>NC_137557.1:24002259-24361760 GCF_963082525.1 Nesoenas mayeri
TGATAATGCAAACTTATACTGAAGACCTTCCTCTGGGTGTTATTTACATGACAGATGTGCAGCTCAGAGGATAATTTAACACACCACAGTTATATACTTCAACTATTTATATTAAAACACATATAGGCTATCTTCCCACCTTAAAGGAGATATACAGTATATGAATAATGACTGTTTTCTGGAGGCAGAAAAATAGATCATCTTCCCCAAAAGTACTTTTAGAAAAAGAGCTTCCTCTTCTGCCTGGCATGGTGCCTTCCCAGCAAGGCAGAAGTGCAATTTCTGACACCTCTTTATGAATAAGTAAGAAAAGGCTCATGAGATGTGATAGTTTAGTAGCTTCCAAATAGGCAGCAGGGGACAGAGAGAGTTCAGGCTGGGTACCTCAGTTTCCACACGATCTGTCGCCTCCTCTGCCGGGGGAGAAGGGAGCCAGGTCCCAGCACCAACAGCTCTCCCCATCTCACCTCAAGAAAAACCTGCCAGGAGAGAAAGCCTGGCAAGTTTTGAGCTTGGCCTTTGAAGTTCTGCCTTGGCTGACTGATGCTCACCCATATATAACTAGAAGAAAAGACTTCCATTGTGCCTCTCTTTACACCAAGTGTATTATTCTCCAGACAAAAGCTTTTGCGTCTAAGTTTTAAACACACCTCTCTTGCGGGTGTACTGTTTCTAGGCCATAAAATCTTTTTTTGTTCATTAAAAAAGAAAAAAAAACAAAAATAGACAGCTTTCCCTCCTCAGGCAATCTACTACACTTGGTAGTTTTTTGTATTACTTCTTGCAAATGGATACTGCAGCCACACAGCCGTTCAAAACACAACAGCCAGTTCTCATCCTCAGAAATACAGTATTTTTCCCCAGCATAGCCTCCAGTGGCTTATCCAGCCCAGCTTTAAATGAGAAATACAACCATTGTAGGAACTCTCTGGTTTTATACAGGACCCGGAGAATAATCGCTCTCCCTGAAAACATCTTCAACATCTGGCAACTTGCTATTTGCAGGGTCTGCGCACTGGGTCAGGGCAGGGGGTTAAGCAAGGAACATGCACAGCACCTGCTCGCTCTCTGCCTGATTCTAATCAGTATTCTCCTCTCATGCCCAGGAATGCCAGAATTCCCCTGTTTCCTTAAAAAAAAAAAATCACTCTTTCCCCCTCAAGGAAAAGCGGGGGAGGGGCAGGGAGACAGAGAAAAAAACCTCTCTTAGTTTAGAGTTAGACCCAATTTCTTTAAAGACAATACAAGTCTTGCCATTAAGTTCAATAGGCTTTTTTGAGGTTTATGAGAAATCTCACATGCTTGACACTATTAATTAGAGGAATCAGTGGTGTTTAAAAAAAAAACCAAAACAAAACACCCACACACAACACACATCCCACAATTTTACTGTTTAAAAAAACTGACTGTAACAAAGCCATTTTTCTTGAAACTCTAGAAATCAGTAAAAACTATTTGTATCAGACACTCTGGAAATCAAATCCTGTCTTAGGAAAAGTTGTACTGCAACTGCACTTCTAAAAACTTCTATTTTCTTTTTTAAGACCTGTTGACGAGTTCAAGCCAGTCTATCAACTGGAACTGGCCCCTCAGTTTTTTGGCTCATAGCTTTATGTCCAAGTCCTTAGACTGTTTCTCACTGTTTGGAAAAGTGTTTATAAAAGAAAACACAGATTTCATATTTAAAAAAAGATTTAAAAGTTTTAAACCAAACCAAACCAGTTCATCTCTAATCAGTCTGTGTAACACAAAACCCCACCACTGGGAAATGCATTCTGTTGCAAAAAGATTTTGAAAGCTACAGATTTAAACTACAAATACAAGCAATATACAACAAAAGAATGTTTAAAGCATGGGGTTTGTCTCCTTCTCCTGCTCAGCTCATGTTCCTGTTTTTAAAAGTGCATTAGTAAAAACAAACAAACAAATTTAAAAGAAATAAAATGGTTTAAGTAGTTATCCAGAAGTCATCAGAAGTCATGATATGTTCTTAGTGAATGCAACAGCAACACCCAGTTCTAGAAGATAAAACAGTCCAAGACCTGCATGCCCACATAAATTTCAAGCATTATGTATTTATTTAGAACCAAAGATTAGTTGCATATACTATTGAATAGATTTTCCACACCACACATTTGAGAAAATTGCAGGCTATTCATGTGAAACCCAGCAAAACCAGTGAAAAGTATGTATCATTAATTGCTGTACTCCAGCAAACATATTGTGGCTCAGAGCCTCAGTTCAAATTGAGGCAACACCTCTCAATTCATGAACTTAATCCCAGACCATACTAGCTATTGATCTGCTTTTATCATAAATAATAGTAATAAAATTATTAGAAATAAGATGCTGATTCTTGATGCATTTCATCAAAACGCACTCGCCCGCTGCACCGAGCCGGGGCTGCAGCACCACTGGGGTCAGTTCAGAAGTGCTCCGCACCACTAATCCCTCCACAACAACCCAGTGTTCCCCTGCTCTGCCACCCCAAAGGCTGGAAGCCAAACTGCTCTTCCAAGGGCAGGTTTACAATCCTTTCTAGCAACAAAGACTCATTGTAAAACATCATTTCATCTGGATTTGCAGTTTCAACAGGTGAGCTATGGCAGCTGAATCTATATGGGAGTTTTGACTTCTGGATCTCAGACATTTAGAAGTAACACTGGGGGAGGAAAATACTGGTTCCAAAAAAAAAACCAAATACACCACAAAAAACACTACAACCCACAAAGATACAAAGACATGATTTGGCAGCTGACACAGACAGATGTCCTACAGTCCAGCCCATTTTCCATTGCACACACTGCTGGGGCGCACAGCAACGACACAGAAAGCAAAAAAACCCAACAGCTTCTTCCTGCTCTGTGGTTCTCGACCACGCAGAGGCAGAGACCAGTAACCAGGGGGAGAGCAAGCAGTCCCATCTCAGCTGGCTCCAGGAACAGGCAACACAGAAAGTCTCTCCGAGAAACACAAAGAAAATCATACCAAGTCCAACCAGTTCTCCAAACCAAACTCAACTCTTTTAGCACTAATTTTATTACAACTGCTTTTTTTCTTGGTTATTTGTATTTAGAGGTATCACTTCCTTATAAACATGTTGGTCACCAAGGTCACTCTCTTCTACTCAAAAAAACCTCCCATTTCCTACCTCAGAGATGCAGAACCACGCTCACCACAGCCCCATCAGAAGGCTGGTAAAGACCATGGGAAGATGCCTTTGGCAGCTGCTTTCCCCCAGCTGTAGGAACTTCAGCAGCAAACCAGCACCAGCTGTGCATGTAGGGGGAAGCCATTTAGCCCAAATCACTGGGACCTAAGGCATCTACTCAAAGAGCTGAACGTCACCAAGTGCAAAATACCACTTACAAAGCACAACTGCAACTACAATTATCTCCATCTAGAGAACACAAGAGCCCTGTGGGAGCTGTATGCTTCATATTTAAAGTAATGAAAAGCACTTACAGGTCTCCCAGAAGAGAATGGTAGAGGCAGAGCAAGGTTGGAAACAGGGAGACAGCCCTGAACGTCAAGGTGCTGCCCCCAGTCCTGGTCCCTGCTTCCAGCTCACACTCAGAGAAGCTCTAGGATCTGGCCTTGCAAAACTGATCCAATGCACTCCAAGGGCACCCCAGTCATCAAAACCTCAAAAGCTAAAACGGGAAGATCAACATAGCAAGAAAACAAAGCACATCCAAAAGAGTTGCCCTTTACTGTCCTCATCATTCTGCATGTTCTCCCAGTGCTACCCAAAAATAAGTGCCAGGTGACCTATTTCTTTAATAGAGGGACTTTTTTTTGCATTATGACATCCAGGATTGGAAACAGATGAGTCTCCACTCCACTCTGTGATCACCTGGAAGACCTTTCTTTCCCCTTATAAGTTTTGTCTGGGGTGTTTTACTTCTAGTATCTGAATCCAGATAATAGTAGTTACAAGTAAGATATTTTTAGAATTCTTTTCATAATAATTCTAATTTTCTGTCTCTGATTTACTCTTCAAGGGCTGACAAGTCTGTTCCTGGTATCAAATTAAGAAAAATATTTCTGTCATCAATCATCAGTCCATCTTTTCAGCTGCCAGCGCAGAAGTACAGTAACTTTGAACCCTGGCTTGTTCTAAGTTCTTTCTTGGCCAAGTGACCTCCAAGAAAAAGACAGAGAAAAATCCTCTTTATGCCTGTCATAACATAGGGTTTGACAACTGTTTCAATAAGAGCTCCTGATTTAATTCCCAAAATTTCATTTGCTCTATTGATGAGGATGAGGGGTTGAGGGGAGGAATGTGGTGTAGGACATAGTGTGCCTCCCTTTGTGATACTCTTCAGCCAGAGAGAAGATGCAGACAGTTTCTTCCTCATACAATTCAAACCACAGTGGTCTATGTGACATTATATCTGATATAGAAATTACTGCATAGTCATTTTTGGATCGCACATCCAACATGAGGCATACCATAAATACAAAAATCCTTAAGATGGGTCCATATATGGACTTGTGCATGATAAAAACATTAGTCATGTTTGGCAGAAAGTCTACATCCAGATAAATATCTATTTAAAAAAAACCCCAAAGGTAGAATATGTATCACTGTCCTCACCACAGCTCTCCATGGAAATGAACAAGTTGAGTTCATGGACTTTAAGCAAATTTGCACCTAAAATGTTTTCAAACAATTTTAGCTGTTCCTCTGCAGCAAAATGTCTCCTAAATTAGCTGGGTACTTGTAAAGTATGAACGGACTGATATTTTATTCAGAGATAACCAGATAAAATAAAAACAGAGTGTATTTAAGAAACAGAATGTGAAAAATCCTGATTTAAAAAAAATCTGGTTTAGCCCTTTACTCTGCTGTTGGTCGCTACAGCAGAAAAGGCTCACCCTTGTAAAATCACCATGACACCAGGAGAGGATCTTCGGTTACAGCAGGCTTCTGACCGCTGCTCGTGAAGCTACATTTCAGTGTCCAGAAATGCCATTGGAAGCAGCAGGACCTGGATCTCACGCTCCCACACCCTACAATTCAGCTGAAACGCCATATCATAATTACAAGCAGACATAACACATCCAGATCGCACAGCCACTCCTATTGAGGATGCGGTGGAATATATTTTACCATCTCTGAAGTAAATACAGCTTTCTATAATGCAACAAGGAACTGATTATTCCCAAGGATACTTGCCTGCCATTCAGCACAGCCTGGCTGACCTGACTTTATACCCCCTTTTTGAGATGGGACAGTACATCTGTCCTTGCTGATGTGAGGTATATAAAATCAAATCTGAAGAAAGCGCATGAAGATGTGCTGCAAGCTCATTTGTGTCCTCTTCATACTGAGAGCCCAACCTGGAGGGCTGGCTGGCTTCTCAAATTCCCTTTCTTTTAGTGGCAGCCCTGGACCATTTATCTCCTGTACGATTTGCTATTTTTTAAAAAAAAAAAAAAAGAACAAAACTTTTATTTGTTAGACTACACTCCTCAAAAATATTACATGCAATAAAATTAGTTTGATTAAAATTCAGTGAAATATCACCTATTTTATCTGTTGTAATAGTAATATTTCAGTGCATTGTATACTAAAAATGAAACAATTCAAACTAAACCAAATCAAATAATGCTAAGCAAAAATTTCCCACAAAACTGTAAGGGCATACGGTGCATACATCCAAAAGACCATGCAAAATAGGGATTCCATTCAAATTTCACATCTCATTAAAGACAATTTGGCCATTAATCTGTACGGGTTTAGTAGCAAAGAAGGATTTTCCAAGACAGATAAACTGAAATGATCCTCCTTTGATCTCCGAGGTTAAGAAACAGTGACAATGGAAGATGAACAACAAGGGGCAGAACTACTGGCCTTTTTATGTGCCACAATGGCATCAGCAAACAACTGCTTAATCAATATTTGGCCAGGGACACTGAAAACTTCCTTTTCAAATTTTAATTCCTAGTTGTAAAACAACTGTAGGGCAACCAGCAAGATAAGACATTAAACTGACTTCTTAATTGCCTTTTACTGTCTTACTAGTTATATATGAACATTCTTAATAGTTCGTGAATCTTTATTTACTAGGATGAATAAATGACCTGTCAACAATTACGTCAAACTCCACTAAGCAAATAATCTCAGCACATGACACACTTTAACGCTAATGTGTCCTCAGTGAGCTTTAATTTCATTACTCTTCACTTTTTTTTTCGAGGCAGAGTGATTTAAACTGAATTAGTTTAACAGCATGGGGCAGGAGTACTTCAGGGCAAGTAAAGTAAAATGCCGCAGTCACACTACACTAAACAAGGTCTTGCGGTGAATTATGTTACTGTACATCATTTTTATTAGCTAGAGAGCTCCGCGTTTGGGGAACACTTGGAAGTATCCTGCATTTCTTTTTTTTCTTTCTCTAGCCACACACATTTGTTATGTAGGATTTAAAGTGACATTTACATGGAGAAATTCACATTGACTGGGTTGCTCTGATTTATTGCTTTGCGTTTCACTCAATTTCTTCTTAAATTAACCAGAGAGCACTTTGTAGTTCTGCTTCATTTCCCAGTGCAGTTTTATTGCACAGCCCTGGGGACTCCTCATAATTGATCACTATCAACTTTATTAGCTTCACTCTTATAAATCCTGCTCCAACTCTTATCAATAAGTAAGCCTAATACCAAACTAAACCTCCCGTAAGTAAGTGTTAGATAAAAGTGTTATCTTTGACTGATACAACAGAGAATTACTCTCCAAAATCAGACCTGGAAAATAATCTCTTTTTAAGATTTCATCAGCATTAACTTTCACTTTCAGGATTAATTTCTAATTTTTTTTTTAATCTAATTAAAATCTCTGCCTCTTTGTCCACTGATACCATCACTACCTTTGTGTAAACACAGATAGAGAGATCCTCACCCTCAATGAGATTTTTGCCAGAGACTTTCACTCAGGATTAGAGTCACACTCTCGTTTAGTGGGTACTTTCTATTAACAGAATAGAACAAATTTGGGCCCCATTCTTGCCTGCCCCAAACCACGTGAGTAAATTCACACACATGAATAGGCCCTTTGAGTGGGACTTCTCGCCCTCACCCGCATATGACAGCGTCTGCAGAACTGGAGGTCTGATACCTGATCCAGTAAACCTAAACCTGAGGATTTCCTCCAGAGCTGCAGTTGCTCAGCACATAACAGAGTTGGTTTCAAGAAGAGCCTGATCCCTACCATGGTAAATTCCCACTGACGTCAAGGATTTTGCAATAGTAGGAGAATCCAGAAAGCCAAAGATAAAAATCACATTTTCAGAGCAAGTCCTAACCACCCCGAAGTTAACTGACTATGTTTCTTGCCTCAGACTTTCCAGAATGACACTGGGTAAGTCTAATGAATTATTAAGATTTTCAGAGCAAGCAAATCCAATACAAACTTGAGTATTAATTCAAGTAAATCAACTGCTGTGTGCAAAGCAATCCTGATATTTGCTAAAATACTGTTTGCCTTTGCTCTAGATGCAGGTACATAGAAGAACTGGAAAAGATGGCCACAGTGGTTCTGTTTGAATAGGCACTGATTCTTTTTAAGGTAAGAAAAGCCTTCTAGGATGGTGAAACATGCAAACCCATCAAATGAAATCATTATTTCAAGAACAGGATATGGTGTATCTATATATTACTTCAGAGAGACACTGCTAGACTGAATGACACCCTTTCTTCCCATAGCTGGAAGTACTAGTAGTGCTTGCATAAGGTGATTATTGTGCAGTTGGTCTGACAATTAAAATCAAAGTCCCCCAGCTCACCCTCAAGACAGGAAGGCACGGGCTGCTCTGGTATCTCTAGAGCAGCAAACTCTTCTCTGAAGTCACTCAAAATGGAAGATATTTAGTACCTTTCTGAAAATGCTCTGCCTGCTGGGACATCACGCTCTCGATTGTTGGCGAGTTATTGATCACTGAAGTTGTTAGTTTTTAGCTCAGAATAATGATTTGTAAGGGGGAGCCTGGCCAAGAGCCCCACAGTAACAACAGGTCAGGCAGAAGAAACAAGAGCTCTGAGCTGCAGTCCAGGTAGAAGAGACTTCATCAACCTATTTCGATTTGCACTTGGGCAGAACCTGGCTTTTCTATCCAGGACTGGACTCACACACTACTGAGATATGAGGAAAGAAAGAGAAAAGAACACACAGAAAATACTATTACTACTACCTTCCTTGAGCCAAATCCTGGAGCCACTAGGGAATTTTTCTTACTTAAGCAGTATTTTCTTGCCAGTTCCAAGAGCCTCAGAAACTAAATTCTGTTCAAGTTACACAAGCTGATTTTTAATACCTGCTAGTGACCAAATACGTAAAGTACCGTATGAAATTCCAGAGTCAAGATGATCACTGCCTACAGCCACAGTCATCACGTTTCATCCAGTAAATGAATCTTAACTGGGAACATTGAGCAAGGGAACACATTGTGCTTCTCAGCCATAAGACACAACAGTATTTCACATGACCAGTAAGTCCTCTTACCACTGCGCCCCGGGAGAGGACACTGGAGCAAAATCACAACAAGCACTGTATCAGAAAATCACAACCAAAATCTAATCCCACATCTGCCTCCTCCCATGCTCCAGCCGCTAACTCAACAGTCTACGATGCAGAAATGAATGAGATGACTCAAACTGATATCTGGTGCCTGCATGTTAATCCTGTCCCTTAATAAACTGTCTTTATTAGTTTAACAACCTAAAAATAACTGGCTGCCTGATACTGACCAACCCTAATCAAAACATCTGCAAGCCCATAGAGCCCGAGCCACCCTTCAGATCATGTGCCACCACTTCAAAGCCTGTGCATCAAGTCAGTAATTGTAACATTGCATCTAAATATTTAAGCTAGGGGCTGGTAGTCGCGTGTCCCATTTACAGTCAGCATCTGTCTTCTAATTCCATTACAGCACAAAGCAAAAATGTTTCCCAAAACTCACAAACAGGAAAAGCATCACACAGCTAGAGAAGGAGCAGCAGCTTGAACTTTCTAGCTGCTGAGCAGGGCTTTTGTGCTGAGGTCCTTTTTTTTTTCCCTCCCTTCAAACTCCCCACATACACACACAAAAATAGGGGTGGTGCCGAAATTGTATTAATGTGAGCCTCAGGCACACAGAAAAAAAGAAAAGAGGAAGGGGAGGGAGAGGGGGGAAGGGTTTGGTCCAAGATGAAAGTAAGAAGGAAATAAAGGAGGCAATTTAGTCTGCTGTAGCCTGAATTGCTCTCAGTACAGCCAAGGGTAGAGGCTTGGGATGAGTAGGGCCCTTTTTGGACGGGTGCGCATGACTGGGGGAGGATCCGCCAGGACAGGGCCTGGGGGCCAATTCCGCCGGCCGGGAACAGAGACCCCTTTGAGGGCAGGCGGGGGTGTCCCAGCCCCGGCCCCCACCCCTCGCAGAGGCCCGAGGACCAGCTCTACACCCCATCGTTTGAGTGCTGAAAGCCACCAGTTTTTGCCAGAAAACAACAGCTATCTTATGAAGTGGGGAGTTATCAGATTAGTCAGCAAACCATGCCGCACATAACTCCTGCTAAAGGTACAAGTGACTCCCTCTTCCGTAGCGGTTATGCTAAAAATATGCCCTGATGTGCCATATAAAGGCACAAAAGTTTCTCTTTCATGTTCTTTATTTATAGCTTATGCCTTTAAGAAAAATACATCATGCATGCAGAATACAGATATGCTATTATAGAATTATCAGCTTCCTGATACATGTTGTGATAATCCAGGTTTTCTTTAAATATATGTCCAAAATCAGGGTAGAGAGTGACACTGACAGGAATACCAAAATACAGCAAAGCGGGCTGTGCATGTGCTATCTGCAAATGCCTGAGAGAGAACAACATTGAAGTGTTAGTAAACAGAGGCTGAAACAGAAATATAGCAAGGTATGTTAATGTTTACTTATGCTTACATATGTGATGGGAGAAATCCCAAACCACATGATATACTGTTTCTATCACACTTTTTTCAAATATATCATGTTTCTCTTCCCTAATCCCACTCTGCTATAAATACTGCCCAAATCCCAAATCTTGAATTGGCTGCCATTAAAGTGACTACAATTATTATCCTTTCCCTTACGAAAAATGCCTCTCCCTGAGCCACCCAAAAGCCCATGGCAAGGAGGGGACTTCAGGCAACATGAGCAAACATCCAGAATGATTCCCTGCTCCGCACTCAGTCCCAGGACTTGCTTCCTGATCCGTCCCACAGCCTTCCCTGGCATCTCCCTGCACCCACATTCCTGCTACTGGGATATCTCAAACCCCTGAGACACCTCAAGCCTCTGAGACCAGAGCTTTAAAAATTACTCAAACTATAAAAGACTTCAAAATACTTCATTTTTTTCACTCCATAAGGTGGAGCACTCCCACAGAGAGCTGTGAGAAGTGAGGGTTTTGCTGTGCACCACCGGGATAACCTTGGAACGGACTGCAAGCAACCCCAGCATTGGAGGGGCACACGAGATGCCCTATCAGCGGGCACCCTTTGCCACCCCAGGCCTCATAGCCAGGCTGGGGGACACTGGCAAACACGATCCTGCAGCATCAAAATCCTCAGGAGCACTGCCAGTTATTTCAGTAAGAGAGCAGGATCTGATCTGATGATTTTTATAGACAGGGTGAAATCGAAGCTCCTCTGCTGGCACTGTGAGTTGATGCAGAACCTTTTTTGTTAAGCGGGTACAGAAAGTAGTGGTGGACTTAGTTTATAGTTGTTTTTTCCCTTGTAATGAGCTCACTGGTGTGTTTTCCCTATACTATCACACCATACATAAGGCATGTGTAAGGTAACAAAACCTTTCTTGAGCAGCAGCTCAAGAGCACTGCAGCATCCCAGACACTCCAGTAATAAGATTAAGCAACAGCTTGCTAATCAGGGAGGGGAGCAGGCGGTGCTGCGGGGAAGCGCATGCTCTCCCTCCAGCTGCCAAACCTTCCCAGGCGCTGTCACAGAACAGACAGGATTATCAAGCTGCCATTTGCACACAACTGCCCAGCCATGTTCATCCAGCACAAACCTGTGTGCACAAGGACAGGATAGGGCTGCACCACCTCATTTAGTCAAAGGGAATTTTGACACCAACTGAACTCAAAAGAAGCAAAGTAGAACCCTCATGCCCGCAGAAAGTGAAGGAGAGGGTACATTGGAAGACAGAACGCAGCCTCCTCGCACAACTGTGCTGAGGGGCACGAATGAGCCCCTGTTCTCAGTGAGGCACCGCCAACCCCTACAAGAATCGTGTTTCAAAGAGAAGCAGATGGGTGGGTTATATTGATAAAAATATTTATTCTTTTGCTGTGTCTATTAGTTACTCTGTGTTCCGTAAAGCAGGGATATTATCAAGGCTTCCCATCTTCTGTTTCTAATCTGTATTGAACAATTCAGGAAAGCAGAAAAGCTCGTTGTTTTAACAACTAGGGCACTGACTTTAGCTATTTTTCCTTTGGTGTCAGATCCCTCTCAGAACAATTCTCCTTTGCAGGAGGTTCTGGTGGAAACTCTGTGACCCATCACACAGGAGCAGCTAGACTGAGAAATCAGACTGTGCCTTCTCACTTTAAAATCTATTACTTTGTTAGCATCTTCTGCGTGGTTGTATCCACACAAACACATCCACACAAACACAGACACGCAGATGAGGTTTCCCTGAAAGTTTTAGTAACAGAGTTGAAGATTAAGTTTGGGGAGTGCCTTGGGACTTGTTCCTACACAAAAAGGAGACATCCTACTTTTAAAGAACAGGTTTCAGTTGTCTTTCTTGAACAGCACTCAGCATCTCAAGATGTCTAGAAATGCTAGCAACATTTTCTAGGTAAAACCAGCTACTTTTTCCTTGGTGGAGAGTCCATAAAACTGCGTGGAGCATCAGCTATTAGGGGCTCATTGAATAATTCATCCCTCATTGCAAGCCCATAATGTCTTTTCTCAGCCTTTTGTGGAGCTGTTTTCTCTTCTTTTCTCCTTGAATTATAAAAAGGTTGCCTTCTTTTGTTCACATCAAGCTGCTGCTAGCTGAAGCTTTGTCTGTGCAAAGCCAAAGTGTGAGTTTCAATGGACTCCCCCCTCTTTGTTTTCCAAGTTCATCTCCAAGTGTAGATTGTGTATAGAAGGCCTTCTTTGTAAAAGCTGGAAAAGTTGTACAAATGTTTGACCAGCTCATTTGGTACTTTTGTCTCGCCTTCTCCAGTGCCTGTGCATGTGCTGGGCAGCCACTTCTACTCAAAGGCTGCCCAGCTGGGCCCTCGCCTGCCCCTCTGCCCCGGCCCAGCCGGGGACCTGGGCACAACCGCACTGAGGGCAGCGGCTGCCCCCCGACCGGCCCTTTGCCTCTGCCTTGCTCAGGTTGCAACCCCCTCGCAGCCAATACAAGCTTTTCCCAGCGGTTTTTTTAAGAGGAGAAGAAACAAAACATGCAGCTCCCTGCCCTGCCCACGGCTGCAGAGACTCGAGGCTCCACAGCCTTTGGCTACAACCGCCCCTTCTGTGCAGCTGCGCCCTTTGGCTCAGCTTGGGCTGGGAGAGCAGCGGCTCTCCCTGCTCTCTGGCCCCCGTCCCTGTTATCAAAAGGCAAACTGGTGGTGACCCCCACTATTGCCCCACCTTCACACCATTCCCACACACTGCAGGGTCACAGGATGGGATGGGACACAGCAGACACTCTGTCGGCACGAGCTCCTCACCCTACACCTCCCTTTGCACTGGCCCCAGGATGATCTCCAGAAATAGAGGAGAGAACGGGGAGAGCAATACCCACCAGTACCCTGGGCTGGCATGAGCTGGTCCCAGGGCTCCGCAGAGAGTGGGGGAAAATGGGACTTTACCTCTTTCGCTGAGGATGCCATCAATGCTGTGCTTGGCCTTCTTGTCACCTTCCTCCACCTCCTTCCTTTCCAGCTCGGCTTCCTCTTCCTCACCTTTCCCAAACTTGCTGCGCAGGATGCGGCTGATGGAGCTCACTTTGAGGGGAGCACAGAGCTGTGACCAGGCTTGTCCCCAGCAGCCCCCCACAACAGACAGACCGGGCAGACGAGCCTCACCTCGCATCTGTGCTGCTACTCCATGTACCCCCCTGGCTACCACCATTTGGGGCCTCCCACTACCCAACCTGTGGGGGAGTTTTCACAGAACACTGTCCCACACAGCACTCCAGCCCAGGCACGGTGGACCCCCCAAGTGTTTTTTTCCCAAACCCAGGCAGTGGGTGATAAGAAAAGGCAACGGAAAAGGCAACGGACACCAGCATAAATACTGCACCAGCTCCATTTCTCCCCCGACAAAGAACCCACCGGCACAGTGAGCTGCTCCCCAGTCAGCTCCAGCTTTCCATCTCCAGGTCTCCAGCAAGCCCCGAGCCCTCTTTAGGCAGCAGCCCGGTGAGGACGGCAGGGGATGCAGTTGCAATTTAATTGAAAACACCCCCACAGAGCGCAGGAATCCTCCCGGGATGGGTCTGCTGGTAGCAGCCTGCTAACGCTGACCGCTTCAGGGTTACCAGCCCGGCTTGGGGCTCTCCCTGGGTATCGCGCTGCCCTCCCCGTACCGCACCCCGGCCGCCGGGATGTGTCCAAGCCCCCCGCCCCGTACCTGACGGCACCGTGTTGCGGTCACACACCCCGTCCTTCAGCAGCTTGTCCCGGATCTCCCAGCTGAACATGCCCGCGTTTTCCCGCTTGTATTCCTCGATTTTCTTCTCAACATCCGGCGTCGTCACCTGCTTCAGTAAAGACAAGGCGACCGGGCACAGTCTGCAAGACCCCGAGCGACTGCCAGTGGGATCCCCGGTGCGGCCGGAGCCTCCCCGCCGAGCCGACCCGCACCGCTGCCAGCGAGAGTCGACACCATCCCCGCTTAGAAACCCCATTTGAAGCACCCCCAGGACGGTCAGTTTAAAATCAGAGGGGATATAATCGGTAGCAACGGGCTCTCATCAGACAAATACTCCCCGCGTTAAACGAAATTTCCCAGGGGTTACCCCGCCGAAACCCGCCGGGGTTACATGGAAGGTGGGATCGAGCCCTCGGCAAGTAAAATCCCGAATTAGGCAGCACCGGCTGCTGAGCGGCCAGGAAAAATCCCGGGAAAATTCTGTGTCGGGAGTAGAGGAGGACGCCGTGTGAGCGAAGCTCCCAGTCAGTAAAGTTTCGGTTGAACAAAGTTTGCAACCCCAAATAAAAAGTCGTGTACTAAAAACGCTGAGAGCTCCGAGTACCAAGAGGTTTCTTCGATGGCTTCGTGATTTAAAATAAAGCCGAATTCAAACAAAACGAAAGTCTCCTCTTTGGGAACAGCTTTTCGGTCCGGTAACACATATAAAAAATATATCTAGTCATAACACCGAAAGAGAAAGCTCAGGCATTGCCATTTTAGAGGCAACAAAGAGGAAAATAAAACCCAAAAAACTAGCAGGTAACTTTCAATAAAAACGCAAGTCGTTACTTCGTTTTTGTGGGAAACAAAAGCCGGAGTAGGACGAGGAGGCTAATCTTGAGAAAACGATCTATATTTGTATGCATTATTGTGAGCACAAAGTTTTTAGCGGTGTAGCTATAAATATACGCAGCTTTGGAGCAGACAGAAAAACAAACAGAGCAGGAGAAGAAGCAGTGGGCAGACAGAAATACAGGTAATTTCTTTTCTTTTTTTTTTTGCTTTGCAACGAAAGAAGCGAGGGCCTGATCCCGCTTCTCGGTGCAAGCCCTGCTATCCGACCGTGAGGCTGAGCATGGGGCGCTCAGGGCTTTGGACAACGAAATGTTCACAAAACGACCCCTTTCTCCCTAGTTTCGCTTGCGAAGCTTTTGGTTTGTATTTTTTGGTTTTTAAAGAGCATTTTCTTAATCAAAAAAAAATGTCATTAACTCCAACAATATTTTTTAAAGCCTCGGTAACTTTTGGAGCAACAGGCAGGCGGTGCTGGGACTGGTTGTTGTCTGCGCCCACCCGCGGCCCCCGCACGGTCCCCCCGGCCCTCCCGGGGTGCTGCCTCCCCGCCTGCAAACCCCGGAGCCACCCTGGGCTGAATCCCGGCTGGGTTTCTCTCCCCGCCGCCGCGTCCGGGGTTTGCCCGGCTCCAAGCGGGCGCAGAGGGGCTCACCTTGGGCTTGCTGCCGCCGATGGCCCCCGGCCGGATGGAGCCCGTCTCCTGGTACCTGCAGAGAATTTTGGAGACGCAGCCGTGGGACACTCGCAGCTGGCGAGAGATGACACAGGGCCTTATGCCATGGTGGGCCATCTCCACTATCTTGTGTCGGATATGGTTTGGTAAAGGCCTGCCATTGATAAACACTCCTCCGAGTTGATTGACTCTGCCCTGGCCTAGAGGAGTAGAGACTAGAAAAGGAGGGGAGGGGAGGCAGGAGGGGGAAATGGCGTTAACGTCTCCTTCGGATCCTGCTGGGTCTTTTGTTGTTGTTGTTGTTATTGTTTTTTGTTTGTTTTTTTCTTTGTCTTTGCTTTTCTGTAAAGCAACTCGCTGCCACCCGCCCCCGCCCGCCCCGCCGCCCCGCAGCGCGCCCGGGGCCCACCGGCCCGCGCGGAGCCCCGCGCCGCCGCTTTAGTGGGCAAGAAAGGGCGGTGGGGCGGCTTCACCTGTTGCTCTGGCACCGGAGCCGGGTGTCAGGGCTTGCCTGACTCTAGCGGGGAAGTGGTGCTGGAAGCCTGCGGTTTCCCCGGGCGAAGCCCCGGGATGCGGCGGTGGGAGCCGCCGCAGGCGCCCGTCCTCCCGCCGGGCAAGGGGCTGCGGGGCTCCCCGGAGCTGCGAGGCTCTCGCACCGCCAAAGTCTGAAGGAAGAATCACCAGTTGCAGCAGCCCTGCACGGCCGAGACAAGCGCTCGTTTCTAAAGTCCCTTTCGATTTCGTTTATTTTTTTTTTTCTAACTTTTCCCCCATCTCTTTTTCTAACTTTGGGGTCCCCAAATCACTGCCCTAGCACTCTGCTGAACGGTGGATTCAGGGTCCGCTGCGCCACCGACCTCCCGTCCGGTTCCCTCCGCTCCCGTTGCCGGAGTGGAGCGACCATTCCTGCGGTGCGAGGCCAGAGCCACCAGCCCGCAGTCTGGCATTCCCCGCACGGCCCCAGCCATGCCCGTCCCAGGACAGGGCCCAGCTCCAGCCCCGCCGCAGGACGGCGGCTCTGGCAGGCCGGGGGTGTGAGCCGTGCCGGCTGTCCGGTGAGCTTTCCGTGTGCCGGCTCTCGACGGGCTGGGGGACTCTCTTTGTTCCAGCCTGCCGGCACGGAGCAATTCTCACGGTTCCGAGTGGGAGCAGACCGGGAGCGGCCTTACCTTCCAGCGGGAACCCGCTGCGGGGGTAGTTCTGGCCAGCCCCGGGTCGCATCATCCTGGGGACAGCTCCAGCCAAAGTTGTCATCGCGGCGGCGACGGCCCGGCAGTGTTATATCCAGGTGAAGGCTGATCTAGGAGAAATCCGCGCTGTCAGCGAGTCCCACCGAATCAGCAGAGGTCCCGGGAGGGGGTGGGGGATGCCACCGGGGGCGGGGAGGAGGCAGCTCCGCCGCTGCCCCTTTGTCAGTGACCCGCGCTGCCCCGCACCGGGAGGGCAGGGTCCGAGGCCCAGCCGGGCGAAGCCGGGGGTGGGGCGGGCGGCGGGGTAGGCGGCGGCGCTGTCCCCGGTGCGGCGGGGAGCGGCAGCCGCGGGGCCGGGAACATTTATCGTCTCCGTCCCCGGCGCGGCTCCGCAGCGGCGCCGCCGCGATTGGCCGCCAGCGCCCGGCCCGGCCGCGCCGCCCCCGCTGATTGGGCGAGAGAGGCGCCTCTCCCGCATCGCCCCGGCCGGCGCGGCCGGTACGACACGGCCCGGTACGACACGGCATGGCCGGGAGCAGGGAACTGGTCGTGCCGCGACGGCCGCCCCGAGGAGCGGTGCACCAGCCGGAGCGGCCCGAGCCTCGCACCCGTGGGGACCCATGTCCCCCCGGGACTCCGCGGGGCCTCAGCCTTGCCCCGCCAGGCAAGAAGGGACAGTTCCTCGCTGCCCGTAAAGTGCTTTGTCTCCTGGTTCTGCTCCTCCGAGCACGAGCAGCGGGGACCAGGGGGAACAACCTCTTTTTTTTTCAATATTTTTTCTTTTTTAATTAAAGAAAAAAGCTTCTTCCTTCCACCGAAATCTCTCGCTGTCCAGAAGAGAAATATCTGGACCAAACGGTGCTAACATCTGTGAAAGCGAGACCTGCAATTGAAATCTCCGCGGGGATTTCTGCTTTTAAAAATCGATGGCACGAGTGTATCCCTGCATTACACGCGTGTGCGTGTATATGCGGGTGTGCACGGGTGCGAGGTGGTGCGTGTTCAAGTCTTACTAACTAGCGTTTGTTCCCAGGAATTTATTGTAGTATTCAAACTAAACTGCTGGAAAAATAAAAGAGGTAAAGTCTGACTAGGAGCTGAAGTGACCACAGCAGGATATGACGCCAGGAGTGTTGTAAAGACTGTCTGTCCTTAAAGAAGGTACTATTGTGCATGGCCTTTTATTTATAACTTGGTAAGTGCCAGCAAACTCGCCTCCTTTACACTCTGAAGTGCCAGCCCAGCTTTCCACAGTGCTCTTTATTTGCAATAGTCTATTCAGTAACTGTCACTCCAGAGCTTCAAGTTATTCAAGACCTTAATCAATCACAAGGATGAGAATCGTTCAGGTTTCCCCCTTTGAAATGAGGGAAACAATGTTTGCGAGGCTCCCAGTCCGCTTCTTCTTTACGGGCCGGGACATCGTTTCGGGGCCGGTAGCGGCCCCGGGGCGGGCGAGAATTCGCGTTATTTGAGCAGAAATCCGGGGCCGGAATGACAAACGAATCGGGCCGCGGAGGGAATAGGCGGCAGCGGCCCGGCGCAGGAGGCGCAGAGTTCGCCGGCGGGCTCCGCACCGGAGTGCTCGGGGCGGCAGAGCCCGCAGACGGAGCCGGCGCATCCGGTCACTCGCGGTACCCACCGCGGCGTGTGTCCCGGCGCCCTAGAGGCTCTGAACCGTGGTCCTGCTCTTTCCAACCTCCGCGCCCCGGCGATCAAACCGAGTGGTTTCCACCACTTTTTAAATGCATAAAAATAAAACTAAAATCCTGTGTGCTCGGCGGCCGCCGGCTCTGCTCGAGAAAGCTTTCCACACGCCCAAGAAACAGGTTGGCAAGAAAAGTTCACACGGCAGGAGAAGCCCCCGTGTATTTTACACAGCGGTTGTGTTACAAAGCATTCCAATGAGCGAAGCTTTGAGAAACCCTGTAGCGAGCCCTGTGAAACCCCAGTGCCGTGAAGTCCCGGCCGTAGCGGGGCAGCGGAGCGCGGCCGCCAGCCGAGGGAGCGCCTGCGGAGGCCGCCCCGCCGGGCACACTGGTCTCGGGAGATATTCCAACGGCACTGGTCACACCGCGTTACTTGCCGCGCGTGTTTTACTAGAGGAAGGAAGGCGGGAGAATTGCTATTAAGAAAAAAAGGGTGAAGTTATTTAAGATTTAATTCTTGCTTGGGAAGCGCTCCTCGGGAAGCAGGGACGCGCGGGAGCGCACAGGGCACAAACAGCATCCCTCGGGCCGCCCCCTCAGAGCCGATATCGCCGCGGCCCCGAGCGTGGGAGAACCGCTTCCCACTCGCGTCTGCGGCGGGGGCTGCCACGGCGAGCCTCGGGCCGTAACCCACGTACAGACGAGGAGGGGCCGCGAACGGGGACTGACTCGACCCCTCACCCGAGCAGGGGAGGAGCGGAGCCCCTCGCCCCAGGCAGCGAGCCGGCCCCGTCCGTTATTGTCCGTTACCTTTCCCCCTTCAACGCCGTGCGTCCGTGTGCGTGGCGTGTGCGCGCGTGTACTTGTGTGGGCCCCAGGCCCCGTGCCCTCCGGTGTCAGGAGACGTTTCGGGCTTCCTGAAGCTGCCACCGCTCTCGCAGGGGCCAAGGGCCGGTCGCACCGGAGCAAAGCCGGCCGGGGCGCACACCCCCGACGGGGCTGGCGGCTGCGCTCTGCGGCCGCGGCTCCCGCAGCACCTCCCGTGTAACCGGCCCCGTGAGGGTCGCAAGGAACGCAAGAATTCCCCCAGATTCCCACGTCTGTCACCCCGCTCCACCGGGACAGGCTTCGGGACCGGACTCGCGTGGGCTGGAGGGGAAAGCCGTGAGAAACCCACCTAGTCTAGTCCTGCGCTACCAGACACCGAGTGCTCCAAGATGAAACAGCCGCATCCTCCCGCACGGGAACTGTTAAAAATTCAAGGGAAAAAGATTAGGCACGAATGCCCGGCCCCGCTCCTCCCTCCCCTCCTCGCCCCCACCCCCGCATTACAGTCCTTTAGGCCAGCAGAGATGATTTCACGGTTTTCCAGTGGAAATAGCTAAAAATGCTCCTGCTAATTACAGAGTTCTTCCAGGCCAGGTGCACTTTTAATTGGATTAGTAAGAGCTCTATATTAAACCTGCAGCACATCAAATGGACAGTGAAAATTAGAGCTATTAAGAACACAGGCAATCATTTCTGAACGGTAACATCACTGGTTTCTCCTCTATTAGAAATAAATCAATTATGCCGTTTCCGGGTTTGTGCGAGTACATTAATTTCTCATAAGGATTTCAGAGGGGATTCTCCGTCTAACTATTTCCAAGGGAGACGGAGAGGAGCATACAGCTTCGTAAATATAAACGTTTATTTGAGAGGGAAAGGAAAGGGGAGGAAAGGTGAGAGGAAGAGAGAGAGAAAGAAGGAAAGAAATATATAAATAATGTATATGGGCGTCTCTGTTTTGTGCTCCAGGCTGTCCCCGCAATAAACACCTCGCAAGAAACTTCTGGGTTTGGGGTCTCTGAGCGCAGGCTGACCCGGGGTTGGCCGGGTTCAGTTTCACCCCATGTATCTCTCTTTATACAGGTTTCCCTCTTTCTTCACCTCCTACGAAGCGGGTGGATTCGTGACTTTGGGGGAACTCGTACCGCCCGAGAACAGAGCGGGACAGAGGATGCTGCGGCGGAGAGAGTCCCCGGAGCAGCGCGCCCCCGGCGGGGCCCGCCCGGCGGGATGGAGAGCCGGGGGCTGCAGTGCTGGGCGCTGCGGGGTCCCAGCAACCGCTGGCCCATCGCCACCGTGTGCTCCGCGTTAAGAAACAATCCCGCTGCAAGCGAGTCATGGGGTGATGCGAGTCTTGCCAAGGAGCAGAGGCGTGTTAAATCAAACCGAGATCGACTGTTTCGGAAGAGAGTGGTCTGACTACGACGGCGAGTTGTAACATAGAAAAAAAAAGACAAACTTAATACTGTTCTAGTAATTTTGGAGTTATAGTGATACGAACGGTTAATAAACGCTCTGCTTGGAGCAGGGGACGCGATGGTAGGGGGGCGGCGGGGAGCAAGAGTGGGGCAGGGAGGGAGGCGGTCGGTGATGGCACCCTGCGGCATCCCGCGGGCGGCGACACTAGAGAAGCGACCGGTTACAGCGACAAACAGCCCCGTACAGTCCAGTTTCTCTCTTAGAGATAAGCTCCGCGAATGAAGCCCTACCAAGCGAAGCCACTCCAGGCCATTCTTCTGCAAATCAATTCCTTCCCGTTTACGGTCCCGGAGGTGTCCAGCGGCAATACCTGCCGAGCCGGAGCGTGTGAGGGAGCCCCGCCGCCGTGCCCCGGGGCAGCCGGCCGGGAAGCACGGCCCCGGCGGTGGGACGTGAGCTCTCGCCCGGTTCCCGTTCAGGTCCCTTCCCCAGCCGCCGGGCAGGCCTAGTTCCAGCGCCGGGGAGTAAGCCAGACCCCACCTTCAGGTTTAAAAGGAAAGATACCTGCTCGGACCCCTCCCCCGGCTCCACCAAGCTCCGCACTACGTGTGCAGGGGCTGCCCTGGACCCGCGCCGAGCCCACAGACGCCTCCGCCCCGGCAGAAGCCGGACCGGGGGCCGGTGTCCCGGGAAAGCCCCGGGCCGGCGGTGGAGCGGGAAGGGAGCGTCGCTTTCCGCCCGGCTCCTGGGCCCGAGCTTTAGAAAATATTTCTAGACAAGTAGCCTTAAGATTAATCGTTTTAAGGGCTTTTTTTTTTTTTTTTTAGAAACATAATACTATTTGGCGAAAAAAGAAATTACCAGCAAAGGGCCGGGGAGATTAACATTTGGAAACTTATGAAATGTAATCTGCATATCCAATTGATTCCCAGCATATCAGTTGAAAGGATAAAGATATATATCTCCATGATGGATATTGCATTAATAGGCACGTAAATAAAGGTTGAAAAGTCATCACGGAAAGCTTTGAACCTTTTTCCATCGCTTTTATGTCCCATCCGCACGCCTCAGCACCGTCTTTTTTTTTTTTTTTTAATTTTAATTGTTATGTTTTCATTAATTTAGAGCCACAGCGCGCTTGGCAGCCCGAAAAGGGTTCGGTGCGGGGCGCGGAGCTGGCGGGGCGGCTCGGTGCCGGAGGAAGCTCTGTGTAAGGACAGACAAAGGGGACTCCAGAACCCCCTAAGCACCCCCGGCACCCCTGAGACGACCCCTCTGGAGCTTTGCTGTCCGGGTCGAGGGGAAAGGAGGGTCTCTGCCGCTGCCCCGAGTAGGGAGGAGTTTTCTTCCGAGGATAGATCCGTGGGGATAGCCTTTGGCAGGACCACGGAGGAAAGGGAAACCGGGAGGGCGAAGGCAAAGCACTTCCGTGGGTGGGTAGATCCGAGGTAGATCCCGCCACCGGGGCCCAGAGGGAGCCATGGGAGGGAGTAAACACCCAGGGGAGCCCCCACCCGTCGCCCGCTGCCCAACGGGTCTGCCCTTCGGGGACACCTGGCCCAGGGACCGGCTGTGCCCCGGGCTGGGCGGTGATCCACGGGAAGGACGAAATGAAATTCCTCGCAGGCCGGCGAGGCTGCCAGTGGGACAAGGTTTATAATATTTAACCCTACAAATGACTCTCTTTGCGGTACCGCCGGCCCTCTCTCCCTGTAAAGTGGCAATAAATACAACATGTATTTCACTAACTCCTCACCTTTCTGATTACTACCAGATCCTCCAGTAAGCGATACTACAGCTGCCACTCCACGCTAACACATGCCTGCCGGAACGAGGACAGAAATGCGTCTGCGGTCTCAATGGCAGAAGGGAGCGGCGGGGTGGGCTCGTTCCTGCGGGCCACGGCGGCAGGGTCGGTCTGGTCATCCCGTGCAAAGAGATACATATATCTATATTTTAAAAGCTTCCAATCGAATTTCGGATTGAGCTCAGAGAGGGGAGGAAATACCCCACCGGGCTGGGCCGGCTCCCCAGCTCCCACCTGCAAGTCTCACCCACGGGAGAGGAAATTCGCCTCTCCCTTCCCCATCTCCCCCGTAGTTAACAGCCACATTTCAAAATGAAGCGTCTAATCCTCTTTAATTACTTGTAAAAACACCAGTGATGACCAGTATCACAATAGATTTCCACCGGGAGTTTTACTGCAGTCAAGAGACCGTCAGGGTTTTTACGGACTGATCAAGTCCATTTGCCTTCGGAACAAGGGATTTGCACAGCAGCGGAGGGGAACGATGGACACTCGTGGACTTGCGTGTCCCGCTCCGGGTCTGCCAACAGGTATCGGAGCACCGGCAAGCACCCAGCCCTCGGTTCTCAAGCGTCACTCGGGGCATTCCTCCCTTCTTCCCTCCCGCTCTCCATCTAAACGTGATGGAGCCAGGAATTAACGATATTAAGAGGAAAGCGGCCGTACTGGCACAGACATTGAATTCATTAATCGGTATTTCGCCCGCGGCTATATGATTTCACCACTTATTCTTTTAAAGAAGAACTGGATTAAAACTCGGAAGAAAGAAACGGATAGAAAGAGAAAAAGAGGAGAAAAAGAAATAATGAAAGAGCGAGAGGGAAAGAAGGAAGGACAGCAAGAAAGCAAAGGACATCAGACTAGAAAACAAAACGGGGGAGAAAAAAGTGCATGAAAGGCGAGGTGAAAGCCGGCCGAGGAGGACCGGCCGCCCGCTCGGTGTGTGCCCGGTGCAGCGGTGCCCTGGCCCGGGTCGGGGTCTCCTCGCAGCCCGAGAGCGGTGACCCGCCGGTGCCGGCGGCCAGGGGCCGTGCGGGGACCGCCCTCCAACGCCCCGGGCCAGTGCAGCGGAGCAGGGCGGGTGGCGGGCGGGAGGGCTCCGGCTCCATCCCCGTCCGCCCGCAGCGGGTCCCCCGCGCCGCCCAGGCCGGGCTGGTGCCACTGCTCCCCGGCCGCTCCTTCTCCGCCATCCCGCTCAAACGAAAGGCTCCTGCCCCCACGCCGCCCAGCACAGCCTTTGACAGTGCCAGGCGCTTATATTCAACGCCAGAGCGTTGCTGGGTTAAGTAAAACATAACGGGAACAAACACAGGGGAAGACTTGGGGCATTTCGGGCTCCTTCAACCCGGGCCCGCGACTGTGCCCTTCAGGGGGACCCCGCTCCCCAAGGCTGGTCAGACCCTGCCCCTTCCCGGAGGGCACTTTCTGTGGTCGTTACCAAAGAGAGACTCTTCTCTCGCTTTCAGAAAGAAAGCAGAAGTAACTTCTAGAACAACCAGACTGTCACCTTTTTTCATGCGATTTTGACGGTTAAAAAATACAGAGACGTCTAAATTTATTCTCACAGAGAAACGTTTGCTATCTGACTAGAAGAAAGCCTGGTGTATATTTTATATTTAAGCTTTCATTTTCTTCAAAGTTTTCAATAGCTACAGCTTTTTTGTATAGAATAAAATTTTTTCAGTCCCCTAATATTAATTATCTGACTAACAAGACCTTTTATACAATGTGGAAATCAAGCCAGCATTATTGCCTATCACCACATTCTCTAAGTCATACAAAGTTTCATTCTTCCCATTTTTAAAGGAAAACAAATTTTGATTTATATGTCAAGCATATTTCTCAAATTTCAGTCATTAAAAAAAACAAAGCCAAAGCAAATGCTGTTTTTGCTATTTCACTGTTAATCAAAATACAACAAAATAAAAACCAAAAAGGATTTGTTAGATTTTGCTAAATGGTTAAATAACCTAGAAACAGGATGGTGAAACGTTGCTTACACCTGGACCTGTAATGAGCTGAAGTGTTAAGATTTAGATGCCTTGACAAATCAGGAGTAAGATTAGGGGATAAATTATAATAACAGGGAAAAAAAAAAAAAAAGTCCTCCCAAATTTCATAATTCAATGAGACAAATCAACTTCACAATATTTGTTTACTGTAATAATTGCCTTAAAACAGCTGAGATATTTTGCAGCTGAAGTGATTTGTAAGCGATTACATTCACCAAAATCTCCCAATCTGCCTGAGATGGGAAACACAGACCTGAGACCAGCTCAGAGCCAGGGCTGTAAGGCCAGTTTCAGACCTGGGTGTTTTTAGTAAGAGAAGACACACACCAAGTGGAGGGCCAGCATCGTTCCTTCCCTGTGACACAAGCGAAAGTATTCTATGCTGCACCGACTGAAGATCAGCGTAGTTGAATACATCTAGTATGAATATACCTATCCCTCATAATGGAAACTGCGTTTCGTTAATGCTCTTGTGGCATTGCTTCCCAATATCTCCACTTCTACACCAACCGGAATAAAATGTAGAAGAAGGACAAGTTTCAGGGTTTTCTAGCTTTAATTAAAGTGATTCACCCAATGTAAATATCCTTCAGAAACATTAGAAATCATAGCTATGAAAGATCCATCACCCATTTGTAACACGAAGGGAAGATTTGTAATGTGTGTGTGAAGATGTTGCACCAATGGGCAACTGACAGGAGGCCACCTCTGATCTGGTTTAAATAAGTAGAGGTTAATACAAAGAAAGATGTAAGTTTTCTTTGGCAACCTAATATGCTAACAAAATTAACTAACTTGTGGTGAGAGGAAGCATATTCTCCAAATCAGCAGAACAGACAGGGACATTATACCTACAAAATATCCATAACACAGAGAAAAGGACCATTGAGCTCAAGAGGATTTAAGTGCACACTACAAGCTCTGACAAAGTTAGGAACACAATTTGCCTATACTTCCAACTTGCCTATATTCCCAATGAATATTAGACACTCAATATCATGTCCATAAACATACCTCACACCACATTAATATCAAATGCATTGTTTATGTTCAAGCCTGCAGGTTGGAGATGATTAAAAACCATTCCTCTGAATGATGTGCACATTCATATTTAAATAATCTTCAGCAGCTGTTAATTTTTCACTGATACACAGAACACACTGATACGAGAAAGAGACTGGTCTGTGCCAGGCATGAACACAAGCAAGGAAGCCGCAACAGCAGCTCTTGGGATTCACAACTATTCCTCTAAGGAAAAGTTTTCAGCACCAGGTGTGATTACATGAGTGCGAAGCTTGTCATTCACACGCACCCAAAATTCCCATTCAGCGGGACTTTGCACAACCAGCAGCCTTGGCCTGTTGGAATAGTTCCCCCACTGCAGCAGAATTGCTCACTGAAGTAGGACTTCAACTGAAAATTCACATTAACCCTATAACTACACCTGTATTCTTCAGTCTGTGGTAACTGCCCGCATGAAGGCAACTCACTCTTCCATCATTTGCAAAAGACATTTTATATAAAGTGTTATACACAATAAGCTACTTCAGGATGTAAGCCTTGAAAGCAAACCTGAATCCCTGTGAACGGTAATTTGAGCTACAAAATAAGAACACTAAGGTAAGAAGCAACAGTATTTCCATGGACACCTGTAATCCACCATATTTTAATAATGTATCTTTCCAGTGCAAGGAAAAAACACCTGATGTTTATTCTTTCCTGTTCTGTAAAGTATAAATGCAGACAGAAATTCAATTTTCAGCGTAAGATGGCCTTTTGGGTTCTCAGCTCATAATATTAAGTTTGCTTTTCAAAATGTGCTTCTAAAATGCTGTCTCCACCCAGACAAAAATAGATTGGACACAAACCAGCAGTCACTTCTGGAAATTCAGGTCATTGCTCTAACTTGTACGGATGTACAACTCAGTACCCATTGGTGTTAGTTACTTCTTTATTATTTGGCTTTGTGGTGCATTTCCAATGATCATAAATACAAGAGTAACTGCTATGTTGCCTTTTGCATGATAAAGGAATACAAAAGTATCTCTGCATGCAGACCTTTTAACCAATCCAACTGCATAATTGAGGCTTCTATTCCTTGTTTGTGAAATACTTAAGTGTTTTCCCGTCAAACCTGCATTTCAAAAGATGAATACCTGCCATTATGTTAATTAACATTGTATGATTACTTAGTACTTGTGGGCTAGTGGTGTAGAAAGGAATCATTCCTTCCTTGGAGCCACAGTATTTACAGAGACACTTTCAAAGGAGAGAGCAGAAATAAAAATTACTAGCGTTGCACTGAAGGTACATGGTATATGTTAAAAATAGAATAGTGTGCTTTAAAAATATGAATTGTTCAGAAGTGATTAAGAGGGGTAACGTGAAAGAACAAGAGTTGTAATGTGGTAGTGATTGTCCTAACACATCTCCACACATCGCAAAGGGCAGAAGCTCCCTGCAAATGGCATATACTGAGCGTTCTCCTGTGGCTGCTCCAGTGAGAACTTCCCTCAAGCAGAGATGGGAGTCACCTGTCCCAGGTGAGAGGGGCAAGAAGTTTACAGTACACGGCTACACACCCAGGTTCTGTGCTGGTAAGCTGGGCTCTGCCCTCCTACCTGCTTTTTTCTCCCTCTCTTGGACTAATACCACTGAAGTCTGTCAGTCTATTCCAAATCAGGAACTTAACATTCAATCTAATCTTCCACTTTGGAGTCCAGTATGCTCCACTCAGGTAGAGCAATATATTGCCACACAGCATTTCAGATCTTCTTGCACGACTGCAAGCTACAGATCTTTCAGCGTTCACACAGCCTGTGATCTCACAGTGATCTAAAAATTCCTGAGAAAACTTCAGGCCTTTGCTTGCTTTCCTGGTGCTTCCATTTCTTGGCTGTAGCTGCTTGTACTCCAGACTGTGTAATGCAAGTAAAAAATCCCAGCAGCTTGTATTTCCCCTGATTTTCCCCCTGGTGCTGTGGCATACCCTGCCTTCTCTGCTTTCCCACACAGCGCCCCAAAGCACTTTTCTTTTCCTCTGTAAGATGTGTGGATATGGTAACTGTTGCGTACTTCTTATTTTTTAAACAACTAGAAAACACAAGTGTTAGTTACAATAATAAAAGACCACCAGTCATATAGATTTTCTCTTTTTTGTATTTTACTAAACTTTTTTTACTGAAACTTGAGCGAAGTTTGGCTTTGGACAAGCAATTTGTACACTCAAAGGAACCCAAAACACAAATATAATACTGGGAATCTACAGTAGCCAGAGATGCATACAATGCATGACTTTTTCTGACTGGTAATGTGATGTGGATCAAGACTAACGCTCCTGAAACCAGTGGAGTTTCCCAAAATCTGCATAAGCAGAGAGAGGGATTTGGCAGACGGTCACACTGCCCATTTTAATTTGGCTCTGAAATATTTTCAAACATATGGATAGGAACCTGATATGTGATTGTTCAGTTGTGAATAAACCTGAAAATCCTGTTTAGGCCTGTGATCTTCAACTGTCTGTAATGTGCCAACCTCTGAACATTTTAAAGTTGACCCTCATGGAGCAAATTTAAGCTTCTGATGATCTATTTGCTCTTCTTACTTACCTTCTGCAGATCCTTTAGAAGTAGTCCACAGATCCCAGTTGAAACCACTGGTTTAGTCAAAATGGCAAATACTGTTTACAGAGAAAAGGCAAGAATAAAACTATGATGTGGAAAGAAAAAGATGGAGTATACATTTCTTACTGTAATCAGTATTACAGGGCATAGCTACGTAATAGCTTCTGTTGCGACTGCAGCTCCTGTAAATACGCCCAAGTTGGTGCGACCGTGCTCGCCCAGACAGCGCCAGCACTGTGTCTGCCACATCCACGCTGTTCACTGCACCAGCACTGTGTCTGCCACATCCATGCTGCTCACTGCAGTCAGAAAGCTCGCAGGAGTGGAGCAAGAGCTCGGCGGTGAGCTCCAGCGGAGCCTCATGAGTGCTCACAGCTTCGGCACGGCTGCACGAGACAGAGTTACAGCAGCGACTGCTGGGCGCGCTCATCTAAACTGCAACATACCGGAGCTTACCTGATTTAACAGAAATGCTGAAATGCATGCTGCATTTGCAGTAGAAGCACAAACAGGTAAATCATATATTGGTGCATATGATGTACACATGTACATATTTCATATATTTATTTTTCTTAGAAAACATTGCTGCTGTTTATGTCCATTAATTTACATATATTTATTCTTACTACAGTATCATTTATAATAATACTTTCACTTCTATAGCACCTTCTCTTCAAGGATCTCCAATTGCTTAAAAACTTTAATAAATAAAGCCTCACATCTTGCCTGTGAGGTAGGTCAACACTATTATCAAACTTTACAGATGCATTAACTGAAGAACAAAGAGGTTAAGGCCAAAATTTTCTAATATTTTTACCTGAAGTCAACCATCTAAATTCTCATTTAGATGCTTAAATAAAAGTCTGGTGATTTTCTTTGGTGCAGAACATCCACAACTACTGCTGAAATCAACAAGGGCTGATAGTCAGGCCTGATTTTAGGAGGCACACACCTTTTATGTGGCTAATGAGCAACTCCAAGTTTTAAAACACTGGTCTAAACACACCAACCATGGTCAGAGCCACAGTTGATCCCAGTAATTTATCTCCTCGGGGTCTTTATATTATGGTATATGATTTAAAAGGCTGGTGCAGATCTTTTTAAATACACATAAGTGACACAAAAATCATATACTGTTTCCACAAACTGTGTCCATCATAACAGAGTCTGTATAAATACTGCTTGGGTTTGTGGGGTTTTTGGGGGCAGGGGGTTGCTTTTCACAGATTTGTGATAATCAAGAGAATGCACAGCACACATCACTTGTGCAGTCATAAAACACATCACACACCTTCACCTGCTGTCTTTACATTTCTACATAATAAATTCCTTTGCACTTGTGATAAATAGAAGTGGTCAAGTAAAGGTCTATTAAGAGGATACTTGTCAGAATATCATGCAGACAGCTTGCAAAACACACATACTAAAAGATCACTTTTAAAATTCTTGAATTGTTAAGCACGAAAATAATTACCTCATTCCATTACAGTACTGTGTAGAAACATGGAATAAGCAGCATTATCTTATTCCCAATAGAATAGATTATAACAACTAATTAAGTTAAAAAAATTCAGGCACCAAATGAATTATCCTGCAACATAGAACAGTATCTATATAGAGCGCTCTCCTTAATATACTACAAAACCAGCTGTATGGCAATGTTTTTCCGTTTCATATTATGAGCATGTCGTCACATTTCAGAGATAACCTTGATGCCCCAACCTTGCAAAACAGAAACATTTTCTACTGGCCTTTACAGAAACTCATAACACAGAAGAGAAACTTACTAAGAGGGGAAAATCATCGTCTCATCATAGCTACCTCGATCAAAGGTAAACGTTCAGTACAGAAACTATGCTACTGCGTTCCACTTTTACAGTGACGCCGAAAGTCTGTATTTTAATGTGGGCTGTGTAAAAATTGAAATCAATGGTCATTGAAATATTACTCCCTAATGCAGTCTATTAGCTCTATTTTAGAGCTCCATTAATTAAATCATCCTCCATAAACTGTTTTAAGTGTGCAATGCAGTGTTTCAGTCTCCCACATTAAATGAGAATTTCAAATAATTAAATAACAAAGCTTATTTTAAGCAACCAACAGAGGGCCCAATGGCCTTCTAATAAAATTATAACAAAATCGTTCTCAATACACTGTAGGGAAACTTTGGCTCAGTTTCTTTAAGATAATACATTTCTGTTACAGCTTCTTCTGTACGTACTTGTTAACTTCACAAAAAGGAAAACACAGAACGCATTTAACATCGCGATCCTCTTCTGCTCCTAACCACAGTGAATCTCTCCAATTATCTTCCAGGTGGGGGCAACAGTAAGCCAGATTTCTTTAATCGAGATTGTGTCCTTCTGCCTCAGGGAGCACAGAATCAGGGTACGCTCTGGACAGAGGCGGGGAGGAGCGCGCTTCCCAGCCGCAGTCCGAGCCCCGGCTCCTCAGGGACGCCCTTCCACACATCTCTACTACACACACGCGTCCTGCTCTCCCTCCAGAGCGGACGGACCCCTCGCAGCCCCTCGCCCGGCCATCCTGCGGACCATCCCCGCCACCTGGGGCCCCGCCAGAGCCGGGGGCTCGCCCGGCTGCAGGGCCTACCGTGCCACCGTGGCGGGCCTGGGGCGCCACCATGGCCGGGCAAGGTCCTGGACTTGTGACCGCGGCGGGCGCGGACCCCGCCGCCCCCGCCACCGCAGCAGGCGCAGAGCCACCGCTGGCGGGCCCGTTACACGCGGGAGCGCCGCGGCCTCGCCCGTTCGGGGCTCGCACCGCCCAAACGCGGCCGAACCGCTCCCCGCGCTGGCAGGGCCACCTGGCCGCGCTGTCCCCTCGCAGCGGCGCCCGGGTCCCCCCCAGCCCGCTCCGCGCTCTCGCCCCGCTCGCTCAGCCCCGCAGCACCCGTCGCCGCCCGGCCCCGCTCGCTCAGCCCCGCAGCACCCGTCGCCGCCCGGCCCCGCTCCGCTCCGCCGGCGCTACGAGTCGCTCCGGCGGGCAGCCGCAGCCCGGCCCCGCGGGGTGCCGTTGGCCGCCGCCCCGCCGGTCGCCGCCTCGGGCCGGTACTTGAGCCAGCAGATGAGCCATGTGACGACTACGGAGAAGAGGGCGAGGATGCTGGCCACCGACAGGCAGATGGGCCCCACCGGCGACGGCGAGGCCGAGGCGCCGGGCCCCGCGTCGCCGCTGTACTGGTTGACGAAGATGAGGCCGGTGAAGAGCAGCACCACCATGGAGAGGAAGGAGACGACGACGCACACGCAGCCGGCGCTGAGCGCCGCCCGCTTGCAGCTCTGGCAGCTCTCGTAGCCGCCGCCCGAGGAGCGCGGCCCGGCGCGGCCGGCGGGGGCGGGGGCCGGCGGGGCGAGCGCGGCCGCCGCCTCCCGGGCGCGGGGCGGGCGGCGCGGCGGCAGCGGCGGGAGGCTGTCCTGGGGCAGCGGGTCGCGGGCCCGCAGCTGCGGCGGGCAGGCGGCGGCCAGCTTGGTGTTGACCGGCAGGCCGTGGACGCGGTGGTCGGGCAGCGCCGTGCGGTGGCGGCAGAGCGGGCAGGCCAGGGAGCCGCCGGCCGAGCGGCCGGGCCCCGGGTCGGAGGCGGAGGCGGCGGGCGGCTGCTGGGCGGCCCGCAGGTGCAGCTGGCTCAGGCACTCCTGGCAGAAGGTGTGCAGGCACTCCAGCAGCTTGGGCGCCCGCCGCTCCAGGTCGAAGTAGTTGTAGCAGATTTTGCACTCGTAGTCCTCGTAGCTGGGGGCGGCCGCAGCCGCCTCATCCTCCCGCCGCCCGCCCTGCCCTACGCCGCCCTTCTGCGCCGGCTCGGCCATAACATCTCGCCGGAGGGCGGACGGAGAGCCGCGGAAAGGCGGAGAGTCCCGGGCCGCGCCGTGCCGGGGAGGCGGGCGGGGAGCCGCGGCCCCGCCGCCTCCTGGCCGCGCCCGCGGGCTGCGGCCCGGCGGGAGGGAGGGAGGGACGGACGGACTGCGGGAGGGCTGCCGGCCGCCTGCGTGCACCGCCCGCCCGCCTCGCTGGCGGCTGCTGCGGGCGGAGGGCGGGATCGGCGCCGCCCGCCCCCGGGAGCGGCCGCCGGTGCGCGGTGGCGGGGAGCGCGTCCCGGCCGGGGCGGCGGCGGCGGGGCTGCTCTGCCGGGCCCCTCCCGGCCCTGCGGCGTGGGCAAGGACCGCCGCCCTGCCCGCCGCTGTCCCCGCCAGCGGGGCTGTGGGCCGGGGTTCCCGAGCAGCCCCATCGCCCTGCAGCCCCCGGGGCTGCCCTGCGTCTAGGAGGCACTCACGGGTGGGAAGTGCCCGTAGCTTTTTAGTCCTCAATGGCATTTTTTTAACCGTTGTATTGATTTTAATAGTTTATGATGATTTTCCAATGCGATTAAGCGTTAGGACCAGCAGTTACGATTAACACAACATTTGCTGGGTAGCAAGCGCTGCCAAGCAGAGGTTAACATGAGAAGTACAGTGGCAGGATAACATACATTGCAGCCTGCAGGCTGACGTGTATTTTGCTTCTCCGTGGGAAGAACCTTTTGTGCACCTGATTTCCCTTTGTGATGCACAGTGAAAATAAAAGCTGTTTTATTCTGTAAACCAGAGGCCGAAGGAGCTACTGATGGTTTTATTTGCACCATGATGTTGTGTTACAAGATTGAGAGACTTTGCCCAGTGTAATTAAAAACAATCCAAACAATAAAGCATTCATAGCCTCCAATGTCATACTGTTCAGTAGCCTGATAGATTTCACTAAATCAAACTCTGCTCTGTCACATCAGACGAGTCTGGAGTAACTCCATTATCTTCAGGCCATGAAAGTAATTATTTCTCTGTTGCTACAGCTGCATCTTGGGAAATTCAGCTCTGGACTGGGAGCTGTCCCAGCTCGGGCATCTTCCCCTCTGCCATGTGGTATCAGGTGTGTTTCACTGCAAATGTTAGGGGAAGCTCTCTCTCTTCCTCTGTAGTAGTGCACCCTTCTTCTGTCTGTCTGCTCTAGGACTTTGGTTTTGAACGCTGAGCGTTCTTGAAGAGCTAAACAAAATGGGGAAACTTGTTCAGAAAGACTGACCTGTTGGAAAGATGCAAAGGCACATACTGCTGAATTGTAGTGACAGATCTGGAGGTTGTCCACGAGTCCTTGAACGATAAAACTGGCAAAAGAGAGAACTTCCTTAAAGTTTTTTCAGTTTAGCATAAACCCAAATAATGTGATAAATTTGAGCAGAGAAACATAGGAACATTCACTATATAGGAAGCCAGATCCTTTTTGTAATTTATCCTAGGAGATGACTTAAGTCTGTTAAAAAGGCTTAGTCTCAGAAAGAAAGAAAGAAAGAGAAAGAAAGACAGACTTTTGCTGTCACTGTCCATAGTGAAGAGCTGCTTTGGCATGTGGAAACGAAAATCACCCCTTTTTAAAAGCCCACACTGGTTTGCAGCCTTAGGGCTAATCTACCCCTGTCACCTGAAAGCTTTTTCTGTGTTATCATTTTCCTGGTGCTGTGTATCATCCCTGATGAACTTCGACTATTTTCGTCTAACTATCCTACCTCCCATTTTTTATGCAAAATCTCATCTTATTTACTGAGGTCTTCTTAAGTTCTTAAAAGTATGGTTAAAAGTATGTTTCTTGTGTTTGTTTTACCATTTTGTTTTCTTTCTTGCTATTGTTGCCCAGTTCAGCGTCATCTTCCCATTTAATTAGTTCATTGTTAAAAGACGTATCTCAAATTATCCCAGGCACCACCCTTTCATGTAATATTATTGCCACTTTCGTAACCTGATGACTTCCAGTTAATTTTCAAAACACATGGAAGTTCTTAGATCCAGGAAAACCTGAATTAATTTTTCAAGTGAAATTTTTTGAGGCACTGTATCAAATGCTTTAATAAAGTCCAGATTCATCAACTGCATTTCTGGTTCAAACTGCTTGCCCTCTGTCTTTTGTGTTCTGAGTTTTCTTATCTGATGTGTATCTGCCTTGAGGTCAACTGAAACTCCACCCAAATATATGAAAGTCGGCATTGGGAAAGCCTCCTGTAATCCTGGCATGAAAACTGTACAGAATAGATGGTAAACGTTAGCATAACTAAATAACAATAATAAAAAAAAAACATGCTAAATGCAAAATTAGGATGAACTTTACATTTTTTTATAAAACTTAATAAGAAAAAGTAGTGTATAGTCACAGAAACTTCTTTGCTCCTCGTTCCCCCTGTGAACACAATACTGTGTAGCTACATCCTGCAAAAGGAAGGTTATCGTGTGCGGTGCAGCCCTTGGAGAACATTATTTAATAGAACCTGTAAGCCAAGTGAATGGCCTTGTCCTCACACCTGGTGAGATGTTGCTTTTTTCTATGGAAGCTGCAACTCCTATTTACCTCTTTGTGTGTCTGGTGACACTTGTGGGTTCTGTCCTTAGCCGTTTGCCAGCACAGGAAGGCATGTGGCGGCACAGCGGGTCAGTTCACAGACATGATCCAACGGAACACTGTTCACTTTTGTATTAGTTTTCCTGCTGGAACAGCTCAGTGAAGCAGGTCGCTGCCTGGGCGCATGAGGTCTGCAGCCAGTGCAAGGGAAACTGGTGGTGTCTGTGTGGTGAGGAGAGGAAATAAGGCTGGGACCACAGCGGTGGTGACTGGTGTACACTTACCGTGGAGCAAAGCCATTAATGACTTCAGCCTTTTCATCGTAGTCCAGCTTGAGCCTGCACTGCCAGCCTGAAGACCAAGCTGCGTTCGTGTATCCCGTCAACCTGACCCATGCAGGACAGTGTTCCGCTGCAGCTCTCCGAGGGTGCACAGACTGATGGGACAGGGTGCGTGTTGCACCCTCCACAACTCCCTGCGCCGAGGGGCTGTCCCGGCTCCTCAGTCCCCTGGAGCTGCTTCTTGGCCGGATTCCTGTGGCAACTGAATCCATGATTCTGCACTAGTGAAGGAGCTGGGCCATGAGTACTGGAAAGCACATTGAATTTAAAGACTTCCTGGGCTGGGATTTAAGAGAAAAGAAATTTCTTCAGATTTTGGAAGCATTACAGTATTTCTGAAGATCCAGAAGTATTCTCTCTTTTAGTCACTTTAATTACAGTGAGCATCTTTTCTTTGGATTATCAACTTGTAGGGACAGTTCTTTAGTGAGAAAGATGTATTGCAAAAAAAAAGCCCCAAGCCCTGGAATGCAACTGAGCCAATTCTGAGGGCTGACTTTTGTCTGAACCGCTATCAGAGACTTTGACTTTGGATGTCATCCGGAAGTTGTGTTATGAATTCTGGGGTAAAAATGTGGGAAACAACCCTTACAAAATACACTTTTTTCCACTTAAAATAATTGTCCTGTGGGTGGTAAGAATCGATTTCTAGTGTTTAAAATATTTGGTCTGATTAGCAGCATGCCAGTTTTATGGAGGTGTAAGACTTGATCTAAGAAGAGGTGTAACAGTGTAAAATGAACTCTGGTAAGAGAAACCCAAAACCCCATCAAAGAATACTCCTGTTTTTCACAAAGGGTGTGCTGGCAATACATCTCTGCAGCAATAATGTCTTATTTAGCTGGATTAATTCTTAAAAATTCCCGTGTTGTTGTACAATTGGTATGTTAATGAAATTCAACATTTGGCTTTTTATATACAGGTAGGAAGAATGTTCTCTCTGATGGATGCACAGGACAGGAATGGATCAGATGCCAGCCTATTCATGGCAAGTTAAACCTCTTTTTTTAATGCTTAAATTTTCTATACTTTTCAATAATTAACTAGCTTGTTTAGCACTGATACACAGGTCATTGAAATTAGACAACTCTTTGAATAAGTCTTTGTGGTTTAATATGCTATTATGGTTGACATTAGAAGCTTTTTGAGTATATTTTAATATTGGGTGGTTTTTACTTGTAAAAAGTCGGCTTATTGTATTACTTTCTAGAGTGCATTAAGTAACTAAGCTTAGTGCTCTTTGGTAAATATTTAGAAAAAGAGGACTTTCTTGCTTTTCATCCTTCCACTCAAACTCATATACATGAATTTCCTCCTCTAACCCTATGTCCACTCCATTTTCAGGGGTGGCAAAAGCTGGGTATTATTTGTATGCCCTATCATTTTGCTGGAGTATGCTGCAACCTCACCTTCTGCTTTCCTCACATTAACATCTTATTTCATATAATGTATTTCTGAATAATTTATAATTAAAATGCTTTTTTACCTTTTCTATCTTGGAACTGCTGTAAAAGTTATTGCATGTGCAGTCTATTGCATTCAGTACAGAAAGGAATGTTAATTTTCAATAATATTTGCATGCCATGTCAGGGAACTGAAAAAGGAGAAGGAAGGATTACAATTATGAGCTGTTCCATGTCAGTCCCAGCCGGATACAAAATGTGTTGTTCTCTCAATGCATGTAATAAGAAAGATGCAGAGGTACTGTATTTGACACCCCACTGGCCCAAAAATACACTTTATTGTATTGTAGCTGCTAAATGTGGTCCTACTTCAGTTGCCTCAGGCCACGAGGAATGTGTGAAAGACACGAGCAGAGGTGAACACCTCTGCTGGTCAGGTCTCTGCTTTCTCTTCTAGGTTAAGCTTTAAGCTTCTCTTCCTCACCCAATGTTGACCTGAAGCCCCAAGCACAGATACACCCTCGTTGGCATCAGTCTGATGCCAAATTGTGCAACAGGTTTATTGGCGATAAAAGGGTGAGAGACGTGGCATTAAAGCTGGGGATGTCTACGTAATTTCTGATGGGAATAATTTCTGATTGTTCCCATACATTTATTTTCCACCATCCTATGCTTTTGGCACATCCCAAACAGGTAACTGCATTGTGAGCCAAGGTTTAACAGCAATGAGGGGCATCACCACAGACTTGCTATGCAGAGCAAACCCATCTCAGAAATGTTATTCAAGACGGTGGCAGACGTGAGCTAACCCTACAGTCGAGGCAGAGGTGACTCCAGTATTACCCATGCAGACCCATGTTTAATTTAGCTGATGGGACTATCAAGATCAATAGCTCAGGCTCCGGAGCCATGTGCCCCGTGGGTCCCTCGGGCCCTGCAGTAGGGCCAAGCGCATCTCTTTCTATATCGCACTTTGTTCACAGCTCCCTGAAGCAGGAACTGTGTTTCTGTGTTAGGGCAGATCTGCCCTGGGTGTTTGCAGGGGCTTAATTAATCTCACAGAAAACAGTATTTAAATTGGTGCAGTCTTCTAGGTTGGTTGCAGCTTTAGGCACAACTGTATTTTAATAGAATTTACCTTCTACTGAGCAAACTGCACTTCTTCAGATCCTTTGTTGGTGATATGATTGATAAAAGAATCCAGGAATTGCATTGATTTAACCATTCTTTTTTCAAAAAGGACCAAACTAAAGAGAGAATAAGAGAGGCAAGCTCAGAGAAGTCCTTTGTTCTGGCCAGCACTGTGTTTTCTGCATGTCACAGTAATAGTGAAAATGGAATCTGACAGTGGCTGCTGATTTTGGTGGCAGCGTGGGGCTGGCAGAGCCTGTCTGGGCTTGCTGGGTGCAGCCTGGGCAGAGCAGGGCGGTTCGGGGTGCAGGGCTGCCATGCCTCCTGTGACACCCCGAGGCTTAACATTAGCTGAGTGTTATGGTTGTCCTGCCCACATTAAAGAACCTCTGCAGGAAAATGTAGCCAAAATAATAATTACTTATAATGGTGATTAGTCTAATTAATAAATGCCAGCATGGCTGTTTTCTCCTGGGCAGCTACTTTCTGCTACCCAAATTGTCCTTGGATTATACTGAGAAAGGAAAGCTGTTCCTACATGGAATTACTTTAAAAGATGATTTATTGCTTGGGGAGCTCTGTTTGAAGTACGCAGTACATGTTCCAATTACTACTTTTATTGCAGCATATCATTGATAATGTTGAATTAAACCAGGGATGATTATCTCTGAAGTAAAACCCATAATCTAGTGAAGCTGGTAAGAATTTTTTCATCAGTTTCAAAAGGGACAAGTTTTTATCTCTGATAGTGACAGGAACATATTTTTTAAGACATCTTGGAAACAACTACTATTGCTCAGATAACAATATTATGTATATGTGCTTAAACACATTTTTTTTTCAGAATGAGAAACAGATGAAGGGTTTGGGGCTTTTTGCATTCATACTATTGCATATATTCAGACATTAAAATAGTTTTTTTGTTTTGTTTTGTTTTGAGCTGAAGTAAACACATGGGAGTTTCTTTTTTTAAGACAAATTTTAACATTTTCTTACATGAAATAACAAATTTAAAAATCACTTGATGTGACCCTAAACCCTGATCTACAGCTAGCTGACATGTAAGGGACCATTTCTATCAATTTCTATAGTCCTGAGTTTTCAAATAGTATCATTTTCTATTGCAGATGTACTTCAGCTTTGTGCTGAAGAAGTGCCTACATAAGTACAAAGAAACTTCATGAGGTTCATCTGAGCTCAGGTAGCAAAATTGGGTTGCCTCCAGAGTGCCACCCTCCCCACGCCCTGCTCTCCCCACCTTTTGGAAGCCTCTGCGTTCCCTACCTGGATTTCTGCAACCCCGGATGAGCCCAGCCTTTGCTTTTAAAAGAGGTGTCAGTCAGAGAAGCAAACCAAGTGTTAGAGGTAAATGAAGAACAACTATAAACAGAACAACCCAACAGAGTAAACAAAACAAAACATTGTTTTGCCAATGTATCAGTGATGTACTGAGCACTGTGTGTGCTTCTGGTGCGTCTTCTCTAAGAAGGCAAACTAGGAAGGAAAGTGTTCAGGGCAGAACAAGAAGGATGAGGGACTGGGAAGAGCTTCCTTACAAAGGAAACCCAACAGACCAGGACTCCACGACCTCCAGAAGAGTCAGCTCAGAGGGGATACAACAGCCGTCTGATTGTCTCTGCCAAACAAGCCAAGTGACTCAGCCCCAGCAAACGGATCTCCAGCATCACAAGGGGATGGAGACGGCCAAAAGGGATCCTGCCAACTGCTAAACTCACCCTGCCAAGGGTGACTGGGACTCTAGAAGGAAAGGGATATCTGATTTGTTACTTGGCAGACTCCTGCTGTATAGTCTGTTCTGCTGGCCCACTCATTTTCATAATATTGGAAAGGAAGATGAGAAGCTTGTTTCTAATGGGTTGATTAAATATTTTGGAACAAAAACAACTAACAACTGGGATGTCTTTCTGAGAGGGGTGAGAACTCAGGATGTTACATTTGGAGAGAAAACTTTCTAAGTAGCTGAAAATGCCGTTCTCGCTGAGTCAAGAAAGAGATTCCTTCATCCTAATTTGAAATCTAAATTACTTTAATTGAAGAATAAATGGTTCTTGAGTTTTATGAGTAAGAATAATTGAAAATCGATTCAATTTCCATTTTATTTTTGTTCACAATTGTTTTCCCCACAAAAATGTGGACTAAATTTGTACTCCCACTGGTAAATGCCAATTTGGAAGAATTCCACCGGATTCATCGCAGTTGCCCTACTTGCACCTTCCTCAGTGAGTACAGAATCAGGCCCTGAGAGCTTTATTTTTCCACTTTTAGACCTGAGGGAACATGATCAGGAGCCAGGCTGAGGTCCCATTCCAGATCAAGTCTTTCATATGCAGGTTATAAAATCAGTGGAAAACAAACTTGGTTTGGCAGTTACTTTAAAAGAGACCTCTGGATGATTTTATCAACAGCAGAAGAGGCAATTCAGTCTTCAGGCTAAAAATCATCAGATATCTCATTCTGGGAGATGTAATCTATACTGACTCTTTTTTGTGTAGAGAGAAAAATACCATATTTGGGAGAAAATTTCTTAGGGCCACTTCAGGTCTCTGGAAGCACTACTGCCCTCATAAAGCTCATCCCATAATCTCAGATAAATATTTTTACCCAATGTATTTAGATCAATATTTTTGTTTTATTTATGTCCATAGTCTTGTCTTTTTGACTGTCTGAGGCTTCAAATAAGATTTCAGAAGCTCATTCGAAGTTTCTGTAATTAATTCTGCTCGGATGACATCTCATATTCAACAGTTTGATGCAGAGGAAATATATTTGCTAAAAGAGTTACAAATAAGGATTATTAGAATAGCCATACAGGCAGTTAATAGAGTTTGCATTAAAGGGAGATGACAGTATATGGCCATATTTCTCTCCTGCAAAAAATACTGAAAATGCCTGCCATTTGGTGATATTTAAATACATTTCAACAGCAAAATGTTTGCTCTGAGAGTGAGACAAGGCAGAAAATCACTCCTACTATGAGTTATTAGAAGTGAAGGATCAATGATGACTCCATTCTGAAGAGGGATGAGCTGCCCAGGCAAGTCATTGCCTCAGTCTGCCTGCGCTGGAATTCAGTGATGTCTTCACAAAGAGGTCTGTAAGTGCAGGCTAGCCTTACATTTTTGTTTTCCTTATGGATCCCCTTTCCTTTCCTTTCCTTTCCTTTCCTTTCCTTTCCTTTCCTTTCCTTCCCTTCCCTTCCCTTCCCTTCCCTTCCCTTCCCTTCCCTTCCCTTCCCTTCCCTTCCCTCCCCTTCCCCTTCCCCTTCCCCTTCCCCTTCCCCTTCCCCTTCCCCTTCCCCTTCCCCTTCCCCTTCCCCTTCCTCACTCTGGAAATGATGACATTTTTAAAGGGTTGCAAACTGTTTCCAAAAGCAAGGGCAGGACAGCCTGAGGATCTGCAAATACGCTCATCATGCCTGGAACAAATGGTAATCTCAGTACCCTTCCTTCATCACTAGCTGAGTATTAATTGCTAGAATCAGGCCAAATTCCCAGAATATAAATGTTTTTTCCTTACTGTCCTGTACAGTTAATCTAATGGCTCCGAGTGTTTGAAGTACATGACTTAAAGTACTTCTAATGAATCAAGGTGAATGCTGTCAGACCTCCTAATGATTGTTTCTATCTACCATACCATAAAAAATGTACGTATGTATCCTTTTTGGTTTACTGCCAGTCAATCAATGTCAAAACGTTGACATATGGGTGTGGGATTTTTTTTCTGTCTTTAAAATAGGATCAATGACATTAAGGTTTTTCATGTAAATAGTAGAAATAAAGCAAAAAAAACAAGAGCTATTTATGGTTTTAGGGTGACATCTGTAATGTGGGTGGCAGTAGAATGAAAAGTAGAGAATTTCAAAGCTCTTCACAGTTGGATGAATTGACTGAGCATATATTTTTTCGTGGTTTAAAAAGCATTAGTTACCCCAAATTCATGCATACAAACTAAAAACTCTGTGAACTAAACATAAATCTACGAAGTGGCTGCACTCCCCTCAATCCATTTCATTCCTCATTTTCCATTTCCACCCTTCTTCCTTCTCTGGACTGTTAACTCCCAAACAGAGTTTTTGTTGAAATTTATAAATTACGTGAAAAAACATAACAAGTCAGCAGCTCCCAACAAAAACCACTGTAGCCCTTTTCGGGATGTTTTTTGCTGGCTGAGTCTCTGCAGGGACTGAACCATTTCTGATGGCCAGGTTAACCTGCACTGACAATGCTCAGCTTCATACTGCGAATAAACAGAGTTTAGAGGAAAGAAGAATACCCTCAGTCTGTTGCATTCCTAACAAGTGTTTGACAGCAGCCGTGACTCATACTGCAGCGATAAACATTTAGAAAACATAATGCTGCAGCTTCAAAAAAGGATGGCAGGAAGTTTCCTGCATGTGAGGTGTCCCTAAGGAGAAGCTCTCACGGGGCAGGATGAAGAAGTACCCGGCTTCCATCCAGCCTCTGCTTTGAGCAGGATGAAGAACCATGGGCAATCATGCAGAGCACAGAGGGCATTAGGAAAGGGTCTCTGCCAGGGCAGGATAGACCACTGCTCCCCACCACTAGTGAGTATCATTAATTTTTCCCCCAGGAAAGGTACGAGGTTGAAATGAACAGCTCCTTTCCCATGGCCATTGCTCTGTTTTGTACATGTAGGGTGTGAGGATGCCTGTTAGCAGCTGAGCGCTTAAAGACAACACACCGTGCTCAGGCTTCCTTCTGTGCACACGGGGTCAGAGCAAAACCAGCCTTTCCTAGAATAGCGGTGTGGTTGAAAGACAAGAAAGTTGTAAAAAGCAAAGTATTATGCTGCATTTGATAATAATTACCCAAGAACTGCCATGTTGTCATCATTTTTTCATGTGCTGAGTGAGGGTTTATTGAAGAGAGCATGCCAAGAGATGTCAGAAGCAAACAAGCAAAGAGAAAGGACGTGTGTTCAGCTGAGCTCTTCCAGCTCTGCCCATGTCTCCACCACAGAGGTGAGCTCTCAGACTGGCCGTGTCCAGGAGAGCTGGTTACAACCCTCCAGGAACTGGTCACCACGGGCAAAGACCCTCGCAAACACTTTTACAGGGGTGATTTACAGAGGCGGACGAATTCCCTTGTCTTTGTGTCATCCCTTTGCTGATTGCTGTGGGCAGTGACACGCCAGGCAGCGGCTTGGGAGCCACCCTAACAAATGATGGAAACACTTTGTGGCTTCAAGAGTATCAAGGCAAAACTCAACCCAGAAAGAGAGAAGCTTTCACCATTTTAAGCCTAGAGTGCTGTTGAGACAATCAGACATTTTTTTTTCCAGAGGGCTAAGATACAGTATTGAACATTAAGTCAGACAGGTCAACTCTTATGATAGTCAACTTTTAAAAATCCTTCGGGGGTAAATTTGATATTTAAACACAGCATTGTTTATTTCTCTTCTGCCATTATTTTCCCAAACACTGAAACAGCCAAGGTATGGTAGAGCCTACAAATAACTCGAAATGTTGAGAACACCTAGGAATTTCACAGTAGATGTGCATGCAATTGAAGTGTCCAAATGATATGGTGCAGAATAATTATTTAAATGACATGCTAATCATCGCTGGAAATTAGCAATACCATTTCAAGCAATGCAAATCATAAGCAATTACATAGCATTATCTGGTTACTTACACTGCAAACAGAAAAGTTAATTATTCCTACCCAAGACAGCAGCCGCAGCTTCAGCACACTCTCTTTCTCACAGTTTTTGGGGATGCTTTCATCTTTCCAAATTCTAAAATCCACTTTGCTTTTGTACTTACATTCTCTAAAATTGAAAGTATGACCACGTATATAATATATTTTTATTATAATTTTGTAATAAGTTCTGTGCAATTTATAAAAAACGCGGCTCTGCAATTCCATTTTTTCCCATGTTTAAGGGTATGGAAGTTGATGAGCGGTTTGGACCCTGAAGGATATGCTGTGTGCTGAAGCTTTACATTTTTAAGGCCATCTGTGCAAAGACAGTCAACTATGTGTTCAGTGTATTGAAGGCTGTGGAGGTATTACAGAAATATGTTCCAATCTTGCTATACTGCTTGGTTAAACTAACAAACATATTTGCATAGAAATAATTTTCTCATAGTCAGAAAAGGCATACAAAACATGCAGGCTTGAGACCCATTACAGCCCTGTGGACTCCTGTTGTGCCAAATCGAACTGGTTTCTTCTTGTTACAACTCAAATGGAGATCAAATCTGGGAGAACATCAGTGAGAACTGTACCTATCCATGGCTTTACATTGCAGACACAAGACCATTCCAAATTCTGCAGAGCAAAGCCTGGTGAAACTTTGTGATTCTGTCTTCATTGACCTATGTTGCAAAAGACTTTTTCTCGGAAAATGTATTCAAAATTAATTTTATTTGAAATTTGATATGTATTAACTCAAAAGCAAAATATTCAGGTGCTGTGAAAAACAATTTCTAGTGCATTGGTTTCTAAGGGCACTATCCACAGAACTTTGTCATCTCTTCACCTTCAAAATCTTCAGTTCTTCCACTTTTTCGTCTGTGAGGTTAGTTCATGGTTGGGACTGACACTCAGTACAAAAGTCTCAAATCCGAAATAATGTGTTCAGTAACGTGTCAACTAAATAAAATGAAAATTCAAGAATCTTATAAAATCAGTAGTCAGGACTTTTGCTACTGGAAACATACACATTTTAATAGTTTCTTTTGCAATATGAACAGTGGAAAATGCAAATCGCCAAAAAATGGTGATGGAAGATAAAAGTAAGATTTGAGTTCTAAATATGTTGAAAAATTACTTAGGATAATGAAAACATACGGGAGGAAACGAGGACAAAGAAAGTTTTTTCAAAACCTGGTGAATTGCAATGTGCTGTGATACTGATGAGTTGGTGGGATTTCTTTCTTCCTTGCATGGCCAACGTGTTCCTGTGTCTAGCCCTAAGCATCTTCAAATGGTGAAGAAGAAGGATCGCACCAAACGGTAAGTTGAGTGTCCCCCTCCTTCTGGCTCAGCCCACATCCCACATCCCACTGTCATGCTCTGTGGTCCCAGGTCACAGCGTGCTGGTGTTTACAGCTCTGCCTTCTTAAATCTTCATCGCCCCTCCAGGAATTAAAGATATTAGTCCTTTCCACTAGTACCAGAGACATCTCATAATGCAGTGGCTCTGTGCCTCCTCTACAGCAGTTTCAGCAGAGGCGTCAGTTTGTCCATGTTCATGTCATCTCAGTGTTTTTTTGTTTGGAAAACTGCAGTTCTGACATTTGTTTGTATAACTAATAACACACCACCACCTGGAAGGGCTCTCAGCTGAAATAACTCCAAGTTTAATCCTCCGCAGTGAAACATGGTTGCTGTCTGTAGAGCGACTGTGAAAGTTATGCCCATATTTGCTCCTTCAGACCCATTCCTCAGTTTACGAGTCAAAACAAGACTTGTCTGGCTGTCAGGAGTGCAAACTCACACTGGCATATGAAAACTGAGCTGTGTTCTCCTAGCATCGTTATCCATCCTCGGTCATGGAATTTGTACTTTGCTCTTAGCTTTGTTGATGCTGGAGGCAAAATTATTCACCCTCATGACAGTGACACTTGTTGTTAAGGAAATGCTTTCAGTGCAAGGCACTATTTTCAGCTTTCTCAAAAGTTATCCTTTATATTCTCATCTTTCACGCTTATCCTCAGCCCAGAGGTGATTTTCTTCCCCTGTGAAAATGTAGCTGGATGCTGACCAGCTATTAGTGAGATATTTTGGCTCTAGATTAGGAAGTTTCACCAGTTGAAGCTTTAAAAACGTCCTTTGCAGCTGGACAGTTCATAAATAGCTTCTTTTAAACACTCTCAGGATGATAATCATCTAGTCCTTTGCAGTGATGTTGCTTCCATTGGTTTTACAGATAATTGCCTTTCTATAAAAAATGTCAGGCAATCTGCACGAGGCATACAAAGTGTGGGACAGTTCTGGAACTTTTTTCTTTCTTTTTTTTTCTAAAGCAAATATTTCAAGGAACCAAATCCTGAGTATTTTTCCTGGCCTTCATAGGTAATGTGAGGTAGGTCTCAGGAAAAGGTGATTAGAGCATTGTTCTATAAGAGAAGTATAAAGAGGAAAGATTCATGCTCTTGCTTTGAGCAAGAATAAGCAAGTTGTCCCATGAGCAACACAAATGATAAAACAAGCTTCCTATAGACTTTTATTCCCCATTACTAGGCACTTTCCATTGCAATAGTCAGTATTCTGCCCTCAGTTCTCTCCTCAAAACCTCCATCCTCTTTGTGGCCCAAACACCTCCCACCGATGTGCTATGGTCCTTCCTATGATTCTCTGTTCAATCCTGGAAATACATCTACTTCACCCTTGTGTCCCCAAGCACCTTTGTAAAGTGCTCCCATGCCTCCAGCCTCATTAGGCTCAGCTCATTTCTAAGCTAGAAATGACTGGCAGCATCTTTTCCACACACAGCCTTATTTTGCAGAGACAAAGGGTCACTGCAGTCTTGACTTACAGGATGCTTCAAGTTCCTCCAGATCTGGCATGCTTCAAACCCAGTTTGCATTTTCTTTTCAGTGCCGCTGCAGTTCTGGCCTTGCTTTTTCTGCCATTCCCCAGTGGCTTGAACCTGCATGCTGACGCCCCTGTAAGGTGAGAGGCCTCGCTCAGTCTGGTGTTCCCTGTTCCACATAGCAGCAGGAAGGTCTCTTAGGCTTGGCTTTATCTAATGCTTTTCTACTCAAGCTAACAGAAGGAAATATGGTGGGAAAACTGCATGCAGATGTTGTGCACAAATGCCTCTGTTAAAATAATCTGCTAACCCAATCTGAAGCCACAGCTGTATTAAACTCATGCTAAGAAAATGGTAAACTCTTAAAAGCAGATTGTCCCCACACCCTCTTTGGGTTTCTGGAAGCCTTAGTGAATAAAGACAAACCAAGAGCCGGAGTGCTCAAAGACATGGACAAGACAGATTAGAACTGGCAATAAGTGGAAATCCCTCCCCCTTTTTTTTGCGGGGGGCAGGGCATGAAGGGTGGAGGGGTGCTCTATTAGGTTTAGAGTAAGTCTGGGAAAAAAATCTCAGTCATCCTGAATTCTCACCAGCTGGATCCTGATGTCCTCCCTGAGGCACATTCCCACTTAACCTAAGTGTTTGCTTGAAGAAGAATTAGGTAGAAGCTGGCTATGAATTGTTAGTTCTTGTTTAATATTTGGGAAGTATTATAATGACAATGGAGAGACACAAGTATGTAGGCAGATCAGGTAACTATTAACTTACGGTTGACAAAGAGATTTTTTAAAACACCTATAAAGTGCTGTTGCCGCCGTGCACTTTCATTCCCACTTCCCTGCTTTACGCTGTGTCTCTGGACAAGATCCTATCTCACCCATGTCAGCAGCAAAACTCCCAGCTGCAGTGGCAGGGCTGTAATTTTACTCTTGAAATTAAGATGTTAAAAAGTCTTGTACATGTTGTCATATAGGTGGATAAAATAAGAATGAAATTGTTTTGAAGACTCTTTCTGTAATACAAGGAAAATAACCATGAAGGAACTATGGACTGAATTAATCTCATCCAGCTCTACTGAAGTCAGTCTATGTAGAAGTAATTAAGCAATATAAATGCATTTTTTTAATTGAAATTCCACACTTGGGGATGTTTCATATATCCAAGAAACAGGAAAAAGAACAGAAAAGCTTCCCGGATACTCATGACTGCACCTAATAAACTAAACAGCCATTAAAAAACAAAACCAGAAGTGAGCAATGAATAACGTCTGCAAGCAAACAATATAAACACATAACCAAGCTGGAACAGGCAGCCTCCTCCTCAGCCTGTGTGAACTGGTTCTGCCAACAAGCGAGTGGCAGCCCTGTCACACAGCCACTGCTGAGTGCGTGTGCGCACACGCCATGAGCAAAGTGCTTGAAACATGGTGTCACCTGGAGCTAGGGTTGGGCCAGCCACGAATGACAGAAGATAAAAGAAATAAGGAAAAAATGAATGACACAAAACAATTATATGGCATCTATAGAGTCTGCCCCAGAGTCTGGGTGGGATGAGGGAGACCTGTCCCTGTAGCTCCTCATGGAGCTGGCCTGGGGCTGGGTGAGGAGATGGCCCTGACACCTCCAGAGCGGTGGCACTGGGGGCTGGATGAGCATCTCCCACAGGCAGCACAAGCAATGGCACAAGACAAACCGGCTTCCTAAAAAGCAAAGGAGTGTGGTTTTGGTTTTCAAGGACTGTAGAAAAAAAAGCGCCTTAATGCAATCCCAGAAAATTTGGGGTATTTCAGAGGTGGGAAAAAAAAAAAGTAACAAATTTGCAATAAACTTACACTGACTGAACAATGATCTTGCAGTCTTTGTACAAAATATATTTATGGGGATAGAAATAGGCTGTTCTAAAAAATCAAATACAGCAATAAAACTAAGGTCCTTAAAGTTTCAAGAGCAGAAATAATCAGTATCATCCACAGCAAGTTTTGTAGCCCCAGAGCTTGAGGGGTATTTTTCAAGTGATAACTTCTCTCTTTTCGATGGGAAACTCCATTGCTGTATTTAAGGGCATAAATACCCAGAGCTGTATGCTTACATGTGCATATGTACATGGCTATGTATACAGTATATATGTGTACATATTCAGGAGAAAAACAAATAAATGCTATCTCCAAGACAGGACAAAAATAAACCTGGGCCAGCCTGGGGTGTGTTTTATGCCCTAGAGGAGAATTGATGAGCCCAGGTGGTACTTCCATGCAGAGGAGCAGTGGTGTCTGGGATGGCGTGGGGAGTGGAAAAGCTCTTCCCTGCAGTCCTACTCGCCTGCCTTTTCCCTGTTTCAGTGTTTTCCAGGGAAATCCTGACAGTCATGCTGAGATTTGGGGCACTTATCTTTAGGTTAACAAGCGCGCTGCGTTTATCTCAAGGCAGATCATGTTCGTTGTTTCATCAGGGTAGTCACGGGAGGAAAAATGGCAAAAAAAAAGCGGGACTTGCTGAGTTTCCTCGGGCTGGCGGGGGTGGCGCACGGCCTGTCCGGCAGGGGGCGCTCCCGGGCGGGGCACCGCACCTGTGCGGGGGGCGGAGGCACCTGGCGGGCGGGGCGGAGGCACCTGGCGGGCGGGGCGGGACGCACCTGCCCGCGGCCCCGGGGCGCTGCGCTGCGCGGAGGCTGCTGGCAGCATGGCCCGCCTGCTGCGCACCCTGCGCGGCTCCCAGCCCGTGGCGCGCTTCCAGCGCTGCTGCGGGCTCTTCCCCGCCGGCGAGGAGAGCGGCGGCTGCGACCCCGCGGAGGGGGCCCGGGGCCACGGCATCTGCAACGGCGCGGGCGCGCTGCGCAGCCCGACAGCCGCCGACCGCGGCCTCCCCAACGGCGTGCGGAGCGGCCCGCAGGTGAGTGCCGTGGGGGGTGGCCGAGCCCGGCCGTGACTCAGCAGAGCCGCCCCCCGCCGGCGCGGGGTCCCCGCGCATCCTGCCGCCTGCCCGGGCCGGGGAGCTGGGGGAGGGATGGGGGGCTGGGCTGCGGGGGTGGGCGGGAGGAGGGATGGAGGGGCTGGGCTGCGGGGGTGCGGGTGCCGGGGAGAGCTGGCGGGGCCGCAGCTCGGCATCATCGGTCCCGCTGGGGAGGCGTTTCTATGGCTCTCTGCTTACTCCCCGTCGCTGGCGCCCGCGGAATGCGGTAACCGGTGTGAGCGGGGGTCTGCCCGCAGCGGTGCCCGGAGGAGCCCTGCAGCAGCGCTGCCTCTCCCGGGTTGCACGGTTTCCCGTGCGCAGTGAATGGGAAGGCAATTCTGTTTGCCGTGGATCTCTCTCCACTCGGGGTGCACCTGTTGTGGTGCTTTCCTGATCCGGGGCTTCACACTGGTCTCGCCTGGGCTGAGGGCGCAGCGGGAGCTCTGCCCGGAGCTGTGCTCTGCTGCTGCCCGGGTCTGAGCTGTTCCTCACTGTTTATGGCAGCCGGGACTCTAATGGAGGTGGGCTGCACTCTCTGTGCTTCCCTGTGGCCAAGCAGGTCACAGTGTTTCACGGCACTGTCTGTAATTCACTTGTGTATCTGAAGGGAACAGGAAGGGCATAACGCATCCCATGTGTACAGGTTGGATGACCTGCTTTTTCTCTTACTGCAATGACTTGAATTCATTAGCACATCACTTTATGGTGCCTTTTGGAAAAGGAGGTGTGATAATGGCTTTCCACACTCTACCTGCAAGATAAACATGGGCCAGCTGTGAACACCAAAACTTCTGCAACCTGCCAAGAGATGCAAAAAAACAAATGTAGATCTTCCTTATACCAAAACACATACTCATTGCACTGTTGCTAAACGAACTGGGGCCGCCATGATGTATCTGCAAAGAAGTGGATTTAAGAGTCTAATATGCAAGGCAAAGTCCTTGGCCATAAACTTTCTATGGATAGTGGTGTTTTCTTGCTCTTAGCTTCAGGCATTTGCAGAAAGGTGCTTCAGCACTACCCCTGCATTGCACTCCTGGTGACCTTGGGTGGCTCTGTGTTCAGGTTGAGTATCCATTCCTGGAGCTCGGGGCTTTCAAAGTCTGTATTATTGAGACAGAAGGTTTCTATGACGTAATAACTTTTACATTACTTTGTCTTTACTGCCACAATCCAGTAGTCTTAAAGGATTTCAGGTTCTGCTGTGTAAGTTCTTGGACAATCAGCAGGTTTGTTGGTTTTCCTCCACTCTTCATTTTCCTAGATGCTTTATCATTTCTTGAGATCTACCTTTCTGCCTTTGAAAGAGTACAGTTCATATTTACTCTGTAGTTATACCTTAACTGTCAGAACTGCTCCGGACTGGTGTGATGTTTACAAACTGCCTGATCATGTTCAGTGATTGTACAGTTCTTGTTCGTGCCTTAGGTGAGGAGGTGAATAACCAGGATAACAGCAAGGTGATGGTAACAGAAGTGGAAAAGGCGGGTAAAAACTGCACATTCATCTTGAATGTATTGCAGTCCCCCAAAATGTAGCTAATTACTGGTAAGACAGAGATGACAGTGTTGCTTTTTCTGTGATGGGCTCTCTGGTAATTTGAAGTAGACTTGCTCTAGAGCTTGAGTCAAGGTCTCCCTTCTGTGGCGTTTCTTTGCAATTGATTTTTGCATCAGCCTCAGAGTCTTACTTTTCCTTTTTAAATAATATTACTGGCTTACTTGGTTTCATATTTCCCTTTCCACGCAGCAGTAAGTTGACAGTGGCTGAGGCAGGTTCAGCAGGTGAGACAAACCCTTTGTGGGCCCGTGAGCACCACTAGGAGAGCTGTCAACAAGGCATTTCTGCTTCCACTGCTGATGCTTTGTCCTTCTAGAGAACATAGCTGAACTTTTGGAACTTCCTCAGTTTGGAGCTGCAGCTGGAGAAACATGAGATCCAGTTTCTTATTTCAATGGGTTCATTGAACAAGGCTCATGTTCCTCAACACCACTCCTGCTGCTCTGGTGCTGAGTGTTCAGCTCCCCTACCCAGTCCAGTGGCCGAGGGAGCTTTCTTGTCTTGCGTGTGTCCAGTTTTAAGGGATGTCATTGGTCTATATGGACAAGATTGTTCCATCAGATAATTTTTGGCCAGGTCTATGAGTGATGGTCTTTTAGAAGATGACAGTGCAATCACACCCAAGATTGAAGCAGGGGCCCCACTGGGAGCCCGTGTTGTTATGCTGATGATCAGATGCTTCATGATTCGGCGCTTCCCGGCTCACAGCCTGAGTCATCTTTTTGGAGGCTGCTGGACTTCGTAATGAGGAGATGTCAGGGTCTTAGGATTAATTCCAGTACTTGGAGGTGAGCCACTTACTGTTTTATAATTCTGCTGAATGTCTTAGGCCATTAGTTCAGATATCAACCAGAAGAATAAAAGCTCAGCTGCTGCCATTTTTCTCCTTTGAGTCTACAGAGAACAGGGGTAGATTTAATGGGCAAGGAGCCAGAGAAAATCTATTCTCCCTGGAAGACTCCTTTGGACAGTCAGTTCTTCTACTTCATGTATATGCTCTGCACAGAATATTTATGGATCATCTGGGCAAAGGATGGTGGGTATTGACTGCTATGGCAAGTAAATCCGAGGTCTAGAATGTACAGGTAGTGTTGTCTAAACCACAAGATTTGTTTTTAAAATGGCTATTCAAGTTCCTGTTTTATAGGGCTTCATGTCAGTGTAGTATAGTTAGCAGCAGCAGCTTATTTTTCCAAGGCAAACTGCTGTTGGTCTAAATTTAGAGGTACACAAATGGTTTAATATGGGGTTACATTGCTAATTTTTTACTATTCTATTGTATTACTAAATTTCTGAACATTTATTACTATATATACAAAAAAGTAAGTTTAATCCTTCCTTCTGAAGACAACTGGCTGTTGCAAACTATCACTAACAGAGTTCCCTGAGCCTGATAGTTCTGGTATGTACAAAGCTGTGTGGTCATTCTGTCACAGTAGACCAGGTTGTTATCCCCTTTGCAGCTAGCATGTAGTTATGCTAATCAGTTTAACTAGGTGCATTGCCTTCAGTGTTCCCTATTGACAATTCTCTGTGTGAAGGGAGAGTGTTGAGGTACTGTATTTTACAGGAGAAAATGTTGTCAGACACCTCCGTCACACCACAGGAGAGCAAAGACCGAATATTTGCGTGGGAAAGGGCTCAGAGGCATTAGCAGCGAGGAACCTGTTCCCTGACAAACGTAGTGCCTGTAGGCCAGGATACGTGGCAGGAAGCAGAAGACAGAATAAGCAAAGAAGTATAAGAGGTGTCTAGGAAGGAGAAGGGGGTATGTACAGCAGGGTGGCTCTGATGCCAACGCCACCCCTACCTGTGAGGTGAATAGTGAAGTGGCACAGATTGCAGCATGAAATCTTGCGAGCATCTCCCAAACCATGCCAGCAGCGCTACGCTGAGCAGTGCTGGTGTGTGGAGGCTGCTGGGATGCCACAGGGATTTCAGCCACAGAGTCACTCCTTCAGTGGTGTCAGAGATCCTGGCCTTGAAGCAGCAGCACAGATCCTTGAAGCAGCGCTTGTTGGCAACATTGGGTTATGTGTTGGTCTACTTGTGTGTTTCCCCATCAGAAACAGCTGACACTGGTATGGCCTGCACTAATTGCAGCTAATAATGAGGCAGCAAGTGAATTGAGAACATTGTATCTATGGCTTGCATCGCCAGGGGCTGGGTGGCTTCTGAGGTGTCCTCCAACTTGCCTCTCTATAGCCATGGATGCAATTTGAGCACCAAAGGCCATACAGTCTCCAGTGGTCTCTGCTTTCCAGGAGCACATCTACCTAGGACTTGCATATTTGCCACAATACTTAACCCAAAGCCTTATTTGGCACTACCATCGAAAAGTGCTCTTTGACTTGAATCTTGGAACTATCTGCTGGGGAGTCACTTCTCCCTGTGCTGGTGTCTGATTATAACATTAAAAAAATAACAATTTAGTTGTCCAAAAATAGTATGGTGTTACTCTGCTCATTTATCTTATAGAAGCCTTGCTGCTCTGTGCCTCTCAAAATAGATGTCTGCTGTGGAACTAAGCTTTGTGCAGTAGCAGGCTGACTGGATTCATGATGCTGCTGAGTAGAAATGTGTGATTAATCTGTGAAGTTAAATTTCCAGGCTATAGTCGATTTCTAAAGCCAAGTGTTAAGATGAGAATAAGCTTTTTGCTCTGAAAAGAAACATAACAGTGAAGTCCTGGTTCTCCATGGTCATTTGGCCATTCCTGCATGCTTCTTTTGGTTCGGTGAGGCTTCTGTTGATGAATAACCATCAGCTGGGAGCTCCTCAAACCTGGTGTTCTGGGGGAAAAGTGAGTTAGTTGAGGGGCTTCCCACTTCTCCAGATCTCTGGAGAGCAGCCTGGATATCTAGCAGCCATACAGGCCCTAGTAATGCTCTGATTCATGTGTTTTGGCAGGAAGACAAAAATAAGAGGTGGTGGTGCTTGCAGGGAGCTGGTGTGTGGGCAGGGTGGCCGTCTAATGCTGTGCAATTTGAAAACTGTTGTTGTGTGATGCATCCTCCTATCCAAAAACACTTTTAGTAACACTCATCCTTTGGAGATGTGAAATATGATTGAATTTCAGAGGGTTTATTTTTTTTTTTAATCTTAATTTTGAAGCTGGAGTCCCTGTTCTTCTGAGTTGTCTCTAATTTAATTCTTTCTCTGGTTCTTAACTCATGTTTCACCCTTCTCTGTCCATAGCTACCTAACCCTTAAAATACCTTCCTCAAACACTTTTAGACGTAGGTTCTGTGGTGCACCTTACAAAATTGCAATCTAATTCTCAGGAATTAAAATGCAATTAAATAAACCTGTTTCCCCACTATAAAACAGGGAGGAAGGAAGCCTTTTCCTTCTGCCCTTCCCTCTCCTGCCCTGTTATTTCCTTATTGCACAAACCAGTCCATTCTTTCTGAAATGTAGGAAGACGCTGAAGTGCATGGGCTGAAACATCATTCTAATACCATGAGACCACTGTGTGGAGGAGATCTTGCCTTTTTATTAGCAACTAGCACAAAGTCTGAAGGGATTAATGTAGGAATCATGGATGTCAACTCTTCAGGCATCTGCTAAGGAAGGAACACATGAATTTTGATGGCCTGTGCCAAGAACAACACCTTTTTATGGAAAGTGATGGGTACGAAGGCTCTTCAGAATAGGTTTCATAGCCACATGGAAATAACTATCTGGAAATGTGAGAGAGGCATACTGCCTGTGAGATGAATGTAGGATGAGCTGCATGTAGGTCGGAGGACAAGAACATAAATTGAATAGTCGAGTCGAAGTTATGGTTGAAAACTGACTTCTATCCAATAGGTGCAGATAGCTATTGAACAACCAGGTGTAATAAACTAATCAACTACAGAATGGGAAATTATGAGCTTGGTAGCACTTTCATGGACGGGAAAAATGTTTAGAGGAGATCATGGGCTGGGCATGGTTCAGTGGTGGCATGCTATTCTGTAAACAGCCTGCAAAGTGAATGGAATTGTACAGTACTATTCCTTCAGCATTACTGTGCCATGTCTGATCTTCAGGCATGTAATTCAAGACAGACACTTAAGTGCTGTGTCTGGAAAATGCCAAATATCTTCTACAAGAAACACCAGGTGATTAAGCAGTGGAAGAGCAGACAGTTATGCAGTTATGTCCTTTTTGAATGCTTGTAACAAGCTTCTCCCATGTCAGCCTTCAGAGGAAGGAAACTGTTTGTTCCTTGTCTGCAGTAGGTAAGAAAATAGTCACAGGTTTAAATTCCAGTAAGAAAGTGTCAGGCTAGGTGTCAGGAGAGCAATGCACTCGGAGGTCACCTGGAGCAAACAGTGGAGCCTCCACCACCGGCATCCGTAAGGACAGGTTAAACAAATGTCTGTCAGAGTGATGGGAGCGTGAGCCACTCATCCTTGGTGGACAAGCTGGACTAGCCTTCGGTTAGACTGCCTTTTGTGAAACACGAGGCTGTCCTTTCAGCTGACTACAGGTATGGTCCTTCACCAGCAATCTCAGTCTCGTTAGCAGCAGTTCCTCTGTGTTTCTGGGAGAGACTTATGGGCTTTTCTTTTTTCTTAATTAAGGAGGCTTTCTTTTAGGAAGCCGACATAGTAGATTTTTTCCTTCATTGATTCTTCCTATTAATTGCCTAAAGAAATGCTCTGTCAGCTCTAGTTTTATTTTATTCCACTTTATATTTAAATGACTTGGCAGGTTCTGTTATATCTAATTGTGTTCTTTCAACAGAAGGAAGGAGGGCTAATTATGTTACTTCAAGAGCAATATACAGAAATCTAACCTATAATTCAATCTACCTCCAGATTATTAGTCAGAGTGGAAGGGACAATAATCTGAAGATTGAAAAATGAAATCTTCAGGGATAACTGAGGTCTCTTAACTGTCCTCGCTGTGGCGTGCTGGGCGTATGTTGGTCATGCAGATGTGTGTGTCTGTCTCATCTGAACTTCCTTTGCAGTCTGAAGGGGAAACTTTGGATGAAGATGCACTGATATGTAAGACGTGATGACTGGGTGAGCACTGCTGGGAGTGCTGGACCTTTCCCCTTTTCCTCTTTCCCACTTGACTGGTCTCAACCTGTGGTCCTGCAAATCTCAACCCCTTTCAGCCCAACAGCTTCGAGCCATCCCTGGTGCTGCTGGTTGTGTGACACCATTCTGCTATGGTACCTTGCTGAGAGCTTTACTTAATGGCCTTTTCTGGTGCTTTGAATGAATTAAGAAACTACAAAAAGCTACCAGAAGTCTGCCTGACTTTTAAACGCGCTGCTTGTTCTTTGCCTGACATCACTGAAAGTACTGTGATTGCTTGACCTGAAGCTTGCAAGTTGTAACTTCTCCTGCAGTGAGTGACTTGCTTCTGCATCAAATGATGATTCAAGGCCGTGTCCCTGCTCATGATGCCATTAGTGCATGCCACTGTAAACACTTGCACAACAGCTGCGAGTTGAATGTTGCCTGTTTGTGTACTAGTTAGCAAGACATTTCTACTAATAGCAGAGCTGGTCAGAACTTGAGGGCATTGAAGGAGGGTTTTCCCATGATTTCTGTTTGCCTCCATCCCCAAATCGCTCAGGTTTCAGTTAGCTTTAGGTGTCTCTCCAACAACAAGGAGACTATGGAAACCTGGACAATTCCTGTTAACTGGCTGCATCACATTTTGTAGAGGGTAAGAAAGAATGACTCGATTAAAAGCACTCGAACAGAGCAAGATCTTCACAGACATGAGTTTGGTTAGTTGAGTTTTTCATGCCTTGGCATTCCTTGTGTGCGTTTTGTGGGCTTTGTGTGCCACAGCCCTCCCTGCGAGGGGCCACACCAGGATCTCTCCCTGTGGCACAGCCCCCTTTTCCTGCCCACACTGTTCTTCCACCTCATAGCGATGAGTTTCCAGTGTTGGTGCTATCAGGGGAGGTGAACATTTAGCTGCTAGAGATGTTACCAGCTGCTCCCAGCTGCTTGTTGGATCTTCAAAAACTCTGAAATTGTTTGACACTTAGCTATGCAGGTGGATCAAAGAGCTGAAGTCTTCAATATAATGGGTTTTTCTTTCTTTTATTTTCCAAAATCTGATCATTGATACCTAATTTTTGGCTGTGACCTGATAGGTTGTTTTTTTAATCAGGTACAGTTAATAAGCATAGAAGTGATGTAAAACTGATTGCCTATACAGAGTACTGCAAAACTGAAGCGTGTTCATCCCACCGATTATACTTCACACAGTACTGCACTGCAGACTGAATTGTCGGATTTATGTTGTCTCTGTGTACAGCAGCATCTGTATGGGAATTTTTGGCTTTTTTTTCTTGTACCTGGTCTTTGGCTTCTCTACTTTTTCTGCCTTTTTGCAGCATTAAAAAAAAGTACCCTTAAATGAGAAGTATTGTGAGGTATAGACCTCACAAATGTGAGGTATTGTGAGGGCCTTTGGGAGGGAAATTCTGAACTTCTAAAAGGCAGTTCTGGTGGAAGGGAAGCAATGTAATTACTTTGGGAACTTTAATTAAATGTGCATGTCTCCTGAAGGATTCAAAGTAATTGAGAGCTGAGAACAAAATGTTGGTTAATGGTATCTCTGGGTGAGGCTCTGAGCCTTAGACGCCTGATGCTGCAAAGCTGCTCTCCAGAGACAGGGTGGGGAAAGCTGCTGTCTCTAGTGCCCTGATGAGAGACATCCTACTGAAATTGGAAGGAGAGTTGTATCTTTATACAGCTCATGTTTTTCCTCTTTTGTGGGGTATATCTCTGCCTTAAAATACATTTTAAAACCATTACGGTTGTGGTTCAGCTGCTATTCCGTTACTGCAGCTATAAAGGACATATATTCTTACATATGCACTGTATAACATTATGGATTCCTGCTCTACTGTGTCATTGTGTGTTAGTGTCTCCCAAGAGTCACCATGATGGTGATGTGGTCTGCTCTGCTGGTCCTGCCATTAATGCTCCATAGGGAGGATTTGGGCATGCTCCTGTGCTCGGGGGCAGGTTGGGTGTGTGCTGCAGCAGCGCTGGGGCTGCACTCAGACCCCTGAGCATGTGTGGGGCAGCACCTGCTGTGGGTGACCCACCAGTGAGCAGAGATTGAGACTAGGTTGACCTACAACAGCTATCTTCTGTGCTTCTTCAGTACTTCAGGTGAGTATTAAATTTATGGAGACTCACATGAATCTGTGTCTTGTAACTTAACCAGTTAAATTTTTTCACAATAGATATTTTATACTTTGTGAGAAGAGTAATTTGTGTGATATTACCTGTCTTCTCTGTTTGCGAAAGTGATATCTTATTACAACTTGCATCTGAAATGTTCTTAAACTTCTGACTTTTTCTACAGCCTTAATAACTGCCCATTAAAAGCCCTCTGATCCAGACCAAATAGTGATGGAGGGGCTGACTCACTGAAAGTGCTTCAGAAGTTGTGGAAAGCACCAGGTCAATCCAGTATATTAAATATAAACAAGACTAAAGATTGGAGTTGTTTAAAAGTAGAGATTGAATACACTTCTGAGAGTGTTAAAACATGCTAAATGTTTGCGCAAACAATTGTAACAGCTTTTTCCTGCGCTGGGGTTAGAATGAGAAGAGAAAGGGAAGGCACTCACAAAGCACAGTAGCTTTTGCTTTCTGCAGAAATAATAGATAGAAATAGTAAACATGAGCTAACTGCTGGGCTCCAGCATCACCATGGATAGCCGAACATGGACCTTTCATGGGCCAGGGGCTGAAGGTGCACGGAGTGGGCTTTCTGTACTCACAAAGCTTTAGGATCACAGTGATTGAAAACATCTCTTCTTTAATTAATGTACACTATGTGAAATGAAGCAGAGCGATTCTGTGATGCCTTACGTGCCTAACAGGTGGTTGTTACCATTGTGTGTCACAGGTGTGATGTTTGTCTCCTGCCTCACATGTTGGGCTGTCCACAACTGCTGTTGTAGTGCTTAAAAAAGAAATGTTAAAATAAACAAACTTCAACAAGTGAGGGGTGATTTCTGACAGAAAAGGAAAAGAAGAAAGAAAAAGGTTTTAAAAATCATGTGTAAGGACTTGGCCTTGTGTTCTGCCTGGAAATATTAGTTAACTCAAGATTTCTTTTAGAAACTGGTTTTTTATTTTTTTTTCTTTTTTCTTTTTTTATTTTTTTTCCTACAAAGCAGCTTACTGGAATTAGAAAGTTTTATCCCTCATCCCATAATGCTCTAAAGCACATGAATACATAATTCCTAATACATTGGAGATTGATGCTTAATTGAGGAGCTAGCGGTGCCAGAAGAGAGTTTTCTCCGGGGCCATGTAAGTGTGGCCAAATACAGTTTCAGGAGCTCAGAGAGAAGCATCAGAGCTGTTAATTGCATGGGGGGTGTTTCCTAATGGGTGTATGAGACACTTGGGCTGATTGCTCTGTCCTTCAGCCAGTCATAGCATCCTGCTGGATTGTTTCAGAGGGACACCAGTGCCTCATCTGAGACCTCTGTTACTAATACATGGGGGACACTCCTGTGACCCAAGCATTTCAAAACCGTTGACTTATCTTTTTTGTTTATTGATGCAAAAAATCAATGTAAATAAGTTGGGGGATTTTTGTTTTGTGGTTTTTTTTTTTTTTTCATGATATGTGAATGGAAGCAACTTCTTTCCATCTTGCTTTTGTTGTCTTCATGCAGTTTGCCTCATCTCCATATTGAAAGCAGATTAAGGGTCTGTAAATTCTAATTGCTTTTACAATGAGTCACAATTGCATGTCTAGACTCCTTTCCCACTAGGATGTAGGATGACAATTTCTCACCGGTAGATTAGGTGTACAGTCAACTTGAAGCATAGTAGTTTTCCTCTTAGAAGAGTTTTAGGAGCTTATGTCAAAGCTGTATCTTAATGTGTCTCTACTGAAGCCTTCATGATCCCTTCTCAGCTCTCATCTTTAGGAAGTTCTTTCATCTCATATTTACACCATCAATTTCCATTTTTGTTTATTTTCTTTTTGAAGAGTTGGAGAGAGTCTAGATTGGCTCCCTTGCTCCTGTCCCCAAATCAAAAATCCTCTTCATGTCTATCTCTTTTTTTTCAGGAGGGTCCAGGCATTTATATAAAATGTGAATGACTTGCATGTTTATTGCTCCTGCTAATGGGGTGAAAGGCTTCTTAGTGGAGTACTAGTCCAAAACAGCAACAACAGCAAACCTAGCCACCAGTGACCAAAGTCATAGCCTTAATATATACGCTGTTGTGTGGCTTACCAGCTTGGGCAGGCTGGGTGCAGCCTTTTAGAAGATCTAGCTGCCAAATACAGAGAAATGTGAAATCTATCACCTAGTAAAAGGTATAAATTAAGTCTCAAGCAGTGTCACCTGATGCTGTTTGCAATATATCTGCTGGTGATGTTCAAAGGAATAGCCTGGTTGTTGTTGCTTAAAGACACCGAAGTGACAATTTGGTGGTGACAGGGGCAGCTCTTCTCCCTGCCCGCTCGCAGCCTTGTTTCCCCAGACCAGCTCCTGCTGCTGCGGTTCCTGAGCCCTCGCCCACCCAGGGGCATCCCACCAGGGGACACAGGAGATGCTGTGTCCAGTGGCACCCGACAGCAAATTTCAGGGACTAACAGGGTAAGCTTAGCCTGCTATAAGGAGGCGAATTTTAAATGGCATGGTTCAGTAATTGCAGTTTACTTTTTTCATTTCAAAACACATTTCCAGCAAAAGCAATGGTGACTCTCTTTATACACAGATGTAGAAACTTCAGAATTAATGCATCAGTACCCTTTTATGAAATATACTTTATTTCCCTGGAGGAAAGACTGATCTGATATCTTGCAAAACTTTGCCACTGTGACTGCTACCCTTAATTAACTAGAATAGATTCCTGATCTGCACGAAATGTAGTTGAGCTGTCACTGTAGTCTTCATTTCTGTATAAAAATTAAACTTCTTTTCTTCACACCTGTTCCAAGAAATTATCTGGTTTAAGGGCTGGGAACCGTAACAGATAAAATATTTTAAATGTTTGATATGGTTTGCTGATTCACTGAAACTTTCTAAAACCCTCTCATTTCCAGGCTTGCTCACAGAAATATATTGTGAAGAACTACTTCTACTACTACTTGTTCAAGTTTTCAGCTGCTTTGGGTGAAGAAATTTTTTATATCACTTTCCTTCCCTTTATCTACTGGAACATCGATCACTCTGTGTCTAGAAGGATGATAATTGTTTGGTCTGTAAGTATTTCTATGACTTATTTAAATGTGTACATTCTGTAACTGTAGACAATATTTAAGAATAGCTCTTCAAAGAAACGATCCTTTTGAACATGACAAAGCCAAAGTTATTTGTATGTGCAGCTCCTGTCAGGCAGCAGAGGCGTTGCGACACGGAGGGAGGAGGTGAGATGCATTAGCTGACACAGCATGTCTATTCATCTGTTACATCTTGGACTGGCTCATTTTTTTTTTAGCCCAATAACTAATTGAGCTACTTTTGTGGGGTTTGCACAGAACAGCTGGGAAAACACTTCCTTCCCAATATGTCACGGTATTTTAAGGATAATTTTTCATTTCTGTAGGAAATCTTTCTCTTGCCCTGATTTCTTCTGCATAACCTGGTCATATAGTTCTGGTTTGGTTGAAATTAGTATAAATCTAGCAGGAAGGGGATGCACAGGGTGCTTCTGCGGTCACGTGAAGGGGGAAAAAACATTAGCTAAAAGCAATGGGTTTTGTTACTACAGGAGCATTCTCAAATTAATAGACTTCAGCATTACAGCCTTCACAGATGTGGCTTGAGGCATCCAGAATAACATACTTCTGTTCTGGCACGGAAAACCCGTAGATAACCAGGCACTTTAATCCAGGGTGGCTGTTGTATTGTCACTGCCATTGCTCATCTTGGTATTGATCTGATCTTTGCTGCCCAAATAAGACCATTTTAGAACAAAGAAAGGAGTCAGGAAGCATCTCTGGCAGATGACAGAACCTAGAGGTTTAGCTGTCAGTCTACATTGATTTAAGAAATCGAAGCTTGGTAAAAACTTGGATGTGATATCTATTAGCTTTGTTTCTTTCCAGTGAAGCTTGGAAGCTAAATCAGTCTCCTTGACTTAGTCAGTTCTGGTTAATAATATTCTGTCTTTTGTCCAAATAATATGATGAGAAATAATAAAAACAACTTGAATTGGGTCATACTTTTCAAATGCACCCGTTCTTGGACAGAAGGCATCAGTTGTTCTGTGCCAGTAACCCTAGTCAATAAATTTTATGGAGAGAACATGAAAAGTAACTAGCAGATGAAATTTAAAAGTAGGTGGACACTGTATAATTGGAGTTGGGTTTTGTCCAGGAGTAGAAGTGCTGCTTCTGGAGACGTGCCACAGAAGATGATAATTGGTAGTCACTGCCTTCTGGGTTTGCAAATTGCTCAAAAAAATGACTCTTTAGAGCTCCTTATATGCCTTTCTGCAGACTGGCCTTTACCTTGCAAGTTGTGCATCTGAGTACTGGCCAGATTTAGGCTAATTTAATGAGAATATTCAATCATGTGATATTAGGATTATTAATATTTTATTAATATTATTTTCCAGTTACTGAGGGAGTTGTGGAGTTGCCTTTTTTACTGAAAAGGAGAAAAGGAGAATCTGTTTTAAATACACAGGCCTGTGACAATCTGTAGTTTTAAAAACATTTTAATTGCATGTAATTTTGAAATAGCTAAAAACGTCTGTGCAGGCTCTGTGTTAATGCTATGGCAAGCTCAGCTGGGTGGCTTATTTGCTGATGATGAGACTCTGAACAGGAATAAGCATTTATGGTGCTATAAGTGTTGTTGTCTTAAGACACCTTGGTCATGTATGCAACAGTCTTAGCTGCATGGGAAATGGGAGGATGTTCAATGTGATAAAGCTCTGATTTTAACTTACTGGAAGGTTTTGGGTGATAGCACTGGAGGGACCCCTGTCTGGTGACAAGAGGGTGAGGAGGAGTGCAGATCTGTGGGCTATCTGCAATTCAGAGTTTTAAAGAAGCTCTGTTTCTGCACGAATGGTGATGTGGGGCTGAGAACAGCCGTCTTAGATGAAAGTAAAAATCCAGGCAGCCCAAGAGTGTCTGACAACAGCTGCCAGCAGGAGAGCCTGGGAAGAGCATGGACGGGCAAGTCCAGCACAGTCTGTCTGCAGAGGCTCTTATGCAGCTGCGGAGAGGAGCTGGTATCAAACGGTGAGCCCGAAGGAGAAGGTGGTAGCGGTTCTCTCTGACACTATTTGGGATGAGGGGAGGTTTTCAGTGACGCTCTTCAGCAGGGAGAGAGCCGGGGATCAGCAATGACCTTTTCCTGAGCCCAGGGCTCCGATGGGAACAGGCGCAGGTGAAGCGTCGTCGGGCACGGTGTGATGAGGGACTGAGACCCCTGTGAGGGACGTGTGGGCTTCCCCTTGGGCGGTGGAGGGACAGAAGTGGTACCGAGTGTGGGATTTCTTGCCTCGTGCTACTGGGGACTTAAACCTGTGAGCTTCTGCTGCAAACTGGAAATGACAGAGTTGGGGTTCTAGAATGAATCAGGGGAACTTCTTCCCTTAAAAATTAAAGCAGTATTAGTGCTGTTTACAAGGTCCTCCTGCCATCTTATCTGTAAGAGTTTATGCGGAGCCAGTCACCCGCATTTGGGAAAGATAAATTCAAACTGGAGCAAGGCCAGGGATGATTAGGGACCAGGCTCTTTTCTTAGCAGAGACTGAAAGCTTAGATAAGTACCTAACAAAATGAAGTCTGAGAGAAAATGAGGCTGGCTGTAAACACCAGGGGAAGGAAGGCACTTAAAATAAAAATACAGTCACAAGAAGAAACATGCATAAGACATTTGTAAATAAGCTAGGTTAAAGCCAAAGGTTGTGAAATAGCTCTAGAAGGAGCAGTAAGAAAAATTACAAAGAGAGTTTATTTCAGCAGCAGCAGAGGAGTGTGCTTGGTGCCCTGGGAGGTCTTTCCCAGCTCTGAGTCTCGAAAACCAGCTGCACGTGGTTTTCTATTTAGCTGGATGGCTCTGGGAAATGCTGACTCTGGTCACATCCAGGTGCTTTGGGAGCTTAAAAGAACACGTTGTGCTTCCGTGGTGCCTTTCCCTTGTGGATTTGCAGAATACATGTAGGCTTTATCTTTTCCTTTCAGCTAGACAAGGGAAATAACTGCCTGAAACCCCCAAGCACGATGCTGTGGCTCAGTGTCAGGAGTACCTTAGTGTCTTCACTTCCCTTCTTCAGCTCTTTGAAGTAAACATTCCTGAGTCTACACAGACAAGGCTTTGATGCCTGTGACTCTTGCTACTTCAACCAGGAAGTACCGAGATGAAAAATAACTTCACATGAACCAGCTCCCAAATGTACTTTAAATTTACTGCACATCTCGGCTTGAGAGGTTAAAGCTCAGTTTGGTTGGTTTTTTTTGTTTGTTTTGTTTGTTTTTTAACCTATGTACCCCTTCAGGGTTGAAGGCTGTATTTTGGTGTGGAATTTCAGTAGTAAGGTAGAGACCTGGGAAAAAAACAGTTACGATTTCTGCTCGCTATCCAGCATGGTTGGAATTATTTTTTTCTTGTTATTTTTTTCAGGGTGCATGGATGTAAAATATATCCACACCTCTTTTGAGCCTATAAAGCTTCAATTTATACAATATAAATAAGAGCTGAGCAGCGTGGACTTTGTCGGGGTAGGTGTGGAAGCTGCTGGTGTGGGAGAGCGGTGAGCTGGTGACTGGGTGAGGGCGGCATTGCTGAGGGCCGGCAGAGTGGGGGTGCTGGGGTGTGCTGAGGGTACCAGGGGGGGTGTGCCCCTCCAGGCTCCTCGGGCAGCACTGGGCACAGGTGTCTTCGACTCTGAGAAAGTCCTGGGTCTAAATCCATGGCCATTTAGTTTCCCTCCTTGCCTTTCAGAGGAACAGTTTTCCAACTTGGGAATGGTGAACTCTGACTCTCAGAGTAACCAGGAGTTTAATAACCAGCAGGAATTTACCCACAGCCATGATGCTGCTGATGTTACTTGTGGCAGCTGAATCCTTGGCTGCTGCTTTGAAAACATATGCTGCAGCAAAGTGTGGGTTTATTGTTTCTTCTGTGTTTGTTTGGTAGTTTTTGTGCTTTTGCAACATTTCACCAAAACATTTTTGTGCTCTTGCAACATTTTGCCAAAACAAGCTTGGAACAGCTGATAAACATTGTCAGTGGAAAGTCAAACTCTTCAAAGTGCCATATATTACAATGCATAAGAACATATAAGACTGTACTCAGATATGTAAGTAACTACGAAATGTCAGAATACAAAAATAAATTGTCCATAAAAAAAAAGACATGTGCAAGATGATGAAGTGTTTACTGAAAGAGAATTTTGTATGTGCTGGTAGCTATGCTCTACTCTTGAAGAAAAAGTGCCAGTGAAGCTTTCATAACTGAGACACCGTATAAAGGTAAACACTGTGTATCTGATGTCAGTTCAAGACTGCTAAATTTCAGTTAGAATAATTTAAAGTGAAGTTTAAATTGGAAGCCTTTTGTATATCACTAGAAATACAACAGGTAATGGCTTCCCAATTTTAGGTATTAGATGATAAACCAGATCAATATGACAGTTTTTCCTGCTACCAGGACATTGTGGCCCCAAATTTCTCTTATTTAAACATCTTGCAAGATAGTAAGATATCTTATAGATTTGGCTGAAGACTTCTTCTAAAAACAGGGTGAAAGTCCTAGAATGTTGGTTGGTTGTATTTCTGGAGGCACAAGGTTTTCTTGATCTTCTTGTTCTGGTTTTGTTTTTCTGAAGTCTGTCTTGAGAAAGCCAAAGTCCTTCCCCCTGTACATATAGATGCATGTTTTAAGAAGCTGTCTATGCTGTCTCTTCCCTGCTCCCATGCCCTGCTGCCCTTGCATTGACACATACGTGGCACTGCTTGTGGTGGGCTGCAGACCTGCCTCCTGGATGTGCTGCAGACCTGTGCCTCCTGGATGTGCTGCCCACATTGTGGCCAAGACAACTTGAATGAGTGATTGAGCATCCCACCAGCTCCATGCAAGCTTGAATGTCCCCTTGCACCTGACCAAATCCTTGGCAAACATGTTGTGAAGTTCTGGTGCAGCTAACACAAGATTGGTGTATTTTCTGGAAAACGATAACCATGTTGGAGATGTCAGATCCTTGAGCTCCCTGAGCCAGCTGCCCTCTTGCTAAGGTGCACGTGCATTGAGGAGGTGTCCAGCCTCGTGGTCACCATTGTCATCTCTGTATGCGGAGAGCAGTTGTGTTACTCAGGGTGGTGATGGAGAGCAGGATGTGGGTGGAGGTGCCTGGGTTTCTGCAGGACTTCCTCCACCTAGGCTGCCCTCATGATAGAAAGGCCAGCAGTGCTGCTCTGTGACTTCATGGTTATTTCCCTGATGATAAACCTTAGTTCTTGGCACCGCCTTGCGGGTAGGAGAAGCATCTCTAGAAGAACATACTCTTCCTCACTCTGTTCCTCTTTCACTGTGAACCAAGTGGTGCTTGAGGGGCACTGTTGCAGTGTTTATCTATTCACTTAAGCCTTGGCTGAGGGATGCTTAGAATAGAAGCTGTAAACAGTGCAGACTGCGTGCTTGGTTCAATTTCTTTATGGTTAATCAAAGTCACACCTGCCTTGACAACCAAGAAAAATAGCTGGCACTTTCAGGACACAGCCTTTGCTTTGCTTGATTAATCTTCTGCAAATGCCAGTTTATTATTAGTGCATTCTTTTTGGTTTTTGTTTTTTTTTTCTTCCCTCATTCCAGCGTTCCTGATGTGGTCTGTCACTCCTATCAGCACACAGTGGTTATGATAAAAAACAAAGCAACACCATTTTCGAGCTGTAAATTTATTTTCTGGGAAGATGACACGTACTATTGCAGGGAAACGTTTCTAGAGACAGGTTATAGAGTTTCTGTTTTGGAGCCAAAACAGAAGATTCAAAGTCAGGCTGCCACAGCACAAGTCTCAGAGAAGAAGTTGGCAATGCTATTTGGCCCCACGTCTTCTCTAGAATTTCATCTTGTCCTTTTAATAGATCAATAGTACTGATGGGAGAGCTTCAAAATCAGAAGTTGAAAATCAATATGGTCTGGTTCAGCTTGGTTAGCTGAAATATTACAGAGTGCAAAAAGAATTGTTCCTCCCAGCCTCCACAGGCCTGTGGGTTGGTGGGGTATCTGTGCCCGTGCAGAGGCTGTGGCAGGGGACAGGTGACTGGCTGTGAGGAGGACATGTCACACACAGCACACCTGCAGCACAGGGCCTGTTTCCTAAAACCTGCCAGGTCCAAGGTCTGTGCAGCTGCCGTGTAAATGTTCCAAAGGGTAAACTGTGCCTTGAGGCACCGGTCCGGTGCCTCTGCATACGGAGCTGGCTCAGCTATGTTTTCCCATGTGCCTTCATATGTATCTGCACCGTGGTGGTAAACCTGTGTGCAGCTCTTTTGTTTCCTGCCATGGAAGTGCTGCTCACAGTGACTGCAAGAGTAGTGAGGGAAAATCACTGAAATGCCAGGCAACACCTGCAGGTGAGCAAAACCACTTCTTATGTTATTGAAGCAACACTGGAGTTCTGCAAATGCCAGGGAGCCACATCACTTTATGGGACTCTGATGCCCACAGGGATGGAAACAGCTCCTCACCTCAGAGGGAACCGCTGCAGATGTTGGGACAAAAGTGTTGGTACCTGGACCTATGTGGATTCCACTGCTTAGAGTTTGATTCATCAGTGTTCACTAAAGCAAGACCTATTAAACACTAAGACAGATTAGTCTTGTTTACCCCAGTGCCTCAGGTGGGGATGTATTTTTGGAGATGGATCATATCTATGACTCAGAGGAAACACTCTGAAAAAGGCTATTGTGCTGCTATAGCAACTGCTAATTGTATTCGTGTAGTAAAATGTAATGCTGTTGACCCATAGTGGCAATAAAGCTTTGCCTTCACCTGAAGAAAAGGCCGTGAAGAACTGCTATTGCCCTCACACAGCCCAGGCTGCCCCAGTAGTACTCGTGTGCACCAGAGTTTGAGGGAAGTCTTGTTTTTAAGTTGCTTGCAGCAGTGCAGAAAAACCCTTTGAGAAGGGAACAAGTGTGTACAACTGTACAACAGATAAGAAGTCTTTACAGAAGTAATGCTTAGAAGCTTCTTGCGTTTGTTGTAAGGATTTAATTCTGAAGACCTCAGATTCATCTACATAGCACTGGAAATTCAGAAATTCACAAACCGAATAATGGTGTTGTGGACCGGGGGTTAGAACAGTGCCTTGTGTGTCAGGGTGGCTGCCTTGGCCCCTGTGTTCAGGTTATGAATGCAGCTCTGGTGCAGTCTGTGCTGCAGCAGCACCCAGCAGCGCAGGCACAGGAGAGGCTGGATCAACTCTGAATGGATCAGAGTAGCCATACTCTGGATTTCATTCATGGATCAGTAAGCCCAGCTGCTTACTGCTTCACCATGGAGCAGAACAAGACATGGGTGATATATTCCCTTGCAGGGCAGAAGCCCTTGGGAAGACAAGCCTGCCTCACCTAGCCCTGAGCCTCTCCTCTGCCTGCAAATGCATCTCACAGGTTCAGCCGCATAAATGAAGCTCCTGGTTTATGTTTCACAGAGGCAGAACTGTGGCAGGGACATGGGAGCTGTGCAGCACACAGCAACACAGCCAGGAGCTGCTGGGCCTGGCAGGGGCAGCCCTGCAGTGATGGGCAGTGTCTCTGTGGCTTTGGAAGAAGGGGTTTGGGCTATGTGTTTTACTTCCCATCTCTCTAGCTGGTGCTGCCATGTCACTGTCAAGTAATGCTGCAAATATTAGGGAGCTGAGTCTCCAGGTTAAAATAAATTCCTCATGCAGAGGTACTTATTAATGTTCAAATTTAAATTATTTATGCTGAAGATATCTGCAAACTGTTTTCCACCAGAACTGCGGAAAATTTGGTTGATCTGCATCGCTCAGATGGAGTGGAAGAGAGACTGTCCTAGAGATAAACACAGAAGAATAGCATTGAGAGCCATAACATAGCACTTAATCTGGGGAAGAAGCAAACAGAACAATAAAGCATGAAGAAATTATTTGCTTCAAGGTTTCTCTTCTTCGTCATTCCTACATGACTGCAAACAGTCTCTGCTCAGTCAGTGTTCAAGGGTCTGTTGGTCCCTTTTCTTTCAGCTCTGGCCCTGGACACCCATCAGGTGGAAAAGTCCAGAAACATATAAGGACTTTTGGAATGGGTTTTATTCAAACCTTCCATTAGTATGGCTTGAGCCTAGCCTCTCCTTCCTCATGAAATCTTCCCAGTCCTCATGCAGAAGGGGGAGCTGTGTGAAGCCCAGGGGATCACCCTTCCTTAAACTTGAAATGCATCAACTTGCTGCCAGTTGGGGGCTATAGGCTGATGCACTCCTGGGTCAAGCCTTAAACTACCCTTCCTTGTTTGTCCAAAGTCCTTGTGAATGTGCTGTTTGGCTTACCCAGGACAGGCTGAAAATCACAGCAAAATCATCCAGTCCTGTGATCTCGGCTTTGCAACCTAAGCAATCCCACTTTGTTTGTTGGTCTGGACTGGGGATAATTTCTGCCCATTCTAAATTTGGTTCCAGGGCCATCAAAGATTTTTGGCACTGCACAAAGAGGTAATTCAACTGTAGGTGAGGCTTAGCTCAGTGTTGATCTTTAGCCCCAAGCTCATCTCTTTGTCTCCCTTCTTTCTAGTGCTCTTATCATTCATAATGTTTGTTACAGTGGTTTTCTCATCTGATGGATTGAAAAAAGCTAATAACAGGCCAAGACTTTCAGACTACTTGCTTTCCTTCCCAGAACCGATAGAGAGTAAATGCAACATGACAGGGAAATAAGGTCAGGAAATAATGAAATGTGGCTTAAGAGAGAGTATGCCACTTAACCAAGGCAGATACCTACTATCCTCAGAGGACAAGAGCCTCAGTCGAGTGCAGTTCAGATATATCCTGCAATTAAATATAATTCTCTAAGTGTGTTTCTGTGTAACACTTGTCATGTTGTGACTGCATCCACAGTGGTCTCCTGCATGTATTGTTGTTGGTTGGTTGGTTTGGTGTTTTATTACTATTTGTGGCTGAGCTCTGCGAGTCTGTGCCTGGCATGCTGGCAGGGGTATGGCCCTCAGTCACCTTCTGTGTGACGGTCCTCAGCAGGACTGGCTGATGCTCCGGGCTGGGGAGGGATGCACAGCTCCCAGCTGGAGCTCTGCCTGCCCTGCTCCGTGCCGCAGGGCCATGTCCCCGGGGAGGGGACCCCTCTGCCAGCCACAGGCAGGTCTGGGAGGAGCTCTGGGCTGCCTGCTTGGCCGTGCTGGGAGTCCTGTGCTCCTCCAGCTGCTGTCAGCAGCGTATGGGGAGGCATCAAACCAGAGCAACACCTTTGCTGGGCAGCTTTTAGCAATGGTGCACTTGTCATCTTTCACCTTGTAGGGGAAGGCTGCCATTCAGGTGATGGGGGATGTTTTAACTGCTCCCACAACTGCTGTTTCTGCCAAATAATGCAGGACATTGTGTGCAAAACCCCCGTGTATGCTACCCAGATAAGCTAAAGGCAAAGGTCTGGTGCTTCAGAGATCCATATTTAGGTTGAACATATTCTGTACTCATCTTCGTATGTTCTGGAGGTTGTCTTGCCTCTCATTGCTGTACAAGGCCATAAAATATGTGTTTTTTAAAAATAGAAGGGTTAGGATTTAATCTGGAATGCAAGGAAGGAAGGTGGTGTGAGGATGCCTGGTATTTTTGCTTACACAGACCACCTGCAGCACTGAACCTGTTTTTTACCATCAGAGAAGTCCTAGCAGAGCCTCCATTTCAAAGATGACTCATTTCCTGTTCTGTAATACTCTTACGTATGAGTGCTAATAATACTTCTACAAGTGGAAGTCATTATTATAGAGGACTGCTGATACACTGGCTCATCCTACCTTGCTTCTCTGATGCTATCACAAATAGTAGCCTCTATGGTTTATGTTCTGTCAGAGAGAGTAGCTTTGCTTTCAATCTGGAATTTAATTAACTTCCAAAGATGTGCCTACATCCGCTTGGAAACTGGTGGCATTAACCGAATAAACCCATGTGGTGGTTTCTTTAAGACACTTGTTCCCTGAGCCTTTGTTCGCTGTGCACAGGGCAGGTATGTGCTGGCTGCCCTATGCCCCGGCTATCAGGGGGAACTGGGAGCAGCCAGGCGTGCCGCAGGTGGTGCCCATAATAAGGTAGTAATGTGATTCATGTGACAGGGGATAAAGGATGCAAAGGCAGCAGCAGTTGCTTTTCCAGGCTCTGGTGCTGGCTGGAAGCCCAGCACTCCCCACAGCATGTGCTTTGCTGTAGAGAGGGGGGATGAAGGAATGTGATGTTTTGGCTTTTACCTGGTCCTGATTTGTGAATCCTGAACCCTGGCATCTTTCTTTTAATATGAAACCATTTTTTAAATGGCTGGTGGGAGACAGAGGGATGCAATGTGGCTGGTGACAAATGCGGCAGCAGATTATCATGTTGCTGTTCTGGCATATGGCTAACACCAGCATGGGAAGGATGTTATTTTAAGACCCTGCTTCGTGGTGGAAGTGTGAGAAGCAGAACAGTGAGCCGTCTCGCACAGCAACTGAGCTTTCATGGCAGATGTCAGTTAACCTGATTTCTGTATTTAAGAAAGAAAAGAAAGAAGGATTGCTTGCTTTGTTTTGTAGAGCTTGCTTTGCTTATGTCTGGTTGCACTATCCAAAGGGAGGTGATAGGAAGCCAATACATCCTTCAGGAACAGTCTGAGTGACTGTTGTTCACATCCTTCTCACTGTGGATGCTGAGAGACCGTTGTCTTTGTGAAGAGGGTGCTGGGGAGCAGAGGATGGCAGCACAGCGGCTGCCCTGGGCGCTGCTGGACAGGCTGCACCTCTTGAGGATGCTGGCTGGCTTCACCTCTTGCCTGTTTCCCATTACTACTGCTTGCAGTGACCTGAGAATGCAACAATTTCCCCCAAAATCACCACATTGTAGTGCTCAGTAGCTAATGAATGGAGCCCTCGCTTAAACCTCTGGTGTCCCAAGCAGTGTACAAAAGCTCTTCGTTGTTAGGGAACAAGGCAAGGGAACTGATACTTTATGTCACCCACCCAGTTTTCTCCTTGCTGCCTCCCTGAGGATGCCAGGGTTGTTATCTAACAACCACACGGATGGTGTGTCTTGCTGGGGTTCCTGCAGCACTTTGTGCGGTGGTTGGAGTGGGAGCTGCTGGGAATGGGGGTGCTGGTGCTGCCCTTGGAGAGCTGCTGCCCGGAGCTGGGAGGGACACGGCTGGGCAAGGCAGTCATTTGAAGGTGGTGATGGAAAAATTTCTCTGATACGTGTTTGCTCTGCAGGAGAGGGGTTGTAAGGGATAGGGAGGAAACTTAAACTTCTCTAGCATAGGGTGGGAGCCAGCTGTCCCTCTCACGCCATCCTGTATTGATGCATCTTGTCAGTGAACCCTCCTTTTGGCCCCACTTCTGATCAGGTTACGACATGGTGCAGTAAAACCACCACTTCTTTCACTGTCTGGGATAATGGAAAACCCTTTAATAATTCAGGGGATAAATTCTGCACTTAGGGTGGCGGATTTTGCAGGAAGAAGTACAGAAATAGAGGTTGTTCTCGGGTGGGCTGAGTGGGGATTACCCGCGCTGACGGACAGCCCTGTGGCCTTTCCTCTCCCCAGATCGTGATGTACATAGGCCAGGTCTCTAAGGACATCCTGAAGTGGCCTCGGCCCCTCTCACCACCTGTCGTCAAGCTGGAAATGAGGACGGATGCAGAGTATGGGATGCCTTCCACCCATGCCATGGCAGCTACTGCCATCTCCTTCTCCTTCTTCATTGCAACTGTGAACCAGTACAAGGTAGGGGGTACAAAGAAAAAAAAAGGCACATGTTTTTGCTTCCAGCAACCTCCAGAAAACCAACAAATCTAAATCTGTGGCCACTTCCAGAGGAGCTCTGTATTTATTTTCACATATGTGTATCCTTCCCTGTTTTGAGAGCCTGTTTGTCAGACAAGTAACAGCAGTTTCGCTGCACTGAAACTTTAGGCTGCTTGGGGAGATCTCATAATTATTTTCCCCAAACCTTCAGCCTTTTATCTTTCTAAAAGGTTTATTTACTGGAAATTAATTTCTGCACGATGATTATTTGCATTTTGTTTTATGAATCCAAACATGTGTTTCCTGTACTCTAGCAATAATAACTTCCCGGCTGCATTGTGTTTAAGTGTATTTCTCAGCCCTCTCAAGTTTATTTCCAAAAGAAACCCATGTAACCAAGAGGCCTCGCAATACGGCATTGGAGTCTCGCTGCCGCAGTGTCCCTGGGTGTCCTCCCTGCGGTGCCAGCCTGTGTGCAGGGACAAAAGGTGGCCACCCGTTTGATGAAAGGTGCTGTGTCCTGGGGCTGTAACTCATGGCAATGGAAATATTTGAATTACACCAAAATCTCTGAATTAATTTAACAGCCAGACTCATCTGGTCCCAGCCTGGTAATTGTGCAGTAACTGGTGGAAGCAGCTTGGCAGTGGGATGGGGATGGGCAAGAGGAGCCATAAGATGGGATGTTTGTCAGGTCTGGAAGGCCAGATCCGTCCCATGTGTCAGATCAGCCCAAAAGACCTGCTCAGCAGCGCTTTCTCCTCCTTCTCCATCAATAAGCCACCAGTGGGACACACAGCTCTTCACGGGCTGTCTCATTCTTCTTGGAAACTGCTGTGAAACAATAAAGCTGCTATAAAATAATTAAATGATTTAATTGCCTCTACAAAGAAGGGAAAATCTACCAGTACATTACATTATGCTGTTGTCTTCTAAAACTGCCCTAGTCATCAATTACTTATCTGGACTGGGTCCCAGTCTGCCTGCTGAGGAGGGAAGCAAGTGGGCATAAATCCTCCAAAGGCTTAGAGAAGTGTAGAAGAAACAGCATTTTATGGGCTGGGAGTGACATCTGCAGTGGGTCTGAGCTCTCTGTTTTGGAAGCTAGGGTACATCAGGGGAAAGGGTCAGATACAAGTTGTTATGCTTTAAATCTCCACAGAAGCATTTTTGCGCTGACCTATGGCCACCCTAGTCACTCATCAGCCTCTCGGCAGCAGATGGAGACTTTGTGCCAAATAGGGTGAACTAATTTCATTTATTTATATTTTGGATTGGCTTATTATTTTTTCTGAAAAATCTCCTTTATGGCCAGAAAGGAGCCTACCAGCCCACTTGATTTTAGAATTTGAATGAGTGCATTAAGGGTTGATATGTTAAGCTTATTCTTTACCAAATGTGTGGGGTGTTTTGTTTTTTTTATTTTTCTTTTTAAATGTTGTTTTCTTTCAACACTTCTTTCCATGTTCATAGGCAACCCAGAGAGGGAATTAAGCAAAACCAGCTTCACAAGAAGACAATTAAACCTCAAGTGTCATAGGGAAGAGTGGTTCTGACTGCTCTAATAGCTGGACTGCGGTTTCAGCCCAGACATCGATTTTGACTACTATTATTTTGACGATGGACTATTGACCACACTTCTGGTCAGGCTTTGTGTGATTGCCTTCCCCTCGGGTGGGCTGAGGCTGCAGTTCAACCTTGGGCATCGCCTGTACAATGTGCTCTGCCTTTTTTAACACGGATTTTGCAGGTGGATGTTGTGGGGAAAAATTGTGCAGATACCCTTTATTTCCCAAGTTTCCCCACACTAAGACTAGACCTTTGCAAAAGTGGACACCACAGATAAAGAAAAGACCTTCCAGCAGGATTGCACCTTGGCCGATGTGACATCTTGTCTTGGGTCACATTAACCTCTTTGGGAAAGCACAGCTCAGGAACACAGCACAAGATCCTTATGTCAGCCTAGATACCTGGAGGTTTTATTTCAGATATATACTGATGTTAAAGTGGGTAAGGGTATAACGTGTTTTGTTTTGTTTTCTTCCCCTTTTCACAGTACCCGTTCGAACTAGGCCTGGCAGCAGCGCTTGTGTTTTCCACGCTGGTGTGTCTGAGCAGGCTCTACACGGGGATGCACACAGTCCTGGTAAGGGTGCACTGCAAGGTGCCATGCCGGTCCTGCCCATAGCTCTGCTTGCCTACAGCCCTCCCCATCTACTCTTCAAGCGCTGTACCTCTTGCCTCGGCTGTGCCGCTGCAGGGGTACAGGAGTCGTGCCACTAGATTTCAGGCTGTACATTCAAAGGCAGCTGTGAGGAAACCCTCAGGCTATTGCTATTTGAGTCCGCAGGGGAATTATTCACACAATTAGGGAAGCAGGAGTGCGTGCAGGGTGAGGAGCTGGGTGAGGTCTGTGTGGCACTCAAATTGTAGTTCCCTATTTTGAAATTTTAATTGCGAGGAATGCACTTGGGCAACTGAGGGTGCTCCTTAGCTAAGCCTTTTGTGCAATAGTATCACTGTTGTTAGCAAGAAATATTCTGGGCTGGTTGAGCCTGGGAGTGTCAGGGAAGGAATAGTAGGTCGGTGAGTCACACCAGGGACCAGGGGAGAGCAGTGGAGAGGATAAAACATGACAAATGAGCTGCCCTTGGGGAACGGAGGGGACAGCAAGTCTCGTGTTACCATATGGGGATGTGGCACTTAAAAAAAATATTATCACAACCTTCTCGTTTTCAGCTGGTAGGAAGCTCATTCTCAAAGAACTGAGATGCACAAATACTTCATCCTAAAATAATCATAATGTATTGGTGATTTTATAAGACAGACTTGTTGGGCACAGCTGTTTAGAGATGTCAGCCCTGTTTTAAGTACAGATTTCAGTGTGACTTTGCTTAGGCAGTAGCTGGTTCCTCCTGATGGGAGGAAATGTTATTGAGTTGTTACATACAGCAGTCAGAGGGGTGGTCCAGCTTTCCAACTCACCAGGTACTTCCTTGCAGTTGTTTGATATGCATTATTGCATATCCATAAATAATAGCATTTTTTTCCTAAGTAATAATTATGTTTGTAATAAAGACACTTGATGACTGTAAGAAAGGGAGCCTTTATGAGATTAAGGTTATCTATAAAACAGAGGTTAAGGTTCTCTATAAAATATAGCTTGACCTGACGTTCGAGGCCTGGTGGATCAAAACAATATCTTAAATCGAAGCTGGAGACACACTTTCTTGGCTAGAGACCTGAAGTTGGTCAGTAAAAATTCTTTGCATACTTCCCTTGCTGGTCCATCATAATGAAAGACTCCTCTAAATTTAGATGGATTTTAGGGTAAAGAAGAAGAAGTAATTTCTGCCTTTGACGTGATAAAAAAGGTCTTTAAAATAGAAAAAGCTCCTTAGTCTGAACTAGTGAGCCATGCTGCCTTTCAGAAGGGCAAATGTGCTTCGTCGGGGCGTTCATCCCGTGTGTGCCATGGTGGGGATGGAGCTGGGGAAACGTCTGATGATCACAGGCGCACAAATGCAGCCCCGAGCTCTGTGGTGCCATCTGTCCCACCTGCAGTGACGGGTTCTGCCGTCCCACTTGCAGTGACAGGCTTGCTCAGGGAAGATGTGGTTGAGAGCCATTTGCCATGCTTTAGAGGTGGCTCCCACCCTGACCTGCCAGAGGCGCCATGGGGTCACGGTGCAGCAGCCGCTCGGACAGCAACGAGCTGATGCACCCTCTATCTGAAGGATTTTTAACTGAGCTCTTAATAGAAAATGAATACCAACAGGATATAATAATGGATCAAACAATCATAATGTTTTAGTAAAGCAAATGAATGGGTTACCTACACCCACCACCTTAGTGTAACTGAATTTTGCCTGTTTGAGGAAACAGAGAAGGAGCAGCAAGGTGGTTGCACCACGCTCTGCTACAGCCACTGCTGAAGCTCCGCATGGGGGCTCATCTTCTCTGGTCTTAGCTCGACAAATCAGTCTGTATTTCAGCATTGTTGGTGTTGCTTTTGGATCAGGAGCGCAGTCATGTTCAGTAAAAGAGATATTACAATTGAAGACCTCCTGGAGATGCAGGGAGCCGGTATGAGAGCTCTCTGCATCATTATAGGCATATCAGAATTAATAGTACACTTAAGGAAAAGGTAATAAACACCCATTGCCTGGGCTGTTACCAGGAGACGGTCACCCAGGCAGAGAAAGGGATGGAAGCAATACACTTGCACTGCTGGGTGATAATTTAATTACAACAAGCCACCTTTGCCACTGTAACAGGAGAATATCCCATGTCCATGAAGAAGCAGGGGAAAGGAGAGTCCTTCCTTCCAGGTCTTAAATGATTAAGTCTGAGGAGCTGGCAAAGAGGGACTGAGGGAATCTGGAGTTACTTGGAAAGGGCAAAGTAACAATGTGGATGCATTTTGAAGAAGGGAACGTGTAACATTTTAGGAGTTTGTTTTTTAAGGAAGAAAAAGCAACTGAAGACACTAGGACTGGGCTTTGTTGTGGTGGGGGAGGTTTTGTTTTTCTTTTATTTTTTTCTGTTTTCCCACCCCCCAGACAACTGTATTTTTAAAAATATCACTTTACTCTCCATCTTAAAAATCTGGTCCCATTTTTGATCCCTGTCTTGGTAAGATGAACATGTTTTTCTGTCTCAGCATTGCTGGAGCACATCTGAGTGTTCTCATATTTGAAATGATGAGCGATGGTGTTCATGTGCGTACACAGTATTCCAAAAACGTGTGAGCAAGATAATTTTAAATCCTATTGGGAAGAACCTCATCAGCCAAGGGCAGCCCCTAAAGCAGGGCGAGGAGGGGAGGCTTTTACCCTTCTTTTAACCCTTCAGGGGCAGCAGCAGTCACCCCAGAGCTACAGCTGAGCTGGGGACAGGCTTACTGGGACTGTGGCTTCCCACCTGTGCTGCCCTGAGTTAAAAGCAATAGCGCCCTGTGCCAGGCAGAGCCAGGGGTAGGATACAGAGAGAAGTCAAAAGGTCTCCTATTACGACCAAAAAGAAAACTGAAAGCAGTTTCTGTAAACAAAGTAATTTCTTTTTTTTCTCCCTGAGATATTCAGTACTGATGCATTTATTGCTGATTACAGCACCCTCAGGAGAGGGTCCTCTGTAGCCCCCACCCTGCTCCTTTGCTGTGCTCTATCTCGGGTTCTTTACCACCACCATTAATTCTGAAATTACCTTACATATTTTAAAGCTGGTAAGCAAACACTGTATTGACATCAATTTACAAACTGTGGCAATATAGTCCTCATGGGATGAAACTGAGTAACCTACAGGAGTGGCAAGCAAGTAAGAGATTTCTGTTCAGGAGGATGAACAGTGTCATGCTGTAAATGGAACAGTGAAGGGAATTCAGGCAGTAAGTGACCATATACAAGACAGAATAGGAAAACTGTTATTTTTGCTTCAATTGGAACATCAGGGAAGATGTTTGAGTGCCACCGTGTTTGGGGTGTTGGTTCAGTGTTCTGGGAGCATTTTGTGACTATTTGCATCTCCAGCTGTAATTTCAATGGGAAGAGCACAGAAGGGTCTTGCCTTCAGAGAGCCAGACAACGTATTTTTGCAATCCTAAAAAAAATAAGTAAATCGTGCTACAAGACCTTGTGAAACAAAGAAACCAGCCCAGTGTGAGAACAGCAGCAGTGTCAGTCCCCATGGACTGTGCCACCACTGTCCCACCTCGGTGACAGGCAGAACGCGCTTTGGAGCATCCTGGTCTTGCATCCACAGCATCGTGTGCAAACAGATTTCTAAGTCAATTGTTTTTCTTTCAGTACCTGCAGCACAGGGAAATAACTCAAAGGGTTTGCAGCATTAGAAACCCGATACTGGCCCGTTCTTTAGGTAGCAAAGCAAAATGACAGCTCTCTAGCTAAAATCAATAGGAGCGAGTCCTCCTTTGTGTCGAATCTGGGCAAACATGAGGGGGCAGTGTCAGGGACTGCATGGCAGTGAAGGGTGCTTTTTCAGAGGGATGTAGCCCCAATATATGTATATTTACTTATGAATTATATACATATACTCCTTTACTGATATGTACTTAATAAAACATACACAAAACCAAAAATTAAAAAAGGATGAAATGATGAAATAAGCACTACTTTTAATATGTATATTATTTTACTTATTAGCAGTGCAAAAAGTATTTTCTTCCCACAGCCTGGTGGGTTGCCTTGCACACCCACTTTGGAGACCACTGGCATAAAGCACTGGTCAGGAGCAGAGCTGGTTATCTGTGTCCTGCCTGACAGCTATAGGAGCCATGTCACTGTACTGGGACTGAATGAGAGGGTGATAACATTTAGAAAACTTTAATTTGGTCTATAAATAAAGGCTGTCTATGATCTGACTGGGAACCGCTGGAGTCAGCTGGGTCAATCTGAGCAAAGCATTTGTTAGGAGAACATTAATGATTGGTTAAATGTCTTTAGTTGGGACAGAAAAGCATGTGAACAGCTTTTGAGTTTCACTCCTTAGTTACATGTGGACGGAGTGTTGAGATGTTGGGATTTCTTCTTCTAATGTGAGGCAGATGAATAGTGGGATGGGGGTGGAGATATGCAGTGCTGATGGGATTTCTGAACATCAGTGCTGGGAGCGACCCCCAGCTCCTTAGTGCTGGGCCAAAGCATGCCTTTATGTGTAATCATTAAAAAGTTGGTATCAAAAGATGAATTATTTTGCTGTTATGAAATATTGACACCTAATGGTATTTTACATTTTAGACTTCTGTGAACAACTGTGTATTTCCATGGCTATCTTTTTGTCATGGATAAGGGAATAAATATAAGTGGGAATTTGTATTAGAAATATGCAAAATGGTTATGGGAGCTGCTTACAACCAAATGTGCTGTGAATCTATTGCCTGGCAGTTGTGAACAGCTAAAGTCCAGCCATACTGGAATGATGATGCGTTTACCAAAAAGTCATTAAATATTTCTGTTGTTAAAAAGTCCCTGCATTCTGATAAGTAATTCATTTTAGACTGTGACCAAGCATGGTAGTAGTCAAGTGTCATAACTTTGTGAAAAAGATACAATCTTGAGACGAGGACATTTCTGTCTGTAATTAACTCTGGCTTTTGCAGGGCTTTTCATGGTCAGAATACAAATTCTGCTGCCTGCTGAGCGACACTGGGAGAGCACCACGGGGAAACTTGATATATTGCTTTTTGTCTGGCTGCTCTCATACAGACGGCTTTTGTTAGGGGTTATCTCTTGTCTCCTCTTTTAGAGAGAGCTTTGTGGCTGACAACAGTCAAGTTCTCAAAACACCTTATTTACCTCTGTTAATAAATTAGATTTTAACTATGTGCTTGCCTCGGGCACTTAACTACAAGCCACATTTCAGAGGCTTGAGCAACAAATTTCTCCTTGATGTGTCCCTGCCCAGCAGCATCGACCTCTCGCAGGGGTCCCTGCACACACCACATCCCACAGGTCTGCGCTTGTTCCCCCCAGAGCCTGTGACCCTGGACTGGGTGCTTGTCTCTGACAAAAGACAGCATCTTCCCATTTGTGCAAAGCAAGGAAGTGATAATCCTACTGACAGGATGAAATTACTTGTAGGGTTAAAGGAGAGGAAGGGTTTGTATGAAGGCAGCTTACTGTGATACTCTCCCCGAGATGAGGCTGTGCACGTGCCTTTGCCACTGAGGTCGTAGGTAGATAATGCCTTTAAAACATGAATGCAGGTGAGGGGAAGAATCTCTCTTGTTCAGGAGAAAATGTGAGTCAATAGATACATTCACACGGACAAGGCTGGGTTCACAGATTGTCACATTTTGTTTAGTGCAGGCTTTGGGTTGTCACTGTGCCTGGACAGTGCCACCGCTGTGAATTCAGGGTGTTCCTCTGCTGCTGTGCACTCACAAATGCAGACACTGGTCTTTTACCATCACCTGAGAATTTCTGTCTTGCCTTCCAGGTCTCACAAAGCCTTTAAACCTGATCTCTTTGCAGGATGTGATCGGCGGAGCGCTGATTTCGGCTGTGCTACTTGTGCTGTTGTATCCTGCGTGGGACGTGATAGACCACTTGCTGTTAACCAGTCCCTTCTGCCCACTGATTTCCATAGTTCTGCCTCTTGTCTTGTGTTACAACTACCCAAAACTAGACTATTACAGCCCTACCAGAGGAGACACCACTACTATCTTAGGAGCAGGAGCTGGAGCCACCGTGGGATTTTGGTTAAATAACCAGTATGCCGTCCCAGCCTACACCAGTGACAATTTTCAGTTTGGATTTCATCTGATCACCAGTAGAACAGTGGTGCTTGTGCTAGCCAGGTTCTTTGTAGGTATCTGTGTTGTTCTCCTGACACGCCAGCTCATGAAGAGCGTGGTCCTTGGCATGCTGGGCTATCGGTACAACTTTTCTATTGGTGACCTGGAAGCCCGAAGACAACTGGAAGTGGAAGTGCCGTATAAGTTTATAACGTACTCCTCAGTGGGCTTCAGCGCTACCGTGCTTGTGCCGCTGCTGCACGAGCTGTTAGGGCTGATGTGAGCACAACGCCTTCCTCGCAAAGTGCTGTATGGCACCACCGTTTCAGAGATGCCACGAGTCGATCAAGGCTGGCAACTTGACCAAAAAGTGTTTTGTGCCTTTCTGCAGTGGCCTAAAACACACGATTCGAAAGAGTCACAGGAATCGCTGTACATAAATAACTTTGGGTTAGAAATCACTGACCCCGCTGTGTCCCGTAATTAGTGACTCCTGGCCCAGATGACTATAGATGACAAGTACAGAGTACAAAGCCAGAATCCTGGGGGCAGTGTCTGGTTTGCCAGAGGCAGGGGCGCTGGGCAGCCTGGCTGTGCCTGGGGGATGTTGGCCTCAGGGCTCTGCAGGCTGTGAAGCCGCTGCTGCCCAGGGTCTGCTCCGGCTACGGAGCCAGAAAAGGCTGGTCCCTGGCCACGGGGAGCCAGAGGCTGCTGCGGAGCGGGAAGAGGCCATGAGACAGAGCTCTGTCTGCGCACCACTGTCCCCGGGGGACTGGAGGCGAAGAAGAGCGGCTGAAGATGGGAAGGTTATGTGGAGGTGGAGGCTTTTCAAGTGCTGGCAGCTTCCTGCTGTCGTGCTTTGGTGGGAGCGTCCTGCTGGCCAAGATGGCAGGTTTCATCAGCAACAGCGTCGGCAGAGATCAGAGACAGCCGCGCTTGAGTACAGCTGAGCGTTTCCTTAAAGAAACCTGATGACTGTTGTACTCGTCACTTGTCATAGTGTCTCTGACGGCACTGCCAGTCCTGGCTGGTTCTGTATGTATGGTTTCACCCACTACAGTCCCTCAAAAAAACAAAAACAAACCAGTCCAACCCCAAACTAAAGCAAACACCCCCCCACCCGCTAAACAAACAAAAAAGTAAAATAGAAGAAAGAAAAATCCAATGAAAAAAAACCATTTTAAGTGATTTGTAAGAAATTTATCTTGCCTGTTAACAGGAAAGTCTACACTAGAAGGTCCTTTCCTGACACATGACCAAGCAGAGTTGTTACCGCAATGTTGAGGCTTGTGTTCAAACTGTTTCACTCTGTTTTAGCTCCCCTGTCTAGGGGACAGGACAAAGTCATTCCTATCATGCAGGGGTGAAAAGTAGTGTCCTTAAACCACATTGTGGAAGGAGCTGAGGGGTGACTCTGGTGACTACAATGTGTGGTGATGATAAAACACCATCGTTTTCTGGTGCTGCACAGCATTATGGTTGGTCTTCCACACATCTTGCAATACTGTGTATTACACTTGTAGAATAGCAGTTGAGGAGTGTTCATAGGAGGGCTGTCGCTATAACTCAGGCTGCTTCTTTAAATATATATATATATATGTATAAGCAGTTGGACCTCTGAGCTGTTGACAAATACAGTGGTGAATGTGGTCTGCTGGGCTAGAGAAATGTAATGCAACATGACCTCGGAGCTTCAAGCATGGCCCCTGTGCCTTTCCCTGGCAGAATGTATAGTGAAGGCCAGCTTTTTAACCATGTACGCTTGGTGTCTTGGCTGTAAGAGAAATTAACCTGCAGAGTGTAAAGGAAGTGCTTTGCTATCAGTTGGCCACTTGGATAAATATAATCAAGTTCCAGGAACGTAGCAGGGAGTTTTTGTCTGAGGAGCGGGAGGCGTGCACCTGAAAGAGCCGTGAGACTTTAAAACCAGGTGAGTTGCCTCCAGAAGAAATGCAGGCAGAACTGGTCACCATTTTTAGATGTGGCCAGGCTGTGGATCAGCTGTTTTACGTGAGGCAGTGTGGACATTACACATGCATGCAGACAGCTCCAAGGTGTCTGTCAGGGAACAGGTGAGCGCTGGACTTGGCCACCCAAGCCACAGGGTCCTGTCCTTGCACTTCCTCCTTCCCACATGCCACAGAAGCGCTGCCATCAGGCTTTCAAACACCTTTAAAGCTCCTTCTGTCAAGAGTGTTTCCCGATTCACAGCTGCACAGCAGAGCTGGAGCCCTCTGGAGGGGCCACATCACAGCAGACGGGACCAAAATTGGGAAGAAAACTTGACCACCATCTGAGTGTTTAAGCTGTGGGGTGGAATCAGTCCCAAGAAAGGCACCGTTTGACAGGGACATTCATGCAGTTTTATGTGTAAAATTTCTGTTCTGAATCACACCTATTTTATGCTATGAAGATTTTATAAATGACATATGAATGCCTGGATTTATAAAGGATGTGCACAAGTATTTTTATAGTATTCACCTGCATGTGATTCATGCAATACATGCAAACTGTACTTGGGTCAAATTTTAAAATACATGTATTTTGCAAAATTTGGTGCTTCTCTGTTCATTTTGCATCCTCTGTTGGTACTTGTAAATGATAGATATAAGGGAAATGAGTCATAGCTTAAAAAGCTTCCCAAATGCAACCACCCACCTCTCTTCCTGAGCTGGCTCCTGCTCAGTCCAGCTGTGAGCTTTGGCTCCTCTGGGCTCAGCAGCAACATGCTGCTTTTCTTAAAACATAAAAAACCCTACTGATCTACTCAAAACTATTTCTTATGTCCCTTGCAAATGGAAATGTGTGAAGTGCCATGTCACTAGCGATGGGGCACACTTGGGCACCCGCAATCTCCTTCACCTGCAACATCTACCTCTAGTAGACTAAACAGTTATTATAACTGGAAGCTTAATCTGATTTTAAATTAATATATACAATTATAGCATGACATCCCATAAAACACAGAATATTTTGTGTTCATTGAGGAGCCTAACAAGGTTTTGTTTTCAAGGATGCATGCTTGAAACCTCCCTTCAGCATCACATCCCACCTGGAAGTGGCGTGCCCATGGACCCCTAAGTGCCGACAGCTGATCGGTGTGAGCCCCGATTGCTGCAGCATCTCTGGGCCACCAGGACCAGGCAAGGCTTTCAGCTGGGCTTCCTGTTGGGGCTGTGCTGTGGGATGTTCTCAGGACCACAACTGTTCCTGCAGGGCCAGGCTTGAGGAGGCAAGACCTCTGATAAGGTAAGACAAGCCACCCTTTCAGTGTTTGATTAACCTGAAGCACAAGGTTGTCCTGCAAACCTGTGTCTGTCTTTGGAAATTCTCCCCACCTCTTCATCCCCATGGTTTGGGTGCTTCCACATCTCCAGTGTGATGGTAGAAAATGGGATTTGTGGCCTGCTTGCTGGTCATGTTCTGTACTCAGTAACACAAAGGCATCAGCTGAATCCTCTTGAGAATGTGTGCTCATTTTTCGAAGTAAAGCACTGCTTTTGATGTGAACGAGGTAGGAGATAATTTCCAGCTATGGATGCATCAGCTTTGAAGCCTGGGCTGTTGACTTCTCAGTCCTGCCCTGTAGAACCTGGTCCAGCACTGCAGCTCTCCATCCTGTGGCCTTCTTCAGCCAGAGGAGTGGTGCTGAGACAAGCTTTCTCTAAATTTCCTTTGTTATGCAGCAGGCATCTCACTCTTAGCTTAGCCTGCTCTGCCTTCAGGCTGCCTCATCCTGAGGCGTTGGCTCTGCAAACCGTGTTCTGGGCACGTGGTGCCCAACCAGGCTTCCTCCTGTCACAGGGCATCTGAATATGCCTGTTTTCATTTTCCAGCAGTAATTTTGTCATGACCCCACTCTCCTAATCCATCCAGGTTTCTATGTAAAACTGCAAGTAAGCATACAGGCTGCTTTTCTGGGTGCTGGTGATTTAGTTTAGAGGATGGAAGAAAATGTTCTCAGTTTCAGTTTTAACCCTTCTAGTGCCTGCTGCAAACAGAAGTTAGGAAATGTGGGTACACCCCTCACCAGGAGGGAAGTGCAGCTCGGCAGCAGGTGGGATCTGGCACATTTGCCAAAACTCACTGAAACGTGACCCTGGTCTGCAGCCACCCAGCTCCTGCTCCCGCCCCAGCGCGGTGGGACCGTGCTCCTGCTGTGCCCGTGGCCGTGACCATGACCTCCTGCTGTCCCCGCTGCCACCCGCTCGCGCAGGGCTCGGTTTCAGGGTCACCGGGCGGTCAGAGGTGTCGCATGTGCCTGGGGCCCAGATCCCCCCGCAGCCTCCTGGCTGCACCCCGGGCTTTGCTCCGCCTGTTCCATGCTCACCTGCCAAACCCACATTGATTTAATTTGCAAGCAAGGATGCTACCAGCCGGAGATGGAAACAGCCCCAAGTGTCACCTTCACATAAACACCTGCAGGCAACAGCGACAGTGACCTGCAGGCACGGGGACGCGCGGCTGGAGCTGCAGCCAGGCTCTTGGTGATCGAGCTGTTCTGAAAAGCACCTTTGCAACATCGAAGGACAAAAACAGAAGTCAGTCCTTGTGTCCAGCTGAAATGAACCCAGCAGACGCACAAGACAGTATGTTAAAATGGGCTTTGACCTCTCTGTCACCAGCTCTCCTGCCTTTTGGGCTCATGCTGAGATCCCGAGTGATGACCCAGCACCCACAGCCAGCAGGAGCAGGCCAAAAGTAATTCTTAATTGGGGACCACTAGTGAAAAATCCAACTTCCAACTCTTCCTTAAATACTCGGGGTTAAAGAGATGTTCAAAAATTGCTCAAAGGTCAGCACCATCAGCAGGCAATGTTTTCTTTGCCAGAGACCATTGCTACAGCAAAGAGTAAAGCAGAAGAGCAATGCTGCTGGTGGCTCTCTCTAGCACAAAGATGTGTGTTAGATACCTTGATTATTGAATACAGCTATGAGCAAGCTGTAAATATCAGATAATTGGTTTGGGGCTATGAAAGACAACACTCTGCAATAAATCTGCTAGATTAGTATGAAGTGTCCCACTCGTCAGGATTCACAGCTAATCCTGAGCACAGCACTACAGCAAAGCTTGAATTTCAGAGCTGCAGCAGCCTCTGCAAGGCTGCTGGCACCACGTCCGGCTGCAAGAGGGGTCAGTGGCTCTGAAGAGGCTTTTTAACCTTTCTCTCAACTCTCATCCTCGACTTACAGCAAGTAATGCTACTTTCCCAGGACAGAGCTGACGTCCCGCTTGTGGAGCACTTAGCTACCGGCACACGGGCAAATGGTATGAAAAAGGAGGAGAAGTGATCCCAAAAAGGCTTGCAACATACACCACTGCAGCTCAAGCCGTTAGTCCCAGTCTGATCTACTCTTTACACTCAAAGGACAGTAAATTCACAAGACTAGGACACCCAAAGAGTCAGAAAATCTTGTGTAGAGAAATATATTTAGTGCATGCAAATATGGCTGTACTCAGCTGAAATGCAAATCTGCCTTATTGGCGTCCTAATCCCCATGCATGACACACTAATAAACAGGGGGGTTTAATACTTACCATCTGTGTTACAGATTGCTTCCCACACTGCGAGCTTGCTTGGTTACAGTTATGTAGGCATCATGGATATATCCTGCAAATGACAAGATGGCTAATCCCTTGGGAAGACTTTAAAATGTGAGCTGCACTTTTCTCACTCTCTGTGGGCACTGGAGTCAGTCGTGCAACGTATGGCAACAGCTATATTCTCATTTCATGTCTGTCATGCAGAGATAATTAAAATCTACACGTCCATCTGAGGGGAACTGTAGGGTTTCCAGATGGGTAACTGTAGTGCATTTTTCATACTGGATTAACAGTTGCACCAAAAATCCTTGCCTGTTGCCCTCCCACCTGTTGAGATTATGGACAGGGCTACCATTGAGAAGCCACCGTGGGCCCAGCGATAGGGTCTGTGCAGACATGCAGCTCCTGTAACTATGAGGTGACCTCATGGACACCGTTGCACATCTCTCTCATCCGTGAGCTCATCATTGTATCACCCTTCTCCAGCATCACGCAGGTGTCCACCCGTGGATGGTCCCTGCCTGGGATCAGGGACTGTCTGGCTCTCCCAACAGAAACGAACCACAGCGCATTGGCCCAACGCAAAATACTCGCTGTTGCCAGCCTGCAGCATTAGCAATGGCTATAATATTGCAAATGAGGGACAGACAGCTTTGTTAGCGAGCTGGCGAACGGCCTGTTGAGGAGCACTGAGCTGGCCACCCACTCGGTGACGTGACAGCAGGAGGGATGTGTCAGGCATCGCCATGCGGGATGGGGGGTCTCGGTTCCCAGAAGCAGAGGCACAACGCCCCGGGCTGTGACGTACCTGCTGCCAGAAGAGCCACCCAGGCGAACAGGCTGACACACGAGAGGCTCTCATGTGTTGTCAGTGGCAGGACTGCAAGAAGGTAAAAACAGCCCAAAAGCCGCATGTTCCCTGCTGTGCAGCTGGGTTCAGAAAGCCAGCGGTGGGGCTGGGCGAGCACAAGGACCACGCTGACTTCTGCAGACACACATGCCAGCCTCAGTCGGACAAAGGCTTTGATATTTTTCAGTTCCTCATGCAAAACACCACTGGCATATGCTCTTAAATGAATTTCCCCAATTTGGTTTGGAGCTTCAAAAACCGCTAGGCTTACATCAACCATGACAAAATTTAATTCCACCCCCTCCCCTTTCTGAATTTAGAATGATAAAGGATCAACAGTTATGTCTGGAGTAGGGAAGCAGATATTACACACATCTTGCTTACTAAATAGCTCTGGTTTTCATGAAACAAGTTTATTTTCCTCCCCCAGCCATTGATGAGCACATGACAACCGTACAGAATAAAAGCTCAACTCCTTAGTTCTGCTCACATTCACTCAACATTTGCTCTAATCAATTATCTTATTTCATGCAATAAGAAAAGAATGAGATTCCTGTTATGCAGCCATAATCAGTTACAGTATGAAGCTGTGTCTGTGGAACATTTCTGATTTTGAAAACTAATCATGTGCTCTGCCATTACATTTCTCTTGTAGAACACCGGGCTTTTACCCAACTTGTTTCTTTCCTCCCCCTGCCCTTTAAAAACACTGAGGGCACAGTCTAGTCTGAGATGCCACATTCTTACTAGGTAGCCAAATTGCGCTGTAAGGAACATATGTATCCAGGGAGCCAGCCTGTTTTTCTAGTTTATTGGAAAATAAAAGCGTAAGCGGACATCCCCTGCAGAGAAAGACGGAGGAGCAGAGGGTGCTGCATGTGACAGCGAATGGCTGCGGGAGGATAAAAGTCCCGTCTTCACACGAAGGGCTCGATATTGATCTCTAGGGCAGAGCACGGCATGGTGAGCTCAAACTTGGTGATAACATCGGGGTGCAGGACTCCAAGTTTCCCAATGCTTTGACCTTTGGCAAAGATCTCAGCACAGCGACCAGGAAAGAAAGCAGAGCCTGTAAAGAAAGTGAGAGAAAAATCAATATTTCTCTGGGCTAAAGAAGTCAATAGGCATTTAACTTGGAGAACAAAGCTCTCAGTATTAAACCCTTTTCTGTGCTGAGATGCTAAGAAGCGGCTCTCACTTTCTCACATTAACAGTTGTCATGATTGATAGGGAATGAGGACACACTTTGAGTTAAAAATAAAATGTGAAGCCCAAAGAGCTGGCATTTTTCACACTCCAGTTGTTTTGACTAAGTTAGTCCTGTAACAGAAATTAGCTCAGGTAAGTCAGAGGAATACTGAAATGAACTTTTGCAGGCTTTGGTTATTTAACACCTGAATGTTTCTTATCTTACCCCATTTAGAAAATAAAGCTTGCTGTCATCTAAGGGGTAAGTAAGCCCTTTGGCATCCTCTGCCTCCTGCTAAAGAACTGCAACTATTTCCTAATGTCAACTTACTTTCTGGTTGCTTCAAATCCTACTAAAGGTTCAGGACCAGACCAGGATGTCTTACTGTGTTTACAAGGTGCTATTTAATAAAGGTAATAAAGGGCCAGATTAACCTCAAACCTCAGGAACCTCTTCATGACACTGATCACGGTGGTCAGGCCCAGAGATACATTCTTCGTTATCTCCCTAGTGGAAACAGTTCATTTCAGAAGTGTCTCCTGTGAGGTTCGTAGTCATGACTTGCAGCTACAAGAATAAGATCAGTAATTAGATCTTTTTCTTGTCCAACTCACTGCAAGGGCAAATTAACTTAAATGTGTACCTCAATTTTGGCTGCCTTGTAAAATCTGACGGCAGTAGTAAATGATCACAGTAACATTATGTAAAGGCGGTTTCAAAAAGCATTCGGAATCAGTATCTTTTAAATCACCCAGTTCCAGTTTTAGCTACAAGCGCAAACCAACTGTGTACACTGGGCACACCAAAGTGACATTACGCAGCCCCTGGCTGTTTCTGGCACGTGACTCCAGCCATACAGACACTTGCCGCTGCCAAGATGCACTATCCAAGTGTTAAAATAAAACTCGATGAAACAAATTTAGAAAACAAACAAATGCCACACATACAGATCACTCTGCAGATTGTGGGTGAAAACATAATCTAAAAATAAAGTACCCTTGTAGTTAGTGGTAAAGGCTTTCCTATTTCTGAATAAAGCTGGTATTGTACCATGGATGTGAGCAGCACACAATGAGACTCTTTTAGAAACTTGACTGTGAGCTTAAGTTGGCACAAGAGCAAGAACCAAGCAGAAGTTAATAATGCTGGCATGATACCCCGCTATAAAATTATAGGAAAAAAGAGCTTTGACAATATGGTTAGTGAAAAAGCTGTGAGTCTGATCTGTCTGTTCTTCTGAGTTGCCTTGTGTGTGTAGCCTTGGGAAAGTTACTTTATCTTCTTGCACATCTAGACTCAATTATATCATGAGACTCGACTGTTTTCAAACTTGTTTTGGACATCTGGATGGGGTCTAAAATAATACTGCACCCAGTCAGTCTACTAAAGGCTGTTTCCAAGGTCTGTGGCGCTTCCTGATGTGTGAAACCGTGTTACGTTTCCAGGCGCACGAAACGCTCGGCTATCGGGGCATCACCAGCAGTCGGTCTCCCAGTGAGAAGCTGGGCAGCAAGTGGACAGGTGATGGGGGTCTCAAAGCCTCACCTGACCCTCACATCCACCACTACTGGTCTACCCTAGAAGGCTGACTTCAGCAGATGTTGCCTGGCATGTAACTAAATAAGATGCATTTGTGATAAATTTTGAGAACTGATGGGAATGCATGACACATTATATTGGAAAGTATGAAATGGCTTAATGCTTATGGCATAAAGTGTTATGTTAGCTAGAGTCTTAACACCAATAAAATTTATCTTCTCCTTCCATGAGCCGACAGCACAGCTCCACATAACAAGTGAACTGAAGCAGCAAGTCACAGCGGCAGGGAGGTGGTGGCCGTCACCTGGATGGGGGAACAGGGGGACGTGCTGCTGCTTTGGCTGAAGCCCTGACAGTGAGACCATACATTCCCTGTGGCGCCGGATATACCGCTGGATATACCGCTCCAGGCTGCGCATTAGGCACTCAGCCACATTTTTCATCTCATATGCAGCAACCAGTGCTGGACCATGATGTTCTTTATTTTACTTTGCGCTTCCTTGCAAGTGAAGAGGCAAATACATGATGAATATCAAGGGGCAACAGTTGGCTCCCCACAGTGCAGGAAGCAGGGCCCTCAAATCACATCCCCATTTCTAGTTAGACTAACCCTGAAATGCCGGTTATTTCCCAGTGCACTCACTAGCACGCATGGTGCTGTGCAAGCACGGCACTGGCAGGTGTTATTCCATGACTGGAAGAGATCAGATAATAAGCAAATAAAAATGAAATAACCTGTTAAAAGCTTTAGGGGTCCCATCCATTCAGCCAACACTTAGCTATTGCACCAAAGAAACATAAGCTGAAGAATAGGTTTACAGAGAGTTTATGAACTCTGGTTAATAAGGAAACTATTATTATGATAACTGGCTGTACTATGAAATGCTTCGAAGTGTATTCCTGCCTGGAAAAGGGCCCCCAGACTGCACCCCACAGGTGACCCTCCCTTTGAGCTCACACAGTAAGGGAAGGAGGTTGGCTCGTGCCTGAGACTGGGTGGTGTTGGTCTGTGTGTCTCTGCCAAGGCACCAGAATTTGATGTAAATATAAACTTCAGATTAAAAAAAATCAGACATCAGAAGGGAAGCACATAGAGAAAGACAAAACTCAGAAGAAACATGAAAAATCAGAGAAGGGGGGGGCGGGGGCAAGAAATGAGCATTTTGTAGCTGGGGGGAGCGCTTTGACTGAGGGACAAGCCATGACTAGAGAAGGAGACCTGAGCTGGAGGAACCTCAGTGTGTTGAGGACAACCATGGGTTGTAGGAGGACCTGAGCAACCCACAGAGCAGGACAGCAAATGGAGGAGTTGCCAAAATTACTGGGAAACAAAGGTAAGGATATTTTTTTTCTGATTTGCGTGTTTCTTGTATTATCTAGCAAATAGCAATGGTGTTACACATTTCTAGCAGTGCACTAGACTATCATGTCAATTCTTGAAGTAAATGATAAAACACCAGCCTGAGAATCGAGGCTGTATGAAAGACATGTGCTTATGCTACTTGCATGTGTGGGGAATCAGCAAAAAATACAAACACTGTTATCTCGTTTGAATGAATTGCACCATAAACCGAAGCCCTGCACTCTTAAGCTTCAATGAAGTCTTGATGCCAAAAGAAGTGCAAAGGGCACCTTCACTGAAAAGTCAGCAGCTGTGACCTCAGCTTTTGAGCAAGAGTTAAAAGTTGACAGTGGAGTTTGTCCTGCCTGTGTATGTAATATCCTCAAGAAGGGTATGGTGGTGAAGAGCATGGTCTTCTTGGAGAGAGCCTGTGCTAGTCAGAGAGCCACCAACCCACCCCTGGAGGCACCATAAGCAGCAGCTGTGCTAGGAAGGGGCTGCATTTGCTGCTGGTGTAATTATACTGAAAGGCTGCTTTTCTAGGTCTGGTTGGTTGTACTATCAGCTACAGTGAGAGCCAAAATTCAATTCAGAATTGTAGTTTACTATACCATCCATTTTAAGGATAACATATTTATCACTGCTGATACATTTAATCCTTTCTGCTGTGCACACAAATAGTATCTCATAAACTTCACCTCGAAATGTAGTCAGAGATTGTGTTGTCCTTGCTGATAGAGACCTACATAATGCCAGAGGAAGCCAGAATGTCTAGCGATGGAAATCCACCTCCCAACATGTCAATGTTATAACTGGTAGTTATGAGAAGGGGTGGGGTGAAATACAATATGCGTTTGTGAAGGAGACGCTGAAGCCAGCCAAGTCCTGTGCTGATATACTACAGGCGAGTGAAAGACAAAAGCTACTTCTCATGGCTGCAAGTAAGAATTTAATTTCCAGTGTTCAGTGATGTAGAAATAATATCTCTAATTAGAGCTTCTGTAGCATGTCTTCAAAATCTGTAATTGCCTCTCTGTAGTCAGGCAATGGGGCCACTTTGATTGCTTTGGGCTAATTCTTTGGCCAATAATCCAATAGAGCATGTAGTCTTTAGCACGTTTTCTGGCTAATTGACCCTCAAAGAGCTCAAAGGTCCCTGCACTCTTTGTTGTCAAACACCTTGCACAGTTTCTTTCCTCTGCCTTACTCTCCCTCCTTTTCAAAGAGAAATAGATTAAAGCAGTATTATAGCCATACAGTTGCACTAAGCCTTCAAACCCACTTGTTTGTTCCTATAATTTGAAGGAACATCGGAAGCTGAAGCTTAAGAAGGTAATAGAGCAGAGCTCAGCTGGCCTCCAAAGTCTTTCATCTTAATTCTCCATCCCCTCAGTCACTCCAGCTGCCCTTTCACTACCCTGCCCTGACTCACCTGGGCAAGTATTTTACCTGTGCTACATTGGATGGAATTTAGTGTTGTGGGGCTGGATGCTGTTTTTCTTTTTAGGATCAGGTTCTTCACACTTCTCACTAATTCCTTCTTTTGGCAGATGGGCTCAAATGCAAAGTTACAGGACACTGTCAGACCAGTCAGTATTTTAAAAGGCAGCTGCCTTTTCTTGCCCATGCACGCAGCGCAGTCAGGCTCCCACAACCTTATGCAAAGCAACAGCAACCTCAAAATCGTATCTTGTTATGAGATGTTTCACCTTCAGCTATCTTTTAAAATCACAGACATCTCAAATTTTGCATGATTTTTGGAACCTATGGTCAGACCAATTGCTTGTTTGAACTGGACGTTGTCAGCAGTTCTTTGCCAGTACACTGTTATGTCCAGAAAACCCACACTTGGGGATCAGTGGGATATTTATTGACATCAGTTTCCTGGTTTGTAACTCCTGAATAAAGCTGTGCCAGAACAACCTCCACTCCCCAGACCACACCCAACTCTAATGACATGTCAGGAAATTTAAATCAGTACAATCAAATTTAAGGTAAGCTCCTTAAGATTTATCCCCAATATCCTCCTTCTTCTGTCTAAATTTCTGTCATATTTAATTCTGATTTCTTCCTATGTTTTTTCAAAAGCCTCCACATCCAGGGCATAGCAGCAGAGGGTAAAGGGACAATCAGTTATTTACCTGCACTGGTACAATGGATATTCAAAACCAGAGTTGAATGTAAGCGTCCTTGTGCAGACAGTGAGGCTGGGGGATGTGGAGAATCATCCGCAGATTTGCAGTGGTCAGTCAATTAATCATCTTCTCATGTTACAACTAAGTCAATGGCTGCAGTTTTATTGACTTGTATCTTGGGGAGTGTGTGAGGAAAAACTAAGTTGTCCATTTTAAGAACCCTCACACACAACTCTACAGCTGAATATATACTATTCTGTATTTGACTATATTTAAGACTATTTAGGGATCAATGATACTATTTTACAAATACAAACTTACTATAAACAGTGTGGAAATAATCATAATACTGCTTGGGTCCAGATGGAACTGTTGTTAGTCATGCTCAAGTTGCAGTGATGAGCTGGGGTCTGGTGTAACTAGCAATCCTTTCCTTCGTTTCCCTTGAGGACAGAGACCAACATGGCCTTTTAGGCTAGATTTATTTTTTAGTCTTGCTGTAGAATGTCCCAGGAGCTTTAACAGACGTTTGGTGTTGCTGGATGTCAGGAAGCGGTTCATGAATGTAACAGGTTTGGAGTTCCTCTTCATTTACCTGTGTTATTCTCAGGATTACAGTAGTGTCAGATACTTAAGATTATTTGGGTAAAATCACTGTGTTCCTGCCTTCCCTAATGGAAGGTAATACTTGGGAGGATGCTGAGGCTAGGGAGGGCAGACATTCTGGGTCACTGATCTGGATAACAGGATTTCATGTATTCAGTGCCGGAGTATCGGGGTGGCTGCTTAAATAATGCATACAGAAAAACTTGTCTGGAGTGGGAAACTTAAATTATCACATTTCATGTATTTTTCTGGAAATCAGTATTCGTGTCTAAAGCTCAATAAATTTGCATCTGTGTGGCAGGTGTGAGAAACAGCAACTCTACACTAGAATTTAGCTGCACTGCAGAGTTACTATTACACAGCTAATCTTTTTTTAGGCCAGTCTTATCTGATTTATCAGACTTATCTGAAATGTTATACTCTGTCCTGTCTAGAAGTCACAAAACTAAACTGATATTGTGTCACAGCTATTTATAAAATTAGAGAATTCCTAATCCCAAATAAAGCTTTTTTCTTTTTAAGGTATCTTGCTAGTTCATTTGAGTTAGAGAACACAAAGTTTTGAATACTAAAACACTTAATGTCTTTCTGTTCCATTACTGTTTTTATCCCTCTTTAAAGAGCTAAAGGAATAATTCATCCTTGCAAACATCAGAATTTGTCAGAAACTAGGAAAAAACAGACCATATTCTTTATGGTAGGGGATATAACATACTCTGTACACACAGTAAAGCAGCAGACTTTAGCTTTCAGGCTCTGCTTTCATACAAGCATTAGAGAATAACAAGAACCTGCACTAAATCAATCTGCAAGTCTACCTTAGTATGTCACGCTTAGTTTGCATGTTGTTTACTCACTCCATGTCCCAGACCAAGGTGTCCTCCCCTCCCAGTGACTTGACGTTACTTGCCAGGACAGATCACACACACCTGATGTTGCGCTTTCCCAGCTACCACATTTCATGCCTTTTAGAAAAATACCTGACAAACTAGCACGGAATAATACATAATTAAACGATGAATCTCAGCATCCACTGCAACTGTTAATCACACACTGTTAGCAGCTCTGATTCCTGTTGCAAACTGGTACCTTGTGGCTGATTCTGCAGCACTGGGAACAGAAATGCCCCAACTGGCCAAGTGGGAGCCAGCCCGAAGCAGAAGCAATAGTGGGTCTAAAACCAATATGCTGCTCTGCTTCTGGACCCAAACAACACGGTTCTGTGCCAGCGCACGTACTAGGTTGAATCTGCACCTTTTCTTTTTTATCTATGGCCTTCTAATACATACACAACAAAGAAAAGTAAAAGGTGAACTCATGTCCTCCCCCACAGGCAACAGAAATACTAATCTTAGGATCCTGCATTCACCTTGATCTAAATGTTTGAGCCAAAATCTTGTAAATTCCTGTTCAAAATTCAATTGCATAAATAAATATGAGAAAATGTATGTAAGATTAAATTTGAAGGACCGCCTCTCCGCCTCCATATCACAGTTCAAGAATTAAAACAGATCAGAGAACTGCTGAACCATGAGCTATATATTCAACACGATCACAACTGATAGCATTAATATGGTAGACCAAATGAAAGCATAAAGATGCTTAGTTGGTCTGTGGCCATAGCGAGTGTGCAGAGGTGAAAACAGAGCCAAAGGATGAAACGTAGCACTTGAGCAGAGCAGCCAGTGCAGCCAGACAAACAGCCCGGCCCTCACCGCTCCCATCGCTGCCCCTGCCCCGAGATACGACATCTGCAATTTGCTGCTGGCTTGGACAAATCATCTCTCTGCTAAAGAAGGCTTTGCGACATTGAAAATATAGTTTATGATTAAGAAATAATTTTCCATTTTAAAATGTAAGGAGATAGAAAAAATGGAAATGACCTAATTCTACGTTACGTAATGTCAGCTGTGCCAGACGCTTAAAACTGTTGATGCAAGGAAGATTTTTATCTGTTAGATTTATGATGTATGATTAAAAAAGATAGTTGCCTTTGGAGTGGGAAAAGAATTAAACTCTGAAGAGGCCTCCCCAGCAAAGGAATAGCAGAAGAGCAAAGATTTAATGTCACGGAGAAGAAATGAATGCCCTGAGCTTAGGAACACAAATGCTGATGTTTTAGATGGTTCTGGTAGTAGAAAATGAGAAGTCTGTCACGAGAAATGCTGCTAGTTCTTGGAGCATCCCTAATCTGTCAGAATAAAATGCGATGGGAAGAAAAACATCATAATCTTGATTAGTTAGTGCTTGCAAAAAGAGAAGATGGCCTGTGTCTCTTTACAAGTTGACTTGACACCCTTCCCCAGACACTTTTGCAGTTACCACAGCCAATTCAGAAGAGTTTCTCATCTGGAATAATAGTCTGAATTTGAGAAACAAATATAATCTTTGTTCTCCCGTTGAACTACTCCATTTCATATATGGGGAAAAAACATGTCAAACATAATTTGGTGATGAAGGTTTAAAAGGCTCAGAAGTCTAAGCCTGTCCAACCTTCTATTGTCCTGTGCGGTGCTAAAGTAACGTGCTTTTCCTCTACCTGAGACACCTTTTTTTGGGCAGGGGGGATAAGGTTTGTGCAAACATATTATATTTGAAGGGTATTGGGAAGAAACTTTCAGATGAAGAGCTGAAATAACCACAGGAATAGAAAAAGCCCTCCTCAAACTCCCTTCTGATTGGCTCTTTTTTCATAGTAGAATCAACTGTATAACACAGAACTAATGAAATGAGACTGATTTCCAGAAACAAACTATGGGTTTTTTCATAAACTGTGTCAGTGTCACTCGTCATAACTGCATCACGTGCAACAGCACGACAGCTCTGAGGTGTCCTGCCCTACAGCATGCTGTCAAATCTTGATAAATCAGGTTTATCTGGGGAAACTCCAGACACTGTAGACTCCCCCTTTGGCTAATCAAGTAGTATAAGCAACTCGCTTGGTTCATGTCTTGTCAGGTACTTTCCTGGGTGTTAAAATGGTTACAACCAAATTTGATGCATCAACACTGGTGTAGGAAGATACCTGATATTACAGAAATAAACTTGTCTAAGTTTGTAGGGATTTAGTTCCTATAAATCTGAACTTCTGTATTTGTAGGAAGTAAATAAAGAGGAGAGATAATAAATGATTAAAGGGACATTGAGCAGCCACATCCATTTTATTAGATAATTTAATTTCATTTTGAGTTGTTAGAACTGTAGTTCTTCACTCAAACTAAGCTCCCCTGATGCTGCAGGGAAAATTGCTGAAGAGAAAAGGATGAGAAATCAATTAGAAATTCATCAGATCTCAAAGTAGTGGCCAACACTGGGAAAGCCACAAGAACTAGTGACAAACATCTGATTTTGCAAAATGACTTGTAACTAAGCTGTTGTAATGATAGTGCTGGAACTACTGGAATTCCTTGCAGAATTACGGTAATACATTTAAAAGTACTAAAATCAGTCAGATTTAATAAAACTGTCCTTGTCTTTTAGTGTTGTTAATTAATGAAACCGACTGGGAGGAACTAAACAGAAAAATAGGAGTGGAAGGTCTTCAAGAACAATGTATTTGATAAATGAGTAGTACTAGTTTCACAACAAAACTGGGAAGATTTTTGGCTCAAACCTTATCCATACTTGGCACTGCAGTGAAAGTGGCTGAAAAATCAGAAAAGCTATGTACAGAGAAATAAATTTCACTTTGTGAAATGTGATTAATAATAGTGCCTGAAAATTCATGAAGGAACTGAATAAATTAAGAAAGATTAATGATGGGGTAACAAAGACAGCATTAGAAAAATTTTTAAGAATATTGGAAACAAATTGTAGGTAGAGACACTTTAAGAAGAGTCGTTCGACTCCCTATGTGAGACAAATGTGTAAGTTTTTAATAAATATTTATTTTCATCATGGAAAAAAGGGTATTCTTGAGTATAATAAGGTGCCTTCCAGTGCATTGGAAAACAAAAATTCAAAATGAACAATGTGGTTACATCCACTGGGATGAGGCTGCTTCTTACATGCTGGGAGTCTTAGGCACCAGAATTATGGCGCAATTCTCAAAGCAAATATCCCACCTGCTGCTGTTAACTTGTAGTAACAACCCTGGCAGCTCTGCAATGCTAGAAAAATGTCCATGTGGTGACAGCATTCCAAGGTGGATGATCTAAACTGATTCTGGGTGAGAAAAAAAATATTTGGGAATTGGCAAATGTGAAATTCAAAGGACCTGAATACAGTCAATTACCAGCTGATACGTTTTTACTGAAAACAGATGTTATCAAACAAATCTTACTATAGTCTTTCAAATGACAAGCTTGGTAGATAAATACAAGGATGCAATATCCTCTATAAAGTATGTATTTGCAAATGCCAATTAAATGCATTAAGAATTGACTGTTATCTTCTGGTATGTCACAAATTATATTTGGAGGCTTCATCGTAAAATTGGCACATTTCCTTTAGCTATCTATGAGTAAATACACAATTCTCGACATCCATGAACAACGCAATGGCTGCCAAGACAGGCAACTGAAAGGCCAGGATTGCCATTAGGAGCAATCAGGCTACAGTTCATTAAAATAAAACAGGTATTAATAATGCCAAGTTCAACCTGGGTACTAAACGTCTGTGTGTATTAGTCTCCCAGTTTAAACTGATCTCCAGAGGTAGATGCTGCGATTCAGCTCTATCCATGTAACTCGGAATTAGTCCCAGACTTCCCTCCTCTTGTGGACTGAGGTTAACTTTAAAAGAAGATTTAGACTGTGGCTTGTTGTATAATTATTATTATAAGAGCAAATGTTTATTGATGTTCTTAGTTATGGAGATAACTATTACACCCCTAATTTCACAGCTAAACCTTACTAAATGAGAAGCTATTACTATGATTTACTGTGGAATTAAAATTTTCTACACTTTACCACACCTTTCATTTAATTAAATAAGGGCAGTAAAAAGAAGGGAGTGCAAATTGTCTTCCTTTTTTTTTGAAAGACAACTGTCAATTACTGAAGGAAGCCAGACTTGGTACCTTCTATTAGGTGCACGTTTACGTTGAACACAAACAAGCTGACTTCTCAGCCTCACTAAGTTGTTGATTACCCTAAAAGAATGAATGGCACAAACATTTATTTAAAGCAAAAAATATATATAAGAATTCAAGAGTTAGGTGAAATTCACAAGAATCAATAATGTCAGTATCTACTAAGCCTTTTTTCACTCTTTTTAGCCTAAGACAGACTTTACTGTGTACTCAAATCCCATGATTAACATTGCTTCCTGTGATCATGGTCCTGAGTTCTGGAAGAAAGTCGTTTTGGATGGCCAGCTAGAGGCACGAGGTCACCAAAATATTGCAGAAGCTGTACCCATTCCTGCAGAGATTAAAACTTTAATACCTTCCAGGATACTTATCAGAATGCCTCTAGTTTTCAATTCAAGGCAACTAAAACTAATGAAAGTGCACTAAAAAATGTTTTTATTACCCAACAACATATGATCAAATATGTGGGCTCTTTCTGGCCACATTCTTATTGTTTAAAAAGTTTGATTTTATTTTGTTTACCTTCTAATCATACGCATCCATACTGATCTTTAGATCTGATTAATGGTATGGAGCTGGCTAAAACTGCAATAATTTTTTGCAAAAATGTTTATTATGGAGCATGCAAAAATTTGAGGATTGATGCAATAATTGTATTCTTTTCAATTTACATTGGATTATGGATGCCTATGCTATAAAACACAGAAAAAATCAAAATGCTTTTCTAGGCCAGTAACTGCAGAATTTATTAACATCTCAAAAGGTCCATTCTGTGTATTTGAAAACAATGGGTAGTATTTTGGAATTCTGTCTTTAAAACTTTCTGATTTTGTATATTTATTGGTAATCATATAAAAAAAAAAAAGGTTCCATTAGTAACTTTAAGAAACTGAAAAGCCTTGAGTGCTAAATGTACGCTGAAGTCTTTGAATTCAGTCACTCAGCCCCCTCTCTTCCTCAGGGCTCCTCTGAATAGCTCTTCTCCATTTATTACCTAGCTCAGATTACACCAAAGCGTAGTGCAAAGGCCAGGGGAACATCACAATTTCACCCATATTTTCTCTCATCTGTACTTTTTTCACAGGTGTTGCTATAAAGGCAGAAAGGCTCTGACCTTAAGGTCAAATCACAGAGTACTTGGGTGTTGGTAGAACAGAAGGAGCTTAAATAACCGTGATTTGCACATATGGACCAAACAGGGCTATACTACAGGCATTTTGTTTTTCAAAGTGAATTTGCAAGAGGCAAATAGGTGCCCGATACATCCCTTTCTAATTCTTTGTTGCTCATTTAAAATGTGAGTTCCTTTTGTGTGTGGTTTTTTTTGGGGGGGTGGGTTTTGTTTGTTTGTTTGTTTTTCTTCCTGTATTGTTTTCCAGTAATCACTAGAACTATTTTAATCAGTTACACAAGGAATGAAAAAAAGACTGGACTAAAACCCCACCTTTGCACCGTGTTACTTACTAGTCTTGAGTTTTGCTTAACATCACATTCAGAAGTATCCAGGATCTTTCCAAATCAGAGGATAAACCCACTTCTCACTGTACAAATTATAATTTGGCACAGGCAATAAAAGAGCGTGCTCCATCAAGATGCATCTAAAAATCCATGCCGTATGTAACAGCCTGGTTTAAGGCTTCTGAAGTAACTTACACTGTTCTTCTGGATCATTTCATTAAGCTGCAATCTCTTAAGATGTTACAAGATGTGTGTATTTTTTTCATTCAGCAATTGACCTTACTCCATCATTTCTTGCTCACACGTGCTTAACTGACAGATTGCAAAGCAAGTGTTAAAAAATATCCCCCAAGCTACTTTGATGTTCCAACCATCTCTGCAGTCAAGGTCTTTTAAGCAAGCTGGTGCAGTGACACTGCGTTTGCTGCAGCACTCGAGTATCAGCCGCCTGCAGTGTCACCAAGGTTAAATTCCAATGTCAGGAGAACTGCAAGGAATCCGTGCGCCACTTCAGGAGAGTTTCTGAATCACTGATGAAACAGGAAGTAGTATGCACTTGTTCTTTTTTTCTATAGCCAAAACCCACAAACTGCTTGTGATATATTGCATATGACATGGCATAATCCATCCTTTACACTAAATGCATTGTGGAGTAATGTCATGGGAATGCGGGGATTTTGAATGGGCATTACAAATCCCACGGCATCAGGAATACTCAACAGCATTAGTATATAGAAATAACTTCTCCACTGTGTTAGGATTATTTATTGATCTTTTTTCCAGTTTCTTGGAGCCAGCCAATCATTGAAATACTACTGTACAAAATATAAAACACTTGCAAATATTTTCAGTACTAAAGCAAACACTTTATCTATTCAAAAACAAGCAACGGAAGGGTTTTGAAAAGGGAGCTAACACTTTGGTGTGACTTCAATGAGAGCTGAGTATGCAGCCCCTAGATCTTCTAACCAGCCTCTGTCCCCATTCCAAATCAGGAGCTTTGCGATTACCTCTTCTGTGCTTGGTAGAACTAGAGCAGGAGGTACAATCGTTTAAACATTTCTCTGGTCAAACTGGGAATCCTGTTAACAATATTCTAATAATCCCTTTCAAAGTCGGCCTAAACAATACTGAGTAAAATATTACTTTGACACTTTCTCTCTTGTTTTTTGCCAAAGTGACACATATGCATTAAAGTGCCAGGAGGCTGCTTAGTCAGAGGGTTATGTTTGGCATCTTGGCAGAACTCTGTGCAACAGGGAGACATCTAATGATTTTTCATTAAAGTTCTATGAATAGGCAAGCTCGGTCAGGGACTCTGTCAGTGATGCTTGTTCCAGTATGTGCAGAATGGAGGTGCTTCTTCAAGCTGAGACAATTTGAGTCAATGTCTCGTATCTCTGAATGCCAATGCATGACATAAAAGTAGAATCATAGCTGCTACCCCTGCAGTCTTGCTATTCTATACTGTATTTACTACACTTCTATTTGAGGTAGCAGTACAGATTAGTTGCTGATGCTGCTCTCTTGCATCAACCTACGCTCTCTCCATGAAGTAATGGGGTCAACCCGCTTGCTTTCTCTCTTTCATGCGTATGCACATACACAGAGGAGATTTTGCACTTAAGGATGGTATTTTTAATTCATGTGCAGCTTGCCCTGTATGGAGGAGGAACAGGGCTGTTATACAACTACTTGTCTAAGCAGCAGGTTCAGACTTAAAGACAGCAGCTCCTTGAAGAAAAGATATATAAGGCATATATCTTCATATGAACATACGTATAAATAAAAGCTGTAGATAAAGCTTTAAACTAAAAGATTAGGTGTAAGAAGTTGTCTTTTCCAGGCATTGTTAGCCAAAGATAATACAGTGGGTATCTGGCATATTCATCAATTCAGTGAATTCCTACCTACACTAACAATCAGGGGATTAATTAATTATAAACAATCCATGAAGCTCATGGCATACACTTTACTATAAGTCTCCCTAAAAAGCTGCCAACTTGTAATTTATATAAAAATATTCAGAATAGCTCACAGAAAGACAGCAATCCCATTTTCCATCAGTGAATGCAGTTAATGCCTTTTCACTCACACCACAGTATGACAGCACATAAATAGTATTAATTCTTAATGCGTGTTGCTGAGAAAAACCAGAAAATTGCCTCAGGTTGTAGGGGAACATTTGAGCTGTACATTGCAGCTCTGTCTTACCTTCAGCTGCCTTGATCGTGTAGCCATTCTCTTCATTTGGTGGTACTTCCAGAAGCTGCATGACCCTGTCCAGCAAACCATGGATAATCTCAAACCCAGGGCTCTTGTTGTAATAAACTGCACAGAAATGCCTGTAGTTTCTTGCACCTACATCTGAAGAAAAAGGAAACAATTATGTTATGTGGGAAACTATCACACTTTCAACCTTGCCTTTTGCATCAGTTTTCTTCTGCAGTACAGTGAGGCATATGTGGCTGACAGGAGAAATGAGTATGTAAAATGGCTTCGCTGACACATTTGTCACAATCTGAGGAAATAATGAGATTTCTTTAACCCACTGGACTCTCACAGTCAGAAATGTAGAGAAGGATTTAAAGCATCCCATGCCTTGGGCAGGAAACAAGGTTGTTAAATACAAGACTCTTCTACACAGTGACAGGTACTCGGTGAGTGTTCCCTGAAATGTTAATATCTGCCACATAAGAAATTAGAGATTTCTTTTTAAACTAAATTTACATCTTGTTCCTTTGCTCCAACTAACCATTGAGTAACAAAAAAAAATCTTATCAAAAATGAAACATGAAAACATTTACCAAGTGGCTAGAAAGAAATACGCAGATTAAAAAGGACTTCAAAATACAGGAGCAAGAGCCTACACAAGAGGAAAGCACAGCCTTTTTGAGCCAGAAGTCATTCAAAACTCCCAGTGCAGCAATAAAGCTGCAAGTTCTTTCAACAGCCACTGCAAGCTGAACTTACTGTGGCAGTAAGTCTGCATTTTGTCACTCAGGATTTTTACCTGTCATTATAGTAATTTGCAGTGTTAAGTAATACTGGAGAGTCCAATCTTGAAGTTAAAATGGCCACACAGAAAAGGCCACAGAGAAAGTATCAATAAACGCAACATCTGATTACTGGTCTGAACACGCTGGCTGTTCAATGCCATCATTATGCATCTCTGTTTCCTAATCTATAATACAGTCATGAATGGTGGATAACTTATTTTTGTGTTGTATTAAGCGACAGAAAAACAGAAAATGTTTTTCCCATCCCTAAGACAGTTCATTCTTTGGGCTAGACATTCAGGAGAATGATTTCCTTTTATTTTTTTTGAGTTGTCATGCTAGTGGAATTTGTAACAACTATCCTAATTTTAATTTCATTATTATTCAGATAGCCAGTGGTGTCTTCAGATCACTATTCTTAACTAAAGCATCAGACATAAACATACAGAACAGTTTCATGTTTCATGTTTTAAACTGCAGAAATCCTTGGTAATGAAAAGGAGGCATTTTCAAGCATTCCAAAAAGCTGTGTTATAAAACTTACTCCCTTACAGAGTTGTATTACAACACAAGAAGTTCGCTCACTACAGGCAATAGCAAGAAGAAAATGAAGAATTAGGAACTGTAGGCAAAAGCTGGCGGATGTTAGAAGTGCTTCAGTTCTTCATAACTCACTTAAGAGGTCTCTTGTGTCATGCCATGAAACAATTCTGGTTTTTAAGTGAGCCTGCCAAGTATGTCAACCTAAATTATATATATATATATATTTCTAAGCCTTCAAAGCACTTCCCTGGGGATGCCGCTGAAAACCCAAAGGATGGGCAGCTGGTTAGGAATATGTGAGCCAAGAGAGTGCAGAGGAAGATAAAGCAGTGTTGTGCGCCGCCCCCTCCCAATTAGAGATGCTTCAGAAAAATGACTTGCTGGTCTGAAAGGGGGCACCTGCTCATTTAAACTTGTCTCTCAGCCTCACAAAAATCCCAAACTCTCTTCTGCATATAACTAACATTTCCAGAGAGTTTGGAAAAATGCTTCAAAACATGGCAGCAGCTGTAGTCACAAATGATGTAAATTGTGCTAAACGTGCACTAAGCCTCCCAGATTCCCCAAGATTCCCACCTGGTCAGAGGTGATTTTCTAATGGATTCTTTTGTTGCAGCAAGGGAAAAGGAATTACTCCCTGTTAGTGCTGATGGTGTAAAGTGATGATTTCTATGCTGAACTAGTATAACTATCCTACAAGAAGTTGCCTATCTAGTGTTACGAGCTAACCACGCAAATGCTGTGTGACACACTCAAAATCAGCACATTTCCTCCTGCCTTGAGAAGAAACATTTCTGCCCAGATTTGGTTCCATTTAGTTATTTTCAATCTGGCACACATTTTGCTAATTTAGTACGTCAAACCCTTCTGCCAGATATGTCTGAAGAGAAATATGTCCATTTCACCTGGGTACGCATGAGTTCTGTGTAAGAAGGTATTTTATTGAAAACCAGTGTGTTTAAAAGAGCTAGGTCCATTCACACATGAATGACTACAAGATGCCATTTCAAATACAGTTAATGTCAGTACTCTTTTGACCCATACTTTTTAAATTATTAATTGCATACCAAAATCATGAAATAATAAAATTAAATTAGTCAGTCTGATGACATAAGCCTTCTACAGGAAATCTCATTCCATATGTGAGAGGACAACCCCACATTCTGCAGTGTGTTTGCAGAGTTAGGCAAGTTTAATTTTGGAAGTTAAATTATGGAAAGACAATGGCTATTCTGCCCACAACATTAAACATAATCGCAGATACTGTTCACAGTCTGCGAGGGCTCAATCCATGGGAGGGCTGCCCAAGAGCAGAAGACACAAAGCTGCTGCCTCAAGTCTTTATCTGTCATCTGTTGTAATGATTCTCATCAAAATGAAGTACGCTACCAAATCAGTCTTTACAAAACTGTTGAGCAGCCATCCACATAAATGAAAACTTTCAAGAGATACAATTAACACAAACGAAATAAAAGTAACAATTTAACTTGCAAATGTTATAAAGCCAGAATAAACACACTCCTTAGTCCAAGATAAATAGCCCCGCTCTCGGTTCTGAAGAATGCAGATGTTATTCTGCCATCTGTACCATGTTTTTTGCATTCTAGCTAACTGCACGCCCAACAAGGAATGAGCTGCACCACTAAACTGTCTGTATTTAATAAAAAAAGAGTCTATATGGTTTGCTAAAACTGCTTATTTTGCTTGGCAAGGCTTTTTCTTCTTTACAAAAAAAATAGTAATCTACAAATTAAGTTCATCACCAAAGCAATTTACTTGCCATTTTGTTTATGCCTTATATAAACCTTTGTTTTGCAGATCCCAGATACCTTAAACACAGGCACTAAAATCTGAAACCAGATAATGAAACAACAGAACTGTTGCTGCTGCTGAATTTAAAGTCATGCCAGCGTTTCTCACTGAGAGGCAAAACTTCACAGTTGTAACCCAGTGTACATGCCCTTCCTCCCAAAAGCTGTAGCTTGTGCACTCCTTTTCCACTAATATACCATATAGACAGGAATCAGAACATTTTAGGGAATTTTTTTAGATTTAAAAATCCATTTTTACAGTTCACTTTATCTTTTTTAGCTGGAAGAATGGATCAGTTTGAATTTTTGATCCTGTACAGTGAAATCGGTGCAAAGAGGCCCCAAAACGCAGGAGGGATTTCACTATAGCTTTTAAAAAGTGAACTAGCTGATTTGTTTGCTGGAGGTAAAACAATTAAGGTTGCAGAACAATTCAAAGGCAGCCATGCTTTCTTAGCATAGTTGGATGAAATGGAAAGATAAGGAAAATATTTTTATAGATGAGAAGGGAACTTTTCTACTGTCTTTTTAAAAAATTTATTTATACATTTTTATACACAGACTTGCACTGTTATTTACCCTGTATCTGCGCTACCAATCTAATTCTTCATACTGGCTGTCAGTTTTCCAGAAGATAATTCTGGAGAACAAATACAAGCAATCCTGTTTGAAGATGACAGAAAGATGGAAAAGGGATTCATGTTGAGACACACTGTCCACAGGCTCCAGTACGGTACTAGCAGCACTCCTCCAATATTTACTACTTTCTAAGGTTTGTGCCACTTGAAAACAGGACCAGCATGAGTTATGCCTGAGAAGAATACAAAGGAGCACTACATTAAGAGCATGGGAGCACTGACATAAGCAATTTAGAGCAGGTTCTTTCTGGTGTAAAATTGTCTTGCATTTATCCTTGCAGTATTTCTGACAGATTTTAAGGGATATTTTGATGCCTAAAAATATTTGCAATGCACCTACTTGCACTTTTGAGAAGGCATTTAAAATGGAACTGTACCTGTAGCCACTTTAAAATCTAGCCTGCTTTGCCCATCTCTTGCACTGTGCACGTAAAAAATACAATGTAGTATCCAATGACTATTACATTTTTAAAGAAATACAAATCTCCTTACTATTACCATTTGGTATGTAAATATTTTTACATTACCAAAGATTTTGAGGAACCTTCTCTTACCTGTATTAGGATCTTTTACTACAATGTCAGAAATCTCAAAGAGTTTGAGCGGCAAGGGCATCTTTCGGTTGGCAGCAATAGTTTTCAGGAGCCCAGGAAGGAGGGTTGTACGTGCCACCTGCAGGACAAACATGAATGCTGCAAGTCAAATACCTTCCAAGATAGCTAATGTTAGGGTTTTTTAATTTTTGTTTTGTTTTGTTTTTTTTCCATGTGTGACAAGAGTTTAAAAGTAGTCAGGTGCAAATACCGCACTTATCTCTTACAATTAAACATCTTTGCTTTACAATTATTAAAATGGAAAATGTAAATTCTCTAAATGTTCTTTATATTGCATTTTCTGAAAGAGCTTATATGTGAGCTTAAGAATAGGTTTCATTTCGTAGGTGCTTGAGCTGCAGTGCAGGGTAGAAAAACAAGTAATATTGAATGAAGTGCAAAAATATCCTGTAAACTTCATCTCACTTATGCAAAAGGTGAATATTAAGTGTTATTTTAGAAATATTGAGTGCTACCTGAAATATTATCTTGATACCTCCTGATACCAATGAATAATGTAAACAGAACCTAAGTAACAGCAACATTGCAGTTGTGAACAACCTGAAATATACAGAAAATGTGTGCAAAGAGCCAGGAAAGAGGCAAATCCTATTACTGTTCTTACTGTGCTAACACAAATGGAAGAGGGTCCCTGGCATCATCCTGCCCTTGTCGTGCTGTCAGAGGATAGGGGATGGGGGAAAAGCCACCCTGAGAACCCAATCACAGTTAGCATCTAAAGCTGGAAGTTTATAGTGCCCGACAAAGAGTAATCCTTCACAATTTTCAAGGAGTCCTACAGATTTTAAGACTGAAGCTACTTTTACCACAAGGAATATTCAGCCGATCATATAATGTAACTGCTTAGCAGCATTGCTTCTGCAAAGGTCTACAGTCCTTGCACAACAGGGATCTGAAATTGTACCTGGCTAGAGGGGCTGCCACTTCTTGTTCACACTGTGTATTGTTTGTTTGTGGTACATTCTGTATTGCTCAGCTATAATCACCATGCCAAATGATGAATGTGAAGAGGTGATAATAGTCTAAACAGGTTATAACAGCATCTAGCATCACTGCTGATTTGTGGTACCAAACAGAACACAAAACACATTAAGGTATCCAAAAGTTATGTTTCTGAATCTCAGAGTAGCAGAAGACTGTTCTTAGTATTAGAGGTAAGACCTAAAAAGGTGTTTTAGACACTCAAAGAAATCAGACTGACTGAACAAGATCTTGCAGAAAAAACACACACAAATCACAAAACTTTAATACCCACAGACTGCCGAAACTTTTCTAAACATTTCTGAAGACTGTATTTGTATTGTATTTCTTGTGGGGGAAAGCCTCTAAATTTACCTTGCCTGTAAACTAATGAAAACATCTTTTTAAGAAACACGAAAACTGTAAGTATGCTTTCAGATATTTTCAGAATTGCTGTACTTGAGTTCTCACTCTCTGCTCCAGCAAAGACCAAATGATCTAGAAATGAGTATTAAAATACCTAAGAGCAATACAGAATTTTAATTAAAAAAAAAAAAAGACTAATAATGGTTAATAATCATTTAAAAAACATTTCCTATCCAGTACCCAGGAGGTTTAGAGATCGCCAGGTCTAGGAGTTCCATTTATATTGAATGGCTTTTCTAAATGTGTGAGTTGATCAGTCATTTGGGTTTTCTGTAATAAGGCAGCTCAATTTTGCCACATGCTGTCATACAGATAGTGCTATTTTACATTACTGAAATACCAATAGTATTTCACACCGAATAAGGTATTTCTCAGTGAAGGAGTAACAGAGAACGACTGACTGTCAGCAAGTTTGGCACATAAATATGCATATCCTCTTTAATGCAGGAAAACCAGCTCTATAGTTTATAAATTATCTTTCCCATTGGTTCCTTTCTTTCCTCTTTAAGTATAGAATCCATGACAACGTTGTTCTCAAAATGTGATCTGAAATATCTCACCTGAAATTCTGCAGTTTTGGGGTTTGCAATGCGCACTGCATTTGTTGCAGAGATATCCATGCCAAGTTTATCTGCAATGTCTTCTTGAGAACACTGAGAGGAAGAGACAAAACAACACCAAGGTCAAATAGTCAACATAGACAGTAAGCCACTGATGAAAGCTAATACCAAGAATGAACAACGCAATTGTAGCACTTGCTCTGAGGCCCAATAATAAATGCTCTCATGTGCAATATCCACTTGTAATAAAAATTAGTCTAAAGACTAAGTAGGAGAACTAGTTTATCTACACATGTCAATTATTAACCAAAATAAAACTAGTTTAAAAAAAAAAAAAAAAGAAGCAAGTGTTTGTTTAGGCTTCTGTCATGGACTGCTGTCATCTGTTTTAGAAACAGAGGCTCAGATTCTGCCCACTGACTTGCAGTGGGTAGGGTATTTTATTCTGAAAATAGCACTGGGAAAGGGAATGGTACCCCAGCTTTCTCACAAAGACACCAGTCTCTTGGGGGCTACTTGCAGAAGGTGAAATACTGTCTATGAAAAACAGGTCATGTGGCCGAGCCTCCGATTTTCGTAGCTGCACAGGAGTCTTGTAACTCATTGTTGTTTTCATTTGTTTGAGTTGGAGTACTTCCAAAGCCCTTAATCTCAAGGTGTATTTTGAAGCTGGTCAGTAAAGCAATACACATGCACTTTGTCAGGCTCAGATGATGTGTGTGCATGTACAGAACAGATGCTACTGATAAGATCCACACCACAGATTTCCAGAAATTATAGCTTTATTAATGTATTAAAGAAACCAATAGCAGACTAGGCATGTAATTGAGGATTTGCCAATATACTGCAGTCTCCCAGAAGTGCTCCTTTTGCATTGGCAGCACTCCGAAAAGTGTGTTGATAGACCAAATGTGAGGAAAATGAGCAGATGATACCATCTGAAAAAGTGGATTATTGAATACCAAAAAAACCTAATATCTTAAATGAATGCTGACCTTAGGAGGAGAAAACTGTTCAACAGTTTTCAGATGTGTATCTAAACTATGGTATGTTACAGTGATTTAAGTAAATGCATTTTGGCTAAATTTGAGCTCCCCACAAAAAGCAATGTTATTGTGCATGACTATAATTTGCGGCTCAAACCAAGAAACAGATTGTATGCACAAATACATAAGCAGTGTTTGTCATATAACACTGGGCTACAAAATGTTGTAGCGTAAATGATATTTATCGTAGTCAAAGGCCTCACATTGGTCTTTTAATATAAAAGTGTTGCAGACATAGCATACACTGGGTTTCCTCGTGCCACAGCAGAAATACCATTATGTAATGTGATAACATGATATACTGCATGATCGTACAAAATTCTGCTGTTGCAGTTCATGAAGGTCCTCAGTTGCAGTGATGTAATGTATTCAACGTTTTAAAGCATAATACCTATTCAGTGCTGAAATAAATGAATTATATTGATTAATGAATAAGGAAAATCTAGAAAAGCTTGACCATGTTTTATACATGTTATTTCCCAAACACAATACCACCCCAGCTAGTCTGAGTATCCTTGTCAAATACGAGCACTGCAGGAAGTAATACTAGTTATTGTCATGGTTACTTAAGTGAGTTACTAACAAAATGCTAAAACTGGAATATGTTTCTCAGATTTTAGAATTAGTACAAGTTTTGCCTTTGAAGCTCCATGAAATCTGAAGGTGTTAAAATTTTATTTAATCCATTTGCATTACCAACATTGGTTGCAATACCTAAGCTTTTCAAACATGTGGAAGTGTTCTAGATGCCTGCATCAGTGTATCTTAAAATCTTTGCGTAAGTTATCAAAAGATAACCTGTGATCAGATACCCACCTCTTACAAGGTTGCATACTTTCAGGGATGTATACTTCTGGCCTTCTAGTAAGTTTTAAGTTCAGGGAAAGGTTGAGAAATTCCATGGAATTTTTAATAGAATATGTGATGGTAGCTCCCTGTGTGCTAACATGTCCACAAATTGCACTTTACGGCAAAGGCTTTGAGCAGATCTTGCAACAGTGAGGATTTTCTAAAATGTACAGTGTATTTTCAAGAGTTGACTACGCCAATCTCCACGTATGGACAGTCACCATATACATTTGGAGGGCACAGTGGCTTACCTAGTTGTTTTGGGTTTTTTTAATAGTAGATCAGGTTCTCCGCTCCAGTTCACAGCTATGGCAAAGGGGTATGAACAAGTGGCCATGACAAAGATGATGTTCCTACTGAACACTTTATCTCAACAAAACAACCCTGCTGCAAAATTGCAGTATTAGAAATCATGCCAGCTGTTAGTACTGGAGCCGCACACACTGCTGCAGAGTCCTAATTCTCCGTAAAAGACTGTTTGCTTGGCTATAACAAATAGTATGACTTGGTAACATCATTATTTGTTGTTCTATAAAACAAACAAGCAAACAAAAAAAGAAAAGAGGTGAAATTTACAGGGCAATTTGTGTCACATAAGTGTGCATTATAACTTTTTTACAGGTATCCTTAAACACTTCGCTGACTGAAAAACTACTTAGCATGGCGTGTAATGCAAGGAATCATGGGCAAGTGACAATACTGAAAAGAGACAAATAGAAACAGGGTAATCCTTGAACTGTAGTAACATCTACCAGAAAGTACTACATTTTTGTTTGTTTTCCAGATTATCAAACTATAATGAATTTCACATTTGGTGATCAAAGTCTCAAGAGAGACTTGCTGTCTTCAAATTTCATCCTATGAAGTTAAACTGAAAACATTGCTTCAACAGCTATTTTTGCCTCTATACTTAGAACTACATGCCACATTAACAGTGACTCATTCAATTTCTCTGACCTACAAACTCACCAAATATTATACTATCATTCTAAAGCACTGGCAAACTATCACCTGCCAAAACAGTACCAGATAATACCGGTACATTTATACAATAACATTTTCTCAGACCATCCTCTGCAGTTTTGGTTGCATCACTGTCCCAAAACACAACTAAGAAAAATATGAAATCCATATAAAATACCAAGGCAAACGTGAGTGCTTCCGTGAATCCAGCAGCTGCCAAGTCCAGCCTCAGAAGTTCCGTAAGCTTATTGAGGGGGAGCTAAAATGAAACAAAAAAAGTTTTCAACTTCCATCTTAAAACATTTTTCTATTCTTTCTCGAGGTGACTCTGCCTGTTACATAGCAATGAATTCACTAGGGAGGTACTGTGCTTGTGTGCTTAAAACTTCTCAAAGCATCAGCCAGCTGCCTTTAGTCTTGCCTGAGGAAATGAATCTCCCAATTAGAGATTTAATACGGGCTCCCTACTTAAACCCCTGTCCTTTTTCAAGTACCAGCAACCAACTGGTCTTGGACTTATTCAAATCAGTGGGGCATCTGTTTTGTATCCTATCCATGGTAAATACTTCTCAAGGCAAAGCATGTCAAAATATTTAATTCCTAGGTTCTGTTTTCCCCAAAGCCCTTCTGGCATGCACTAGTCATTTGCTGACAACAGAGCGTTTATTTGAAGGGGCAATCTTACTTGATTAGCTATGGTGTACGTTTTCGGAGTAGTCATCTGAATGTTGTTATAACCATAAGCTATTGCTGCATCTTCTACGATATCACATGCATGGATAATGTCTGCTCTGGTAGGAGGGATTTCAACCTCTAGACTGTTCCCATTCCCTGTGACGTGTGACTTCAAACACATCCTAGTCAGCAGCTTTGCAAGGCTCGATGGAGTTTCACTGAAACAAAACAAGAAAGTAGTAATTTATGGATCTTGCACCCTACAGACTGGCTTTTTAAAGTAATCAATGTTTCTGCTGCATTGTCTTATACCCTGAAGAATTTCCATGTGCTTTATGGACCGTACATAGACTTAGAATTCCATTAGAACCAGCTCAGACTCTGACTCTTGAGATGGTCATTTTTCCTAACAGTTGTGTGAGGCCATAAAGAATCATTCACTTTCCTTGGAAACACAGGAAGAAGTCTTACTGAACTGATCTAATTACCCAAGATAACCCCTCAATTTTTTCATAACAAAAAAAAAAATCACACAGTGTAAACATTTTTAAAACAATGCAATGTTTTCTAGGACCTTTTTCATGATTAACGTTTATAACTAAAAAACTACGTTTTCATTTGCAATAACACACCTGATTCCTATTTTCTTGTTAATGAGCTCAGGTTTCACCTTCTCTGTTCGGTAAGCCAGTTCCTAAAAAGAAAAGGCAAAGCTCTTAAGCATACACAGTGGATTCAATTTTGATATCTTAGTAATCTAGCTTCTTCTAATTACAATACTAAAACTACATCCACAGACGACAAGTGCAGAATATTAGGCTAAACTTAATAGTTTAATATAACAGGATTCTTGAAAACATATTCTAGATAAGCTTGGTTAAGCTAGAAGGTTGAATGCAGCGTGAAATCCCTGTCATTGACACTTCTGATAATTTCTGATATATGTAAGTAATGGAGTTTCTGAAAGGTTCCAATCGCCAGTTCATCCTAAGTCAAAGCCCTAAAGCAGTGAATGGTCACACGTGAGATCTCATGGTCTAGTACAGATCAAATGACTTTTAGGAGGAAGAGAAAAGAAAACTTTCTATGTACTGGCACAGAAATATCTACCAGTATTTTACTGAGAGAGTTTGCAACATATTTAAGGAAGTTATTTTGTATGTATTGACTTAGGTGTTTCTAAACTTCTAGATATACAAATCCATTAAAATCTTGGCAACTAAAACTTTGGTGATTTTTTGCTCTATTTTATCTAGGGAAACTACTTTGGTTACTGCAGAAATCTCTTCAGGATTCTAGGTCTTTCCTCTGTTGACTAAAGCTGACACAGCTAAAAGAAAAAAGCTAAAATACCACTGGAAAAACTCTCAGTAAAAATTGCTTTCCCTCTTAACAGTTTGTACTTGCTTGATCCATTTGATTTTTATGAACTCAACCAGATGTCTGTCTTCAGTTACTTTCAGGAAACAGGAGGAATTGCTTTCTTTATACTTATTAAGAAAACAAAAAAGAGTCCATTACTGCAAAGAAGTCTGCCAGGGACTCTGAATGCAGGCAAACCTGCACTTGAAGTCAACATCCTGCCTTACAGACCTTTATACAGTTGAAGCATATAAAGGGAAAGACTGAAAAATCTAGTGTTACAAGGGTATTTTAATGGAAGGGCATTAAAGGTTCCAGATCTGATACTCAAGTTATGCTGAGGCTGATTTCAGTTGTCCACTGGCTTATGACTGAAGGACGTCTTCCTGCATTCATTCTTCCTGATTTGGAACATGTAGGTTTTAAAGGCTTTAGAGGCAGATTATGACCTTTGATTGTAATCTGTACTTGTTCCTGAAAAAGTTCCTATCACACGAACTCTAAACCACAACAGCGGTTACAACTCGTAACTTTAAACCTTACCTTTCTTTTTGGACTATCAAGCTACGTCAGTGAGTCTGTATTTTTAGCCTTATTGTAAATTAGTCGAGATTCAGCACGAGTTTTCTAGATAAGGGGAAGCTGGGGTTATTTTTTGTGGCGCCAAAGAAGGCCCTGACTCACTAATATATAGATAGTACCAAGCCGAGCTTTTACACTGTCGCTCAGAACCTGCATATACTGCCTCTGCAGAAAAAGACGACAACATGACTCCTACCAGACTTCGTGCAAATAAAATCCTCTCCCCAAGGTTACTGGGATATCATATCACCATGCTTACCGGATAGATGTGGGTCTTGCCATTAGGATAAACTACTTCCACTGCTTCAACACTGAGAGAGACAGAAAAACAGAAGTAAAAAATGGTTTTAGCATATGGCCCAAAAGTAATGTCTCTCTGACAGGAGATTTATACTCACCTGAATGGCTTCTCACAATATTCACTAAACATCGTGACTATAATATCAAGAACAATTTTTGCCTACAAAATAAAGATAATAATTACATTGAAATCTGTCATCTACTTGTATTGAAGTAGACAAAATTAGAAAAAAATGGGGGAAAAATATTGTCTTATACTCTCTTAATTCTATTTAATAACTTAAAAACCAAAATCCTAGTGGTTTAGAATACCAGATTGCGTTTAGAAAAAAAAAAATTTCTTCTGTTGCAAAGACATTGATGTGAAATCTTGAAGTCTTTGGTTTTCAAGGTTCTAAAGCATTTGTATACCTTTGCTAAACTCTGTTGTGAAAATACACAGGGTCTTTATTACTAGTTGGAATGTGGTCTTCCCAGCCTTTAGTCTAATTAGTCATTCCACTGAAGTTCCAAGTGAGAATGTAAGGACTGAAGGACTGTGCATTTTTTAGAAATATATTGCCAAATAACCTCATCTGTTTTACAGTTAATGTTTTAAGAGATTAGTGTAATATAACATAATAATGAGATTCAGATCAACTTCTCAATATACAAGGGTATTTTTTTTCATGCCTCACAGTGTAATTTCTTTTGCGTAAACAGAACAGCACTATTTTTTATTCTTGCTATCAAGGCAAGCAGTAGCAATAAGCAGTTATTTATTAGTTTGCTTAGAAGCCACTCCTCAACGTGCAAATTTCTTTGCGTTGTTAACATATTGTGTAGTAACATACGTTAAAGGCATTTTTGCCCTTAATGTCAAAATACACACTTTAGGGAAACTATCAATGAATACACAACCTATATTCAAGAACAGGCAATTATAACTGCTAGGCTTTCATGTTTCAGCTTTGAGTTACAGAATTTGCATATGGAAAGACTTCAATTTGAAAATTATTTGCACAGCATCCCTGCTTGAAAAAGATAACTAAGAAGAAAAAGTGTTGTCTTCCTTCCCTCAGCCCACATTTAAAATAGGAGACAAAAAGATGCTTTACAAGGAGTATTCCTAGCAAAATAGGCAGTCTTAGTGATTTTACTCTTTTCAAAACCTTTCAGATTTAGAAAATGTTCAGCAACACCACCCCCCTCAATTTACCTAAATTAGTTTATTGTAGAAACTGAACACTTAGTGTCAATATAAAAACACAGTAAAACCAAAATCCAGTTAACACACAACAAGCCTAAAACTGTGTTGAAGCATTCTGCATGGTCCCATGGCCTATTCTGCCCTTTTGAAATGGGAGTTCTGTTCCATAAAGTAAGTGCCTGGCTATTGTAGGTCTTTGTATTGAAGCCCAGAGGGAAAACACAAGATATTACAGCATATCAAAAGCGGGAAATATTAACTTACCTTTGTAATATCTGTGCCTGTACATTCAATAAACACATTTCTGGTGTTTATGCTTATTTTTGTATGATCTCCTAAAACATGTAAAGACAAAAAGACGTTAAGAAATGTTATTACTTTTCTTGCAATGATGCTGATATCGACTCTTTCTATGATTCAGAAAGACTGTTATCTTGCGCTGCCTAAAAAGCCACTATGTCTACCACACCAACATTCACAATTCTTACCAGAAGAGCAGCTCTTTTTAAACTTATAAATCAAAAAGAGGAAAAAGGCAGACCAGACTTACTGAGCGGCTTAAGCTGTTCACTGAAAAATAACATCACCCTACAGGTATGGCAGGATGGGGCTAAAGAAGCAAAGGAGCTCAGCAGCAGCCATCTGCTGTTGGCCAAGTGCTCCTGCAGTGCCAGAGCAGCCCGGCTTCCCTTACCTCAGGAACACATCTGCATTTCATGTGTGATGTGCAAAAGAAAGCAGCCTTGGACAGGAATGTATGAAATGGTTTTTTAAACGTGATTTAGATTGATGAATGGGCATAGCTACTTCTGTGAATAACCAAGATCTTGTGACGCTGTCTGCTGATACACTACAGGTTTGTCTACATTGGCGATTCAGGTGCCACTTGTAGGTGTGAATTTGCTTTGCGTGTGTGCTTGGAAGTCATGAAGTGTGCACTGAAGCACTCAAATCTGTTTCTTGTCTGGAAAGAAGGAAGGTAGAAAATACATTCAGGGGCACTATCTAAGGTGTCTCTCTTGCAAATTCGTTGCAAAATCCCCCCAGTAGTTGATTTCCTAAAAGTGGGGTTCTGTTAGTAAGCCACAAGCAATTTAGAGTGCCTGTACAGAAATCTGCCTTGTGTTACCTGTTATGTATGTGCAGTGCATACCTTGAACGAATTTCACTGCCGGTAACCACGCAGAAGGGACACCCATAGTCTTAGAATTGTATGGGATCGAGCCAAATCCAACCTCTCTCCTCCTTGCCTCTCACTAATGCAGACACACCCCACGGGTGGCAAAGGGAAGCAAACACCTGGACACACACGGGCACTCTTGCTTCCTTCATTTGACCCTGAGCAAGTCAACCAGCTTCTGTGTTCTAGTTTCCTACCTGAGAAACCAGGTCACAGCCAGACTGGAAGTCAGGTGCACTAAAGATCTTCAGACCGAGGGATCTTGTATTCCCCTCCCTACAATGCTGTACTGCACCTCTTTGCAGATAGAGTGTACTCAGCTCTTCTGGACTCACTTCAAAGCAAATATAACCTTTCACTTAAGTGCTTGTGGATAATCCAAAAAACCAATACAGATGTTTACATTTCGTTATCTGTTTAAAAAGTACCTTTAACCTGGAAACTTCTCTCAAATACTGTTCTTTAAAACAGAGGCAGGTATTAAATGTAGCTCAACCTTTTACACTGATAAAACGCTAACAATATATGTTTCTATGGGGAACACTCCAGAGTTGGAATAAGCCTAACAAGGAAATATTAGTAGCTGACAGCACCTTTGATTCAGAACAGTTGTTCTTGACAGCCCTTGTCACAGAGTTTGAGCTGCTTTTTAAGAAGATTTGGTTAGTTGTTTAAGATATGGGTAAGGTTAATTAGGAAAAATACATCCAAATATATTGTCACTGTAGATTTTATTGGTCACTGTAGGTAAACAGTTACTGATTCTTGACCTAAATATATAGGTATGCTGAAAAAACTTTTGTTAAAGGAGTAGTTCTTGCCACGTCATTAACTGGTTTCAGTTTAACATGGTTCTCAAAAATCACCCAGCTTCTTTTGTATTCAGAGGAAAGCCATGTTTAGAAACAATGCAAAAAAGTCTAAACCTAGTCTTTTTAACCCATGAAAGTCTCCCGGAATCACTTCTGTGATAGCAAAAGGATTTACAAGAACTGGTTCACACTGCTGTTAAATACACTGGGCTTAAGACCTAGGTAAAAAGATCCTTACTGTGACCACTTAAAATGGAGTACAAAGCAGACTGTTAATTTGTAAGCACTTTACTAAATAATTTCTTACACCTTTTCTTTTAGCTAAATAATTGAGAAACAATGTCCATGTATGAAAACAAAATGCCTTCCTAACAAAGGTTCCTATTGCAAGGAACCTTTGAGTTTATACCCCACAAATCTAGAAGGATATAAGAAGCTAAACAAAAAGGTTTGCACTGGGACTTTTACATCCTCTTGGTGAGAAAAGAGGAACCCTAGCAACTTTGGTGGAGCAAAAAATTTGGCTACATTTAAACCGAAATAAGAATCTATGAAATCATAAATGAAACTATTTTAAGAAAACAGAATTATTGATATTATACATCAAGGTTTCTGGTAGATATCTGAACTCACACACAAAATAGCAACAGTATAAACTGGCATGATTAATCTTACCATTGATGATGGGTGGCATGGACAGAACAACACCATTGCTGTCATAAATAACAGGATAAAGTGGCTTGTTTTCTATTAGGTGTAAATAGTGCCGAAGGTGGCTGTCAGTCTGGAGAAACAAAGCACAACCTAAATGTCACGTTAGCTCACTTGTGAACTTCCATATTGCCACAATCCCTTGCTGAGAGATCAAGGGGAATTTTGAAAGAGGGAAGGATTGGGCTTGGAGCAAGGTATTTCACTAGCAAAAGTTGTTTGCTTTCAGAAGCAAAAAAACCTTTGAAATGAGAGAATTGGATTTTTGGTTTTCTTCAGAAACATTAAAAATTATTTCTTTTAGGATTCTCTCAAAAATGTATGGGCCATGCTGTCCAAACAATGTTCTTGTTCACCACAGCAGACTTTTCACTGCCAAACGCAAGGGCAGAAATCCTTAGTTCATATTAACTTTCCTTAGAACTGATAAAAAATAGCACTTCATTACTTTTCATTATAAATTGCTGAATATTCACACATTTATGCTTAAATTTGTTTCAAAATTTACATCTGTTCCCATCATATAAGTATATGCTGTATCAGAAACTAATTTACTTTTAGTCTCTCTGATACACCTTGTTTCCTTAGCTCTCTTACTCATCTTTAGACAGAGCGCTTTGAGAATTTTTCTCTGTGACCAGTATGTGTGTTCGAGCTGAGCCGTATACTCTAACGATGGTGATAACAGTGCCATTTTCAAATGTTGGTGTTTCAAGTGGCCCACATAAACATCACCAAACTAGACCTGATACAGTCTTTTCCTGGCATTTACCTGGTTTCATCAGGATGCTGGGCCAAGAGCAGTGCCAGACTTAACTTGAGCCTTTTACACAGCTACACTTGCCAAATCTATAGTTGAGTAAATAATTCCACATCTTCTCTAAGTAATAAGCCAAATTAAAATAACATTAGAAAATCTGATATTATTCATCTCAAGCTTGTTGACAAATCAGAGGGTTAATATCAAACTCACTATTCTAAGAGTTATACTTAGCTGCAAAACACCATGATATACCTTTCATAGATGATAAAAATATTCTTATGAATAAGCAAAATATGGAATGCTCACTGAATGAAGCTTCAGAAGATAATGTTTTTACTTGGAAGTGTATCTTCCTGCATTTAGCACAAAAAGCCTGAAAGATCCCACTTACCCTATACAGATCCATAATTTGTGAAGCTGTGTACTCCTGGGATTGATTCAAGGGCTTGAATTTAATTTCAGAAGGTACTTTAGCTGTATAAGTAAATGGACCAGAGATGGTGTCCAAGTCATGGGTACCTATTGCTACTAACGCTCTTCTCCTAGAAAGAAAGAAGGCAAAATAATGATTTTACTAGTAATATTTTGAGCTCCTTTGAGCTCATGACACTCTATATGTCTGTACATTCATAGAATTTACCGAAAAAGCAGAAGGGCAATTTTGAAAAGCCTAGAAATTATTTTCATGAATAATACTTTAACAAAAGTTGACAACACACGTAACAGTCAAAGGCAAATCCAATGGGACTGCTGCAAAATGCTTCTTTCTTAACTGCTGTAGGAGCTGTAACAGCCATTTATGTTGAAAAATATCGAGAGCAGTCAGAAACGGGCAAGGAAATTAGAAGGATCAAGAGAGCTATTATAGAAGATTTTCCTCAGCATGAATATATATATAATGTCTCTGCAATAGGGATGTGCAGCTGTAACGTGATGAAATAATATATATAGACAATATAGGCTACTTTAAATTTGAGCACTAACCTGCAAATATTTTGGTGTAGTTTTTCTTGGAGGTCAATGAAACTATCATAACGGTCCTTGGTAAAAGTTATATTACGAAGGACTGCAGCTACAGCATGAGGACGGACTTGGATAGTCTGCAATTTACAACAGCAACACATTATATATTTCAAATACACAGAATATACAAAACTAAAACTGATCAAATGTGCACTTTTCTTCATAAAATCCTCTTTTGTAAAGTAGTAATCGAAAGGAAAATTCATGGAAAGACTTCAGAATCCCAAAGGGAAAAAACAAACAAACCGACCCACTCCAGGTCTGGTAGAGGCAAGGAGGTTTCCAATATACTGTGTAATGGCCCAGAAGGTCAATGCCATGTAAGCATCTGAAAGTTTGATTTGATCTGATACAAGATTCCCCAAAAATGTGTTGTCTATTGTTCCTCCCCTTCTCTAAGAATAAATCACAATCAGTAAAGATATTTAAATTTCTTTAGCTCTTCTTCTGCAAATAAGATTTCCATCACTGCTCTTACAAAATTGATACTGATGCTTCATACCCATCTTGCCCCTTCAAAAACTCTCAATAAATTTACAGAGATGCAGTAAACACTTTTACCTCTTCAGTGATAATCAGCTTCTGACCTTCACCCTGAGCTGGTATTATCTTTTCGTACCTAGGGAGACTTATCCTAGAATAAAACCAGAAATAAGTCTGTAACTGAAAGACAGAAAGTTCCCAAAATGCAATAGACTTTAGAAATGTAGCAATAATTATATGTAGAAAACTTTATTAATAACATTTCTTGGCTAATTGTTTAAAACCTGTTTTCTACAGATGGTAAACAGACCACTGAACTAGAACAGAGGGACTCAAGAAGATCAAGTCACAGCAAAAGTGTGAAATAAATTATTTGTATTGGTATTTTTTACAGAGGAGCACAAGAAAGTTCCTCTGCAGGAGGTATTCACAGAGGATAAGTTTCAAATGAAACAGCAGCTTACATATTTTTAGAACAGATCCAAAACCCAGGAACATTCTGGTCTAGTCTTTTAAAAATATATAATAGATCCTTCCCAGAGGAACATCGTATGAATCTGATCTACACATGAGATCACACTCAAAATCCAAGCAAAGAGCAAGTTTGTTTATTGACCAGAAACTGACTCGTATTTAAACAAATAACAAACCACACAGAAGTCTCACAACTCTGCTTTACCGTTCTTTAAAGACCTGGAGTCCTCGGACCAGCCCTTCAAGGCAAAGCAGATCATAACGGTTGGCAGGAACATCAATTTTATAGAGAACGATATCAGATGCACCCTTTGCCTTTTCTTCACCTTTTTCTTTACTTATAATGTCTTTCTCAGATGTCTGAAATAAAGCAAAAATGTGGTTTTAACCTGCAATACCTTAATGTTGACAGGAATATGATAGTGAGATAATATAATAGGAAAAACTGTATTAACTAAACAAAGTTTAAAGGTGCCATTTGGATTTATATAGCAAATGGACACACCAAATACCAGAAATGACATAAAATCTCAATCTGTCTTATATTCAGCAATTCTAATGCAGTATACCAGAAGAAAAAGTCACTATTAGAATTTGAATTTTTAAAAACGAAATTATAGAAGCAAGTCTCTGGGCTAGCAGATCACATTACAGAACTGAGACGTTATTTTTGGCAACAGGTCGTAAAATGACTGGACATATCAAGTTTATTCTGAAATAAAGCATAACATATAACATTCCAATGTCTTTTAATAAAACTAATTAAAAGATCTATTAATTAAAATTAAAAAGCAAAACAAAAACAGGTCTACTTTTTACATGGATGCAGATAACAGAGCCAGCAAATTTTCAGAAGTACAGAATCTAAATCAAAATTTTAAATACAAATTAGTTACAACTCAGGTAACAGTGTCCAAGACAAATACATTTTTGTGGATATTGCGTAGCAAAATGCATACAAACCAAAGCCAAACAGATATTGTAAACTACGTTCAATACATAGTCTGTGGCCATATTTATGTTGCTAAATAAAATGGGGCCAGGGATTGAAGACCAAGTGGCACAGGCTGCCAACCTCCACGAAGCAGAGCAATACACCATCTTGGGGTCTCTTGCTTTCAATATGACAATTTTTGTATCTGTTTTTATTTTCAGATGCAAAACAGCCGCATTAATACAGTCTATTACAACAGTATTTTATAACAAGAACCTAAAGGTATGTGTTGCACATTCTGCCCTGTGGTGTGGAGATGTCTGAGGATGTTTCGGGATGAAAAGCCTGCTGCAGTACTGCTAAAAGCCTGTATAGGTCAAGGTCTTGTCCACACCACTTTTTGAGGGTACCTGGGGTGTGGTATCCTCCAAATCTTGCCTAGGCATTTTCTTGGTACATGCTAGAGCACCAACCCTGTACCAGGGAACATGCTGGAAATAATGCAGTACAAACTCTCATCAAAGATGAATGCTGTCAGTACACTACATCTACTGCAAAGGTAACAAATCAAAACAATACTTACAATTTCATCAAGCTCCAAACCAAACTCAAAGCACAGCTCATCAAATTCTTCATCAGCTGTGAAGAAAGAGGGTGAATTTTGGTTGATAAGCAGACTTTTAATGTAACTTTTTTGTGTTTGTTTTGAATGTTTTCAAACAAGATAAGAGATGTTATTTAAAAAAAAAAAGAATTTCACTTATATTTGCATCTGTATAGCAGTTTCTTTAGTACATACTGCATTTACTGACAAGTTATTCTTACAGTCACAGCAAGAGTTTCTGAGTCCAGGAGCCTGGGAGTTTCACCCAAATTTGTCAGAGGAGCTCTGGCCTGGATGGATAATGCAAACACAAGGGAACAATTGCACAGCTTCTGCCAACAGCTGCCTTTCTGATCAGTCAGTCTGTCATACAGAGGTTGCATCAGCTGCGTTATGACACTTGAGGAACACAACCCTGACCTGAAAATGGAGATTTACACCCACGTGTCCCACCAGCCCAGCTCCAGCGTGGGCTGGATACATCGTGTGTCCCTAAGCGCTCTGTCAGCCAGACACCGCTCTGGAGTCACGTTTCTCGGGCCAGGGAAGGAATGAATGAGAACACGGTACTGACTGTGCTTTGCCTGCTCCCCTCTCTTCCGTCTCCTGTTTGCTTTAACCAGTTCCCAAACCACTGAAACCCCAACCAGAAACCGCGGCTTGGTTCTGATTTCAGGAGCGATTTGGGCTCAAAAAGCGCATTTCTGAGCAAACAGCTGAAGAGCCCAGCAGGACGCACGGCCTGTCCGGCACGCTGGGGGCTGGGGGCGCCCCGGACACCGACACCGCGACCTCACTGAGGCCGGGGCTGCACCCGGGGCTCCGTTCGGCCCCGAACGGGCAGCGAACGAAGGACTGAGCCGGGGGGCGGCCGCACCGCCCCATCTCCGCCGGCCCTCGGGGCCCAGGACGCCCCAGCCACGAGGTGCGAGCACCGCACCATGCGGCTCAGCGCCGCCCGGCACCCCGGGGGCGCGGGCACGGCCCGCCTGGCCGGGGAGCGGCGTGAGGCGAACCGGCGAACCCGGGCACGGCGCACTCACTGTAGGTCCGGCCCAGCGCCTGGAACAGCAGATCCCGCTTCAGGCTGACAGTCGGCATGGCGGCACCCGGCTCGCCCGCACCGCGCTTGCGAGACCGCCCGCCAGGCCCCCATCGCGCCTGCCTTCCTCCGCGTCGCCTGAAGGCCGCCCGCCATTCCTCCGGCTCGCGCCCGCTCTTCCCCTCGCTCCGTAGCGCGATGGTGCGAAGACAGCTCAACCAAGCCCCCTTGGATTGGGTCCACCCGTCTCTTTCGCGCAAGGAGGAGACGGGCAGCGCGCCGAGCACCGGCACCGCGGCGGGCAGCTACGGCGGTGACATCAGCGCGTTGGCTGGGAGCCCCAGCGCCCTGTGAGCGGCGTCCGTTGCCATGAGGGGCCGGGCGAGGGGCCGAGCGAGCGGCGGCGCTCCCGCGGTCCCGGCGGAGAACGGGGCACCGAGGACCGCGCTTCTGCGCCTTTTGGGATTGTTTTGTTTCTGGCGGTAGCAGTCGCTGACACCCCGGGTGAAGTGCCGGGGGCGGGAGGAGGTTGCGCGTGTGCTGGTTTAATTAGAAACGAAAGAATTAAACCCAAATACTGGAGTGATTTTAAGTTCTTGGTCTATTTCCATAAGCTCTTTAAGAGTCTTCACCGCGAGGAGAAGGCGGGAATGGCGTTGGAGAAACAAACCGCCCGCGTCCCCGGAGCGGGGCGCTCCCGCACGGCCGGGCTGCCCGCACGGCCAAAGCGCCGGTGTCCCGGCCCTGAGCCGGGGGCAGCAGCGGGGCTCGCGGGGGCCGCGCCGCAGGTGTCTGTGACAAGCGGGGTGTGGCCGCGTTCCGAGGCGCGGCCCGCCCGCCCGGGCTCTGCCCGCTCCCGGGTCAGCATCGGGTTTCCTCCGGCCGGGCCGGGCACGGGGGAGGAAGGTTCCCGGGGCGGGCTACCCCGGGGCGGCCGCCGCCCCGGCCCCCTCCCCGACCCCGCCTGCTGGGCCCGCGGCCGTGGGCAGCGCCGGCGGCGGGAGGGGGCGCGTCCCGCGCCACAAGCCGGGGCCGCGGCGGCGGAGCGGAGCGGCAGGTGCGGCGGCTGCGGCTGGAGTCGGCGGGTCCCCGTGTCCCCGCGCTGCTCTCCCGCCGGCAGCATGAAGGTCGAGTTTGCCCCCATCAACATCCCCCTAAAGAGGAGGATGCAGACAGTCGCCGTGCTGCAGTGGATCTTCTCCTTCCTCCTGCTGGGTAACAGCCTTCCTGCCCTTGGCCCAGGGAGAAAAGGGGGAAAAACGGCTTTTTACCTAACCAGCGTCACCCGTGGGCATTGGTGTGTGTCACCCTGCGGTTCCACGTGGGAGCAGAGGTGGCTGGGTGGCGAGTGGCTTCTCGGCTGTCCCCGGGCGGGCAAGAGCATCGCACTTCTGGGCTGGGGCTTTCACTTCCCTGAAAGCTCTGGATGGCTTTCTCTCTTTTCTCGGCGTTTGTTTCTTTCTACAGGTTCCTTTTCAAATATGGTCTTAAAAAGCTAGTGCCTGTGTCCTCTCATTGGCATGCCCAGTAGGTTTCTGACAACTAACAACTTTTTACTGAACGTGAGCATAAAGGCTGGTACATGACTAATGCTGATCATTGATCTTGTAAAATACTGTTGTACACTGTAGTCCCATAAAATTTTTGTGTAACTAGGTGATAAAATTAAAAAGGATTGACAGTGAACTGCTTTAAATGCAGCTGCTTCTGTAGGTTTATGAAAAATGTCCTCATTTGCTTTAAGAGAGTGTTCCTAATGATTTTACTTCGTAAACTTTTTTCCATTGCTTATTCCACTGTAGTAAATTTTGCTAATATCTTAATAGACACCTATCACTAAACACCAATTCATAGCAGCAAATCTTAGTTTCATGGGTAGTTATCTTGAACCTGATAAAATGAGTTACTTGATAAGGCAAGATAAGCCTTAGCACTCTGGGAGCAGATCCATGGATTGTGTAAATTAAATAGTCTGTGTTGAACAAAACTCTTCCGAGGTACAAAGCGACTACCTGTGCGTTACTGGAAATGTTGGAACATTTTGGATTGTCTATGCTTTAGGACTTAGGAGAAAAGGAGTATCGTTTTAGTATGTCTTGCAAATGTAGTATCACTCAGATGTTGGTCTGATGTCTTTCAGACAGTTGGTTTTAGGTTGTTAGCCCACACATAAATGATCTGGGTATGTAGGGGAAACGTGGAGGGTATGAACCCTCTTCACAGATTTAACCTTAGCACTTGGCTGGTTTATGTTACCTCTAAATTATATGTGATTGGCCTATGAACAGTTCATGCTTGTGGCTACATTGTAAATAGTCGGTGCTTTTACATTTCTGTGATTTAATTAGGTCTTGGCATATCCCATTATTCCGGTCCAATGATAATACAGTGGAAGTTCAGTGGTGGCAGAAGGAAACCATTTTTATCCTAGCCTGTTTGGTAACAATGCTGCTACAGAAAATCACATCCTTCTGTGCTAACTGGAAGTGATTGGGCTGCAGAAAATCCACTCGTGCTGCAGTTCAGTGGGACAAGTAGGCAGCTGCCTCCTGAAGCTGGCGCTGCCTGGGAATTAGTGCCAGGAAAAATGGACAAGAAGTGGTCTCATGGGTGCTTACCTGGAATGTAGCAAGTACACGTGATCATGAAAAAATCTGTTTGCAAGAATGCTCAAATTTTGGTGGACAAATTGATTCTAATAATAATTCTCTGCTTATGTTTTCCTTGGGATGTTTATCTTTAGAGCTCCCCAAGGTGACCTTGTAATTTTGTAGGTGTATGCTTTCAGTCATAGGACAGAGTGATCTGCCCAAATTGTTTCACTTAGTGCCAGGAAAATTCAGGTGGCTGAATCCTAAGCGACTTAAAGAAGTGACATAGAAGTGACATGGTGTATTTTTCAGCCTTTTTTTTTTTGGTCTGTTGAGCAAAGTGTAGAAACATTGTTTGTTTGTAACCTGTTGAATTCAAAAGTGACAGTTTCAAATCATACTGGGGGATGCCCCAGTGCAAATGAAACACTGAGTTCATCACAGGATAGGTAGAGGAGTAGGTGTTGTTTGGGGGTTGGTATATGACTGGAACTAGTTTATATCAAGCAACATCTTCTCTAGATTCAGGCTTTCTTATGCAAAAATGTCTGCATGTGAAAACATGAATCGATAACATCATATGATAACTAATGATTCATAACGTATGATAACTAATGATTCATAACATCAATATAGGGATTCTGTTTAGAGTAGTGAATCAATAGGGTACTGGCATGGTTCCTAAAGTTGCCTATCAAAGTGTGTAGTAAGGTACCATAGCTTCATAAGTGGACTGATAGAACTAACAGATAAAGTAAGATAACTCTAAAAAATAGTAACCTGAAAGACAAAAGCTGAGTTAGGTTATGGTATCCTATAAATCTGGGAAGTGACATGTGAAAACATCATTTGGCATACAGAGTAAGCTGTGAGGGGACTGTGAGTCTATTACAACTTCAAATCCATAATATGACTTGGATAGAAAACTCTGAAAATCAAGTATTGGTTTTATCTTCCTGGTTGAGACCCTTAAGAGCAGCTGAATTTTATGTAAAAAAGCACACTGTGCTGTTCTTTGCTCTCCAAGCTTGCTTTGTTGTAATGCTGCATGGTATTCTGAGCTTGTGGAATTGATGATTGAAAATGACCTCTTGCTTGTGTGACTACTTACAAGTTGGCATGAAATACATATGTGCAATAGTTGTTGAAAACTGTGAATCTCATCACCACTTGTAGAAAGAGTGAATCAGTCAACAAATAGTGACAAAATAGCTGCAGTAGCACAGTACAAACAGGAAAGTTCTGCTTCTTCACACAGCGTACAGGCTTGGCCTGGGTCTGCACTGTAGATATATTGCTTCTGCTGCAGAGCATAGGCAGAATAAGCATGTCTCTGCCTCAAAAAAGCTGTACAGATGTGCACAGAATTTCATTACATACAAAAGGAACCTCTTTAAAATTCCGGGTGTAAGTTCCTGTGCTTCCCTGCTCTATACTGCAAGCTGCCAAAGTTTGCCTTCAAACAGAAAAGACAAGTTTTCATTGTAGCAGAGGTTCTTCTGTTAGTTATCCAGAGGCATGACACCAGAAGCAAAAATGAGTTCTGAAATACGGTAGTCTGTTCCTAAGAGCTTCTGGATTCGACAAGAGAAATGCCTGTCTAACAGTTTCCACTGTTTGCCAGCTGAGGCTGCCATATGGTTTCCCATCTTCTGTGCTCTTAAGTGCAGCAAGCTAAAATAGTTTAGGTAAAGTTCCATGAAAAAGAGAAGCGTTTTAAATGGGCTTCCTTCTTTTAAAAGAAGAGTGATATCAGCCTAGAGCCTAGAAAACCAAAGCTATGAAAACTGCAAAGCAGGAAACGCTAAAATGATGTTGTTTCTTGCCGTATTGGGCAAAAATCCAAACCAGCTTCATGCTGAAGCATAATTTCAAGTCATTAGTGTTTCACTGCGGAAACAGCAAATATATGAAGTTTGCAATTTCAGAGTACCTATTTTGGGAAGAAAAAAAAAAGCTGAAACAGACAATTTTGATGTAGTTTTATGTCTGTAACTGCTGTTATTAGAGTTTCATTAGCTTGGCCAAGGGCTGGCAGTCCTGCGGCAGGCTTGGCCCCATTCCAAGCTCATTCAGCACCCACATCACGTCCACCTGTGAAGCTCTGTGCTAATATCTGCTTCTGATCCCTCTGTGCCTTTGGCCAGCCCAGCCCCAGGCAGAAAGCTGCCTGGAGAAGTGAAATCTCCAAGCCCCTAAGTGCTGCTGGACCAACTGGTGGCAAGAGCAAAGAGGTTACATCACTCCCATTGGTGTACTGTAGGTTTCATGATACATATACACAAAATAAATTGTCAGCATTGATGAATGCAACAATGTCTCTGGTGTTTAGCATGAAAACTTTGGTTTTAAGCTCGGATAAATTTTTCTTAATAACTTTGAATTAATTTTGCTGCAGTTAGTGTGTCTGGTGTCCTCCTGTTAAGAACCAGTGTCGGTTTTTGTTTCTGGCACAGCAGTTGGGCAGTGATTTGCCCTCTGTGTGTAAGTGTGCTGCAGGGCTGAGCTGTGTGCTCAGTACCACACATCTGAGAGTGAGTTCTGCTTGTGCTGGGAGGCAATCAGTACCTAGGCAGGAGCTAGATCAAAGGTTTCATTTAAAGGCAAAACAACTTAAACAAAGAAAAATCAATGAGGTTTGATGTAAGTGTTGCTTTGCAGGTGCTTTAGCCTTTTATTTTTCTTCCTCTATAGTGTACACAAATCAGATAACAGCATTTTGGAGAAAATAAAGCTAGAGGCTGAGTCGCTGAGCTTCTCCCCTGCCAGCTTCTGTGCATTTGATGTGAAAAGGGACGGTGGAATTTAGGCATGTACAAAATCAAATGCAGAACGAGGTAACTTGGGAGGAGTGGTGGTGTCTTGGTCCAGACAATTAGAGATGGAAATGAGAAAAAGTTTAACCCTATGACAGGGATACCAGGGTTTTGCTTTGAGGCAAGTCGGAGGTAGGGGAGAATGATGCTTCTGTGGCTCCCTGTCTGGATCTTCTCACTGCTGGGGACCTAGGAAGTGACTGTCGTGTGTGCACCCCTGTGTTAATTTGCAAAATACTTAATAATACAAAATCAGTACCTAATAAAAGGTATGCTTCAGTATGCATGAAGCCACAAAATAATATGCTAAAGACATTGGTGTATATTAAAGTACATCCCGTGTCTACTGATTGAACTTCTGTACGTGTAGCATGAAGCACTCTGTTAATTGAAGCTGGCTGGAGACAGTTTTCAGTTGTGGATCTGGCTTCCCGAAAAGAAAAAACAATGATTAAACATTTGCCACAGAGTAAGATATTGTAAGTGTTGGGAAAGCAGGTGTCGGTGTAATGTGCTAAAGCAAAAAAATAACCTTTTCCTCAAACATGTAGTGATATTTTGTTATCTGGTACTGATTTAGTTCATCAGCTGTAGCTGGCTAACTAAAACAACCTCATTCTTCCTCAAAGCCTTTTTTAAAACCTGTGTTTTGATCCGTAAGAAAACTCTGCCAAGCTCTACGAGCCTTTCCCAGCAAGCTGGCAGGTATTGCTACTTGTTTATGTCAGTCTGTATTCATCTGTCCCCAAAGTTTATTGCCAGCCCATGGGCAGGTGCTGATGTGTGATCATGGAGAATAACAGGGTACTTACTGGTGCTTGACTGACTAGTTTTTCTAGGAATGCTGCTTCTGTTAACTACGTCTTAAGGAGGGAATTGAACCATGTCTCTGTATATTATTTTTTTGCATCTCTTGAGAATAAGAAGAGAAAAATGGCTGTGCTGTGTCAGGCCAGAGGCCCTGACTTGGCAACCTGTATGTGAACATAACTGATAGTGGATGCCTAAAGAGAAATTAAAGAAGCAGGAAATAGGTAGACTAAATTTGGCGTGCTGTCTCTGGATTTGGTAATCAGTAACTTGGGGATTTACTGTATTCAGACCATGCTATCAACAAGTCAATACTGCTCAGTGCTCTGCATCTCTAGTTTATCGGTATTTGCCAATGGAAGGTCTGCTTGCTTGGGAGCTGGAACCAAATTCCAGAGTAAACAAGCCTTTAAACTGGCCTCCAAAGCTTGGCATCTGAGGGTTTGTATTTGTTATCGTAGTAGTGTTGAAATACAGCTCCCTTGGTAGGAATGCTCGAATATCCTTGTGACTGGGGCTCCCAGTTGTGACCAACAAACTGACAAAGGACCTCTGCTACAGGACACTGAAACGTATTCATCATATGCTGACCTCCTTACTACCTCAATCATGGAAATGGCTACCAAATTCCTGTGGACTCCAACAATTTTCCAGTGCAGTTAGTTTAAATAAATTCCTAGCTTGTTGTTTGCTTGGGAGCCCATATCTGCCATGAGTAAAAGGTGGTAGCAAGTTTCCGTGCTTCTGATGGAAACTGTATATTGACAGCATTGCGTGGACTAGCTGGCCCTAAACAGGATAGTACTAACATTATGACTCCATTTTTTAGAAGGAGACTTTCTCTGTAAGAGCTGCAGAGCAGTACTCTGCAGAGGTGTGAACTTGCTTTCTGTTGCTTTGGCTGGTTGCCTCCTCTCAGGTGTCTCCTGTTGCCTCAAGTCTTCCTTTGGTGAGACTGTTGGAGTCCGTTTGCCGTATGTGTTATTTCAGTTAAATTTCTAGCCCTTTCTTTACAATTTATGAATAATTTAGAAAGTATTTCCAGAAATTAAGGCTGATTTTTTTTTTTTTTTCTTTTCCCTGAATGAAAGAATCCACTAAGCAGGAAATCTCTTTTTTTTAATGCCAGTATCAACTTGTCAGTGGTACCTCGAGGGATAATAGAGAGGAGCAAATGTTCATTAGGAACAAAAACATCACTGTGCAATTCTCCTTGTGTGTTGCCTCCAATGTTCTGTTCTTCAGGCACCCAACTTGGAGGCATTGCTGCTCTGAAGGCTAAAGGTGAAGAAAGTACTGATCTGTTGTAGGTACATCTATGTGATTGTTCCAAATATGCCATCTTTCTGTGTGTTTTTTGTTTGTTTGTAGGTTTTTGTTGTTGTTGTTTCTTTTGTTGTTGTTGTTTTTCTGTAAGAAATGTAAGATGTTTTTCTGTAAGATGTAAGAAATGAGCTTTTCACCTTGCTTTGTGTATTTGTATGCACATGTAGTCCCAAAGCCCAGAGTACAATATTAAAAATCACATCTCTATCTGTGTATTCACTAGACTGCTAATGGGATAAAGATGTCCTGTTTATCATATGCTTTGTGGGATGAGGTTCAAATTGCTGAACTCTGAAACAGTCTCCAGCTCACTGACAATGTGTTTTGAGAAAACTTTGCTACGGGCATGTGGGAAACAGCAGGAATTGGCTCATAGTTCAGACGTATCTGAGCTGTCGAGCAACCCGGAGGTCTCGGTGTGAGCTATTTTGCGTGGCTTCCTGGGGGGCTGCAGAGAGCCTGGAGTGCTGGTTGGGTTGAGAGGAGCGCTGGTTGGGTTGAGAGGAGCGCCGTGGCCACTGAGGATACACCTGCACTGGCCAGACATGGCCTGTGACTGCTCTGAGAGCAATGGGAGGGTTGTCTTCTGGTGGACAACCTTAGATTTGGTGGCCCTCAGAACAGGTATTACTCAAGCATTTTTGTCTCCTTAGTAACTGCACGTGCATTCGGAGCTTCCAGTTGCTGGAATGACCTGTATTTCCTCACCCAATGTGTTGGTTTCCTACTTCCTTTCTTTGAGGTCTTTAACTATTTTATGAATTTGGTGCCCACAGCTGCGAACTTGGAGCCTATTTAATGAGTGAAGCGTCAGGTGTTCAAACATCATTGGGCAGGATGGTTGCCAGTGCTGCTAGCTAACACCGTGTATAGTATTTTACATCCATTTCCTGCAGCAGATGAGTATCCACATGTTGTAAATGGGGAAATGGAAGAAATGGGATATAAAGTGTTGGCTGGCAAACTGAACGTTCGGAGTCCCATGGCCATGATTTGTCTTTTAATCCATATAATTTTCCTTTTTCCCCATTGTTCCAATATGCCACAGAGTTATTTTCAAAGCTTTAAGCAAAAGATTTTGCTTACAGTGTACACTGGAATGACATCCAAGGAGACAATGATGTAGTAAAGCATCAAAGTCCAAGCTATTCACCTTTTGCCTGGAATTTGCTTATGAATTTAGGTGAAGTGATTGCCATTTATTTACTCAGTGTCTTCTCTGAAGGAGAAAACACTGGTTTTGTGTCTATAAGCTCATTGGTTTTGAGTCATCAGTGTTTAATTCATCTTGCAGGCTGTTAATTCATTGAAATAATAAGGAGGTATGGTAAAAGGAATTTGCTTTGCATGTCTCACTGCGGATGCAATAATAAATAGGCTTTGTCCTACAAGATGTTGAGCTCCCCTTAGGAAGTGCTGACAGAACGCTTATCTCCCCATACCTTACATGCACGCAGGAACGTGTTCTACCTAAAGCAAAGCAATGAGCTTGTTGTTCTCATGTATGTTTGTCTGCATAGTATTAAACAGTGCTATCTGGCACTTAGTGCTGCTGATATAATTAGCTCACAGCAAGGATGCTTTGATCCAAAGCGCCTTTCAGCTATTTGGCTAGGAAACCAATAGTAAAAAGCCATGTGATTCTGCACTGAGCCAAAAGTCCTTCTGAAAGGAAGGGTAGGAAATATAAATACTTACAAATTTGTGCATAAAAAATTGAAATTAATTGATTTATGGCAATTAAAAAAAAAAACTTCTCATACTTATTCAAACTTAGGCTGTGAACCTTGGCATCCTGTCCAGGTTAGTATTCCTAGAAATTTCTGTAATTTCAGGATCTCTTCTTGAAAGGACAGGTAATGACTTTTCCTCAAAATATTTTTGTGCCCTATTTTTGTTGCTGGTATGGGATTCCAGTTGAGTTTTCCCTCTGGAGCTGTGGAATTGAGTGTCGTCTTTCAGCTACGTTATTCCTCCTGCATTAGTGATGTACCATAGAAGCCGTTGTTGCAGTTTTGGGGAGTTTTCCGCATCAGCTTTGGAGGTCTGCGGGCCTCAGTTAGCTGTGGTATTTTTCTACAGCCCTTACCGAGGTGCTTATCCGTGCAAGACCAGGGAGTATTCTTCAAAACAGTAGATTTGATCCTGTTTCTGGTTTTCTTTATGGTTGTTCCCTTCTCCCTTCCTTGGAGCAAATGCAATCTCTTATTTTTCGGTTCATTCCCTGCCAGAAATGGGAATGTTCATCCCTTTCCTATTCAACCTAACCAGCAGCTTTGTTTGCCCTGTCTGCTGCTGGATTCTGCAGTAGTTCTCACCCCATGACAATATATCCATTTCTACTCTGAGGGCACAGTCAAACTAGGTACATGGGCAAGTTGGCACAAGTTCAGAAAAAATAAGTGCTCAGGTTGGAGGAAACACGACATTGCCCATAGGCCAAGTGAAGCTCTGAATTTCAGCAGCTTGAAACCTGCTTGGTATAGGGAATCTGCTGTGAGTTTTTGATGCCCAAGGAATCTCTTTCTTGAATGAAGCTGATCTTAACTAGGATGGATGGTTTTTACTGTTTGTTCACGTACTTATTTCAAAGTTTTCCATTCTGGTAATATTTACATTGTGTTGGCCACATTATTGCCTGATGTAGTTCTGTTATCTTTTAACTCCTCTCTGTTTACTTTTGTATTTAGCTCAATATGTTTCACTGGTGCAACTCCTTTTAGGACATAACAGGATATTGCCCTCATGAAAGCCAGTCAGTTATGGGACATACAAGTCCTACTTCTGCTTTGTAAAATATCACAGAAAAATACCTGTTTCCTACAACTCTGCTTGTTGAGACTTCCAGTGAGGACTGGGTCCTGTTTTGCTTGCCATTGTATAAATGCATGAGGCTAAAGCCCCAGCTTCCTTGCAAAGCTGGAATTCAGTGTCTGCTGAGTTACTCCGATCTGTGAGGCTGATGGGTTATGTTCCCAAGCCAAGGGTGGTGAGCGGGCTGCTACAGGTACTGCTGAACTGCGCTTCAGCACACTCGGTCCTGAGCCATTTGAATTGCTGCAAGAGCGCAAAGTTCTGCAAATGCTACAAAGGTAATGTTTCTACAGGGAGTTTCCCTGAATCATTATTTCAGGCTTGAGCCCCAAAGTAACACATTTTGTTAATCAAACAAATTTTAATGGCTTTTCAAATTGTGTATGATACACTTCCTACATATCGTTATTGTGATAGGATGGTACATTCTGTATTAACCTGTGTCCAAAAGTATCAGGACTTAAAACTGTTGTTGTGTTCCCATAGAAATGGTGAGTTTCCACCTAGCAGTGGCATGTTTAGATGCTGAAATCGAACCTCTTAATGTTTAGGTCTTGTCTAGTGCATCTCCTCGGCCAGTCACAGAGCACTTTTCATAGGGAATAGAACCACCATCCCTATTTTATAGGTAGAGATATGAAGAAATAGAAAGGGAAAATTATGACACCATTCCCATTATTAGAAAAGAGATCTTGGTGTGGCCCCATCTCCCCTCTTTCCTTCCTTAGCTCTCCTCCCTTCTCATTCACTGGATCATCACCTTTTTCTTAGCTCTTGCTCTCTCCTTTTATTCTGCCTTAGGTAAACCAGATGTTCTCTTACCAAACATTGGTGTTCACCCCCACCATGGGCAGAAGACAATTGTGTTGTTTCTCAGCTTATGCCTTGTTTTATTACAGTAAACCAGCGTCATTGTAAGCTTATTCATCCAGTTGTGCAGTAGATTAAGAAATATAGACCAAGGTGATTCATCCTTGTAGGTGTTTTACCCTCAGTGTAACAACATTCGCACAATGTGGAATAAACTAATTGCATTTTATGCGTTTTGAGTAGCATCGGTAATAAAATTATCAGGGCTGGGAATTCAAGGTCTTAAAAGGAGACAGGCATGATTAACGGTTGTTATGGTTTCCTTTTTTGTCTCGTGTAGCAGAGTTTTGCTGTGGACTCTTCGTGATCCTGATCCTGGGCAGGTTCTGGTTCCTCGCTGTTCTGTACCTGCTGTGGCTCTACCTCGACTGGGAAACACCAAGCACAGGGGGCAGACGGTCCCAGTGGGTCAGAGGCTGGACTGTTTGGAAGTACTTTAGGGAATACTTTCCCATTCACGTGAGTAAAATGCTTCTCACAGGACTGTAAATATTGGAACAGAGATGGCTTGAATAGCCATGAGCTAAGACTCTTTGATAAAATTCAAATACTTACTCCAGGGTGGATTAGCTTATTTTTAAAACATAAGGAATCTGAGATTTAGTGACAAAAAGGGGCAGGGGCTGATTTTCTGCTTGGATTATTGGGTCACAAGATAGTGCATCAGCACAGTAAATGCTAGACATATCTTCAGACACATCCATCTAGACTTTGTTCAGCTGCAAAACAGGACAGTAATTTAAAGTGCTCAGAAGGAGATGAATTGTCATCAGTTCTATGTCCTGTCAATGTATAATCTCCATACTTGCTGGTTTTGAGAATCCTTCTGAGGCTAGTATATAATGTCCTCCACTGTCTCTATTTTTCAGCTTATAAAGACCTCAGATCTGAATCCAAGTTACAACTACTTACTTGGCTTTCACCCCCATGGGGTCCTGGTAGCTGGAGCATTTGGAAACTTTTGCACCGGTCCAAGTTTCAAAAATTTATTTCCTGGGCTTACTCCGTATCTTCATATCATGCCCATCTGGTTCAGTTGTCCCTTCTTCAGAGAATACGTAATGAGTGCTGGTAGGTAAAAGCAAAATGTCTCAGCTGTTGCTCTGTATTATAGCTTCTGCTTCAAATGCAGGGTCTATTCCTCTACCCATAAATGCTAAGTAATTTCTCTTCAGAAGGATCAGTGTTGGTGCTAAATTCAACCTCTGTTTTATGATGAACTGTTGCTGCAAAACAATTTGAAAAGTTTTATTAATAGTTTTGTTGAACTTTTCTTTCTGAAAAAAAGTGTTTTTCCCTTGAACTATGAGACAGCAGTACTAAGTACCAGTTATTTACAAGAGAGAAGGGCATATTAATTTGTAACATTTAGTCATTTCGCAGACACTTGTAAAACAAATTGAGGATAATCTCTTACCTGAAAGGCTTCAAGTTCTACCATTACAAATATATTTCTAGTCAGAAGTTAATTACTTACTTCTGACTGAGGTCCCATATTGCAAATCTGTGTAATTTTAATGGAGATGTAAACTCTAAAGACAAGAACTTTTTTTTTCCCTCTTTATTCTGAGCAGCACTTGTCACAAAGGGGTGATATTCATGACTGGTACTGCAGTAATAAAAGATAAAAATAACAAGCAATAAAGTCTGGGGAACAGAAGAATGTATAATGAAATCAGGACTAGTGTTCCCCCTCAGTGACTTAATACAGGAGTTATTTTACCTAAATTGTTAAGCTAGAGCATTTGAGTAAGTACGGTCTGGTGCACAAGACTAGATTTGAGAGACAGAGATCCAGCTCTTATTCCTGACTGCAGCACAGATGCTGTGATTTCAGATGAGCTATGCAACTGCTCCATTCATATAAATATGCCTAGGATATTGTTCAAATTAATATCAGAATTGCATATTTATGTAACTTCAACATACTAGAGAATGCCCTTCCATAAAAATGTTATTTATGAGGGGATTATTTCACGCTTGCAAAGTTAAGAGGTTGGCAGGGGTGGCAGATGACATTTTTAAACATTGCCTAGCCTGGAAGTCAGCTTTTCATGTTTTTGGCATTTTGACCCGTAGGAACAAATATTTACCTTAAGTAAAAAACACCTTGAGTAAGAAGCATGGTAAAGAATGGTCAGCATTGTAGCTCACTTTTCACAGGTATGTGGCTGATAAACCAGAGGGAACTTTCAGTATAATGCAGATTATCAGTTAAATCATAAAACACTTGCAAAATCTTCTTTGTACGGAAAGCCATGCTCCTGAATCGTTGTTTCATCTCCCAGTCGCTTGCTCCCTGTCCCCAAACCTGCTGGGCTGCAGCAGTCGCTGCACCACGCGCTGCTGTGAGCGAGCACACGGGCTGGCACCTCCACTTCAGCGGGGACGTAAATCTGACCTGGGGAAAGACAGTGGCTCTTGCATTCTCTTCCAGAGAAGCTGCATGCTGACTGGCGAATGAGCAGATTATTTCCAAGTCGCAGATCAGCAGCATTTTACAGAGCAACAGTGATTGTGAAGATATATATGGCAAATGGAAATATCTTTTTACTGAGGTCTCTGAACTTGCTCCAGGAGTAAGCTATTTCTCTTGGTGGCCAGCTCTTAAAACTATATCACAATAATTTTGCCATTCCAGTGAGATTTTTATGATCCATGTTGTAATGTCCCTGGTATGAAAAAAAAAAAAGGAAATGGGTATCAGGAGATGAAGTATTTGCTTGGCATCCAGAAGAGCATACTTTGATACTAGCCTTGTCAAAACAAAACCAAACTCATACAACCAACAACCAAAAAACACCCAACCCCCCAGAAAACCCCAAACCCTCCCAAGAAACAGTATAAGCTGGGCTTAATCTCTATATTGTAATTTATACTGTATTAATTCAATACAATGTAATTGAATATGGCGCCTGGGTGAGTAGTACCACTATGAGCCTTTGAAGTAAAACTCAGGGCATGAAAGAACTCTGGAGGGGTCAGATGTGTCTGTGTTAGAAAGGAGACTTTTCCAAAGCACCAAGTTCAGAGCAAGGTCTAAGTGGATGTTAAAGGCTTGTACAGCAGTGTGCCTTTGATTAGAAGTACTAGGATGAGGAAAGCTTCATATATTCTTCTATTTTAGCCTGAACAAATTGATGACTGCCAGGTCCTGGTTACTAGAGAATGAGCTGATGCAGTAATTGAGAATGGTACAAGTGAGCCTTTGCTGCTGCTTCTGATGCTGTTGGGTCATTGCCTTAGATGGAGCTGCTGCTTTATAGCTTTGAAAAGAATTAAGGGGATCAGCTTAGCACCACAGATCCGTGTTTGAGTTAACAAGTCCTCTATTCATGCTTTTAAACCCTCTGTGCCTGTGTTCATGTGCACCTGCTCTGTGGCTTTAGCTGTTGCCTCTCAAGGGTATCTGCTGCTGTTCAACTCTGCTCTCCTTGGGCACGGAATCTCTCCAAGGGGGGGTTCAGTGGACAGAAGAGCACACTCTTCCCTGAAGATCTCATAACCCCTGCAGCAGGCAAACAGCATTTAGCTCATCAGTGTGAAATCAAAGGACTTACTGAAGACCAAATCTGTTGCAGGGTGAGGGGTTGAAACGAAATCTCTGAACCCTGTCCTATGCTGTGATCATTTTTAAGCGTTGTTTATATATTTAAAAATATTTCTTAAATTTCACTGTTCTTGTACATGAAAATCTAATGAGTCACTCTTAAAATGTTTGCTCCTGAAGGAATGGTTTCTGCATCCAAGGAGAGTGTCTCGTATGTGCTGAATAATGAAGGAGGTGGCCATGCATCGGTCATTGTGATCGGAGGAGCAGAGGAATCCCTGAATGCACATCCTGGAAGTTTAACTTTGAACATCCTCAAGAGGAAGGGCTTTATTAAAATGGCCTTGAAACATGGGTAAGTTTCCCATCTGGGCTGCTGTAGTAAGCATGCTTTTAATACAGATTAATTCTTAAATATTTTTCATATTATATATAGTAAACTCATATAGTTAGACAAGTGACTCTTTCAAGTTCTAAGAACGTGCAGGTGGCTGGCATAGGAGCCAGTCTGTCAACCCAGATCCAACTGGGAGTTTTGAAAACTCCCTTTGGCTTTCATAATTTGTAAGCAGTAGGTGTCATTAACATATCTTGGTGTTTTGTTTCAATTGTTCTTTGCACTAGCAAAGAGGAAGAATTATGAAACAATATTAGTAAATCTTGGCTGCTGTTGCTGAGTGGAGCAGACATTCTGTTTTCTGTTGTGTAAACTGAAGTTACATTAAGATAGAATTTTCTTACCATTCTAGGCAAACAAAAAAATATTAGAAAGTCAGGGCCTGTTTTATTAAATCACTGAAAATTGTGGTCTAGGAAGATTTGTTTTCACCTTTATTCTAAAGACTTTCTTGCAAATAACAATTTTCAAAAGAGTAAGTTTCTGAGAATTTGGGGTGAAAATCTCAGGAGCCATCAGTGTGTAACTAAACAGAGGTGGTATTAACATCTTTTGAGTAACACAGTATAAGGTGTTGTGTTTGGGCTGGACTGGACTAGATGTCTTGTATATTAGAGATATTGGAACCAATGACTTGTTCCTGCCTAGCTTTCTGAACAACTCCCAAGATTATATATTGACATGGAAAACAATGAGAAAAAAATATCAGTTGTGAGAAATCTTTAGCAGTTTTTTAAACTAATAACTGGCAAAAAGTGGTCTCTGAAAAGATAAGTTCTCTGTTTTCACACAGGATGCTAAGGTCCATCTTTTCTAGAAACTATTCTGTGTCAAAATGTTCCAAGAGGGTTTTTTACACATGTCACAAGAAGTCTGATAAAGGACCTGTTCTCTGATAGAAAGTAACATTTTAGTCTAATTTGTACCCAGAAATAATACCTGTATATTTAAATTAGGACATTAATACCCAAATGAGTCTTTACTCAATTTCTCTTCAACTGCTGAATAATCCAGTGGGATCCTAAACACTATCAGTAGCTTTTCTGTTTTTTTACCATAAAGTTTAGAAGAATATTCAGGTGGTGGGCTTTTTTTTGTCTTTAACATGTCCATAAACATCTGATCTGTCAGATCACAAAGGTTGGTGTTTATCTCTTATCTAAACTGATTTGGATTGAGAAACCAGATACACCTGTGCTTTTCGTGGCCCTGATTTCAAAAGCATCCGCAACACACAACAACAAGATCGGGACACTTACAAAACACAGGAATGGCACTTCCTTCCTTATGAAGTGCTTTGTTTGAAATGATGGCCCTCCTCTTTAAGAAAGAGGATTAGTCGTCTAGAGTCACTGTAGCGAATGAGGCACGGACTCTCTTTAAGGTGCGAAGAGAGACATTGGTGCTTGCTCAAGCATTTGCTGATTTGCTACTTTAAGAAAGAAGATTAGTTGTCCAGAGCCCTCCATGAGGGCTTGTTTAATGCTTGTTTCTGCTCGAGGGACTTGAGAGCTATATCCTGCACATTGTCACCTTAACCACCAGGCTACAAGTCGTGCTGGATCTGAGCACCGGCGAGCAAAAACACTTCTACGTGGAGCACAGGAGTCCTGACTTCATTTCTCTACAGTAGGGCTGTGGGACGGTAGGATAGAATGACTCTCGCCATTACAGCTCTTGCAGCATTGTCAGCAGTCCTGAGTTCAAAGACATGCAGTAATTGCTTCTGGTTTTAACTTTTTATTTCTAACAAGTAACAAAACGGGAAACAAGTTTCCAACTTGAGTGGAAAGGACGAGGAATGCTTGAGGGGGGCAGATGAGAAGAATCACCTGCTGTCAGTGCCTGAGTATGTTTCTGGTGCTTTTGATCTGCAGCATCAAATGCCAAGAGAGGAAGGGGCAATGTAGAGACCTGTGCTTTCTGGCCCTGGCTTCTGTAATGCCAGCACAGAAAAGCTGTGGTTGCTCAGCTAGGAACTTGTCAAATCTGTTCTGAATATGTCAACAAAAGTCTTCTGCACATCTGGAAAAGACATTTTGGTCCAAGGTAGTACAGATATCAGATATGAAGTGAAGAAATCCTATAGCCATGAAACAAATGATGAATCAGCTAACTTATCATTTGTTTCACAATCGTAAATTGCTTATTTCTCTGTCTCAACCTCCTACAGAGCATCTTGCAAAAGCCTTTACCAGATTAAAACAAATCCCACAGGCTCAGGTTACTGTTGCACCATAAGATGTTCCTGTTTGTCTTAGTGTTGTAGTAAAAAGTGGAGTATTTACACAGCCACAGTATGTACCAGGCTTTCCGATATTTCCTTTACAGGTGGCTGGGTGAGATATGCTCTATTTGAGAAAGAACATTTGAGCAGACACGAGTCAGTGAGTGGGAATTATAGTCTTTTGGGGTGCTCAGGCTTGAGAAGCTGTAGAAGCAGTTGTTTTTCCATACAGGTGCGTTTTGATTGTCCACAGTACTTTCCAGCCAGCTCTGTCCTTAGTGCCTCCTCCTCAGGTATTCAGAGCTCTGCAGTAATTTATCCTGACAATATTATAGCAGTGCTGCTATTTTACTGTAAGGTTCTTCTCAAAGGTAGTGTGGGCTGAATGGAGCTAGGATATAGAAGTTAAGGAAAGCAAATAAAACACCTCTGTATCCTTCAGAGGCTGCTTAGGATTACCCTGCTCTTTTTTGTTTAAACTGTATAGAATACTATTTAATGAAACTGAGCATTCATCAAAAAGCATACTGCAGTCAAGGTTTTAAATATAGTGGTGGTTTTGACTGTTGGAGGCAACTGCACTGATTCCATCAGCCTAAGTAGTTTGTCCAGGAGCTAATCAGTGCCTTTCCTTCCAAGCCAGTTCATGGACTGAAAGAGAATTCATTAGGCTGTGGAGGAGCCAAAGTGAGTGAGTATAATTTCTGTGGGTAGGATTTGACCTCTGGTAATAATGGATTAAGGCTGTTTTCGAAGAAGTCTGTAGGAAGCAGGATTTCACTCGCAATTGGTCAGCAGAGGAATTTGGCAGTGCACTTATGTCTGTAAGGATGTCTGGTTTTTATCACGTTTTTTGTGCTGAAATCATGTGCGTGCATTGCTCCGGTCAAAAGGCAGAGGAAAGCCAAGGTCTGGTTTTGACGCTGCCCAGCTGGGAGGATTATTAGGTTAGCAATGAGGCTTCTGTGTTGCCAAGGGAGAAAATGCAGTGGAACAAGGGTGGACTTGCTGAAATAGCGCTGGACAAGATCACAGTCATAATTATGATATATACAATTATTCGTTTTTATTATTATGAACAGTCATAAAAAGTTGTACGGGTAGCAACCAGCAAAATACTGCCCACAAGCTAGTTGCTAGCTATATGCTAGCACTTAAAAATACCCCAAAAACCAACCAACAACAAAAAAACCAAAGCAGCTGCGGATCCGAATAGTTGAATGCCTGTTGCTGATGAGGTCTTGAGCTGCCAAAGCTTTCTGTGCTGGTTATTGTGAAACCATTTCCACGCTGCTGATGTGAACTGCAGTGCAAGTGCAGGCTGATGTGGGATTCTGAGTGTGTTCATTGTTTTACAGGGCTCATCTGGTCCCAGTGTTTTCCTTTGGTGAAAATGAACTATTCAAGCAAGTTGCAAACCCCAAAGGTTCATGGCTCAGAAATGTACAGGAGAAGTTGCAAAAGAAAATGGGCTTTGCTTTACCACTATTTCATGCTAGAGGGATATTTCAATACAGTTTTGGCTTAATACCTTACAGGCAACCTATTCATACTGTTGGTAAGTTCCCTGTGCCTTCTCTAATGTTTTTGCAAATGTTTAAAATGCATAAGTGTACTACTAATATCTGTAAATTTATAAAACTGTTCTAACAGAAACGATTGGTCACTGTGCATCTAAAGCAAGTATACGAGGTTTAAAATATGTATTTTTTTTCTTTTTCTATTTTTTTTTTTTAATTCCTGTCCTACTTCAATTAAAGGAGGGGATTGTTTTCTTCTTTTCCCTTTTCTGTTCCAGGCCAAATCTTGTTCTTCATTTGCAGTTATTCACAGGCTTCTGTCCTCAGCAGTCCTTAAGCAAAACCAAGGGGTTGTGCAGTTGGTACCAGAGGGCTGCCACAGCTTTGCAGCTGTGACTGCACGTTTGGATGCTGCAGTGACTTTGTAAGATGCCCAGCACCTTCATTTCTCAGCCCTGCAGAGGAGCAGCAGTTGGGTGTCCCAGTTGGACCAGTCCCGACCACGCGCTTGTTGGGACAGATGGAGGAGGAAGGGAGAGGGAGCCATGCGGCAGCACTGCCACACGCTGCTGCTGCACACATAGCACTGCAGCTTCCCTTTTGGCTTTTGTCCCCGTGGAAAGATCCATTTGTGTTTAATCGAGAGCATGCATGCCATGTCGACAGACAGTTGGGAAGGGAGTTTTTTCCCCCAAAGCTTTCAGCCCTGGTCACCTATACTCAGTGGAGTGTAGGACTGAATGTCTTTTGATTTTTAGTGCGTTTAACTAGTGCTCTTGACAACCACACCTTTAAAAAAAGTTGTGCTGGGAATCATGCAAAGAGAATAGCTAGATGTCTATATACTTTAGATAAATAATGTTTAGGTTATGAGCTGAGTGAACTACTGAAGCCTGTTTCTACAGAAAAGTATAAATAAATGGAGCTTTTCTGGTGTTCCACAGGGGATGTTTAAGAAGGCTCTTCCTTTGATGAAGGGGTGATTTGATTTTAGTATGGATCAAATAAAAATGTTTAAGACAAAAATATAGCTCTTTTTATGTTAAATTTCATGCAGCTCCATATCTTAGCAGTGCATGTAGTTAAATGTTTTATAAAAGATTTAACTTTTAAAGCCCATATTATGCACAGGCAGGCAAAAAATGTCACTCATTTTGAAGCCAAAATGTTTTCTAAGCATTGGAATCACAGCAATGTCATCAGCCCAAAGAAAAACTGCAGAAAACACATCGAACTGTTCTGAAGCTTAAAATGTCTTTCACTTGGAGGCAAATCTTCATCATTGTAATATTTACTGCAAGACAGAGGTGATCCATGGCTAAAGCATGAGAGTGCTTCAAATCAGCAAGACCAGAGTCTTGCAACAGGATTTGTTGTATGAGCTCCAGAAACCCCTTACCTTTGGTGTCTCTGTTTCATCCTGTTTGAAAACTATCACCATGTCCCTGCATTCTTGGGGGGATCTGGGTATGGCTCATCACGGCTTTGAGGGTGTTAACTCCGCTGCTGAGAGCTGCAGAGTCGCACTGAGCTCCCGCTGAGCCGGGTAGCTGTGGTGACAACGTGAGTATCAGCGAGTTTCCTCCTGGTTCAGAAGCTGTGGTTAAGGAGATGCAGTTCAGCAAAACCAATGTCTGTGAAGTCTGAGTGCTTTGGGCTTGACAAGTACTTTTGTTTATCCTGAAAATTATTACTGCTTTTCAGAAATAGAACCAACTCTAAAACACCAAATTGAGCAGGTTGCTTAAAGTTGCACAGGAAATTAGAGAGATGAGTGTAGTTTCCAGTACCACAAGAAATACTCACTGTTAGAAGAGACTGCTCCAGAAGGGCTAGAGGGTTGTTTGGTGTTCCCACTCGTGCTTCTGGAAATCTTGTATTGGATGTATATTGATTTCACACCCCCCAAGATATTGCTCAATCTGGGGCTGGGTTCCCACCCCTTGCCACATAAAATCTGAATTTCAGCACCATGTAGTGGCAAGAGCTGTTGGCAGCTGAAGCTGCAGCAGGAAAAATGCAGAATCAGCATCTTTGTGGCTCTGAAGAGACTTCCCTTTAGTCAACACCATGCAATTTGAAGTGGCAACATCTGTTGAAAGGGATTTTCAGGTGCCTTTGTAAAAGCTCCTGGGGTGCTTTTAACTTTCTGCATTTCTACAGAGCTCACCTGTAATCTTGGTTGAATCTATTAAGCTCTCAGTGCTTCTAGTGCAAGAACAGCTGTCAAAGTCTGTAGTGATTGAACCACACAAAGACGACTGAGATCATGGAAAGCTTCTCATAGCGTATCACAGGCTTTTTAGCCATAGCTTTTGGCAGAGGAGGAGGCTGCTCCCTGGACCTCCGTGGAATCGCCTCCTGTGCTCACTCTTGGACTGACAGAGCAGGTAGCAGGCTTTGTGCAATGCCTGGAGAACATTTTGGTTGGAATGGTGTTTGTGGGCAGTGGATGGTTCAGAGGCATCTTACAGGCTTTGAGGGCTTTATGAGCTACCACTCCCTAGGCTGAGGTAGCTAACAACGTTTCTGGTGCTGGTGCACCGATGTTCATTTTGAATAAATCAGAAGATATCTGTATTTCCATCAGTCCTGCTCATGTGGCTGTGCAGTTGAAGGTACCATTGTCCTCTCAGGCATGTCTCTCACATGGGATACGTTTAGTATTTGGATCAGAACAGAAGACAGTGAGAAGGTAGATTTTTTTAAATGCAGTTTTGAATTTGTGGAGTGCTACTGGGATGACAAGACAGCACATGACCTCTGGGATTGTACTCTGAAGTGTAAAATACTCCTTCAAGTTAGAGCTCAACTCCCTTCTCATTTGCTCTTTTGTTGCCAGACTGAAATGATGGGGTTTTAAAATTCATTTTATCTGAACTTGAGCAAAGAAGAAGTGGAGAACCAGACCCAGAGCTCAGGTTTGTGTGAGGCAGGATCAGGCCCCGGGGCCAGAGAATTGTGCTGTGATTCTGCCACCTTGCTGGAAACCGTGGTGGAGCTGGTACATGAGGGAGTGCAGTTCTACTTAAAAGGGGCATCAGTTAAGTTAATGCTGCTGTTGTGTTTGATTTACAGTGGGAAGCCCCATCCATGTGAAACAGAACTTGAACCCCACCACTGAAGAGATTGAACAGCTACATGCATTGTATCTGCAGAAACTAAGACAATTATTTGAAGAACACAAAAGAAATTATGGGATCCCTGAGCATAAATCCCTCATCTTCGAGTAGCAAATTACCATTTGGAATTCCAAATCTCGTGGAAGAAAACAGTGTATGCTGAAAGATGTCTTTCTTGCAATCTGTAATTATCCTTGTGTAAGGAATAACTTTAAGAAGGGATTGTTAGATGATTTATTGATTTTTATCTTACTCTTGGGGAAAAATAAATCCTTAGGGTGTGAGCCTTGAAGCCAGTGCTGTATTAAGTTGTCCTTTTAGGTTCTTCCGTACCAGAAATACTAGTGAGAGACTCCACACAGATGTTCTTACCACCATGGTACCAAACCGTGGCTTGAGCAGAGGAAATTGCCCCAGCATGAGATCATGAGCAGGAAAGTATAAACCTGAGAAGTGTTTGATTAGAAGTTGAGAGACTTGCCGGCATGTATCAAACAAGACATCAGATGATTCTCTGACTCATAAAACCTTGCTGCTCTTCCATAGAAATGAAGGTCTGTGTTTTCAGCAGATGGCTGTTATAAGCCATTTACATGTGAACTGAAAAATAAAAAGGGGCTTTCTGCCTTGAACAAGGTATCAGCAAAAGGGGGTTGTTCAAGTTATGGAGCAGAACAAACCCTGTGATTGGAGAAGTGTGCTAAGTTTTCTGTGTGCATGTATACGCTGGGTGGTGGGAAACACTGAACATTGTGACTTTTTTTGACAAGCTGTGCTTTGGATCACCAGTTTGGAAGATGATGCAGTTTTGTTTGGTAGTGCCAGCCTCAGAGGAGATGTCAGGCACCGGACGGGAGAAGTGGATTGAGGAAGCAAGTGAGGCGATCACGATCTTTACACCTTGTGCAAATTTATTATGATCATATGCTCTTCCATAGAAGGAAGGAGAACAGAGTTTGTTCAGTCTGGTTCAGAAACATCACCAAGGAAAGTGTGCTTGATAAACGCCTTTTCCTTCCCCACTGACAGATGTGGGGAAGTGTGTGGAAAGCTGTGCTGCAGTGTGACACAGCTGGAACTGCCAGGGCAGCAAGAGCACAGCTCTAGGGGGCAGCAGGTTAAGAGGATGCTTTGTGTATAAACCAGGTGCCTAAATTTGAGAGAAGGTTTATCCTAAATGTGGATATCCATTTAAGAAAAGAAAAATTTTAGCTAAACTCGTTTTCAGTTAAAATGCCTAGGTCTTGGAGATGGTGTGTGAAGAGAATTATAGTATATTATTGAACTTTTACAAGATAAATCCTCCCATTAGTAAATGCTTTTTATCTGCACGTGGACTTTGCAGATCTGGTTTTATTGGAGTATTTGATTTGCTTTAAGTAGTTTTGGTGCTTGAATATTACATCAGTTAGGTGCACAGCCTTGCCAGGCAGCCTGGGGCATCTGCAGCTGGGTCAGTTCAGCCTCAGGGGCTGCCAGGAATGGTAGCACTGGATGGACAAAGGCACCGGACACATTGTGTGCTTGCTGGGCTGGAGCCTCCTTGAAAGAAATGCAGATGGAATTTTGGGGAAAAAAATTAAAACTCTGGGGAAAAAAAAAAAAAGATCTTTGCAAGATGAAGATGCTTAAAAAGTGGAAATATCTTGATTCCTACAGAGCAGACCCCTAATGAACTAAAGCCGAATAAATATTCGCTATACAGAGTAGATCAGTGTTGATCTGATGTGCTCCAGCAACAAGCTGGTTTCCATAGGAGGGCTGTTCCTCCAAGTGCCTGTCATCCAGGTGTGACCAGCACCGAGCCACTGAATCCTGCTCTCACTTCTCTGGGATGACAGATATCTCTCTGGGAGCCGGGGCTCAAATTCAGAATGCCTGAAGAAGCAGCCCCCTCTTCCCTGAGAGACTGCCATCAGTGTGCCCACAATTCACCTCTACTCGAGCTTTCTTGGTGCCATGCGTGTGGATGTTTTACTTCCTCATCTATCCCTGGTTTTAGATCTGTGTTTAGATCTCCGAAGGACTATGTATGCATACAAAATATTGAGTGGTGCCTTACTGTTCAGCAGAAACAGGTTTGAGGAGCAGGGCTTGAGAAGAGGAAGCACTGACTGTGTGTTTCACACAAGTTTAAGATCAGGATTGTTTCAGCTCTTGGAAGAACAGTGTCTAGGGAGGTCGAACATGGCAGGTTTGATACCTGGGAAGATGTCTCCAGGGTCCCAAGGACTGTAGTAACTGATGAGCCCTGAAAAGTCTTTTTTTTTCTTAGCCAGTTGTGAGAGATTTTGCTTGGATTTGGGTTTTTGCTGCTTGCCTTGATGAGTAGTGCTGATTATTCATGATGGAAGAATTTGTGTCTGTGTCAGATGGTTCTGTCGTAGATCATTTGCTATAATGAGATATTTCCTCTCATTCTCAGTCTGCTCTTTTCCCATTGCCTTAATGATATAGAAGCTCAGGATGTAAATTTACAAGCATTAGCGTTCGGTTGAGGATAGGAAGTAACAATGGCTTGTTGTTGATCAAACCAGCCAAAACTTCGAGGGAATACATGAATACTGATTTGGGAGCAGTATCTGATCCAGAGGGTACCCTACAAACAGGCTTACCTCTGAATTCCATGAGAATATTAGTTATGGGCTCTGAGTACCATCCATAACTGGCACTGTTAGAACAAGTAGGGATTGTGTTCCTCTGACTACTGAAATTTTCTTTGCTTTGTAACACAGGAAGATGGAGGAAAAAAGAAAACAAAATCTCCAAGCTATTTAAATATATATTGTTGCTCAGTAACTGCTGCATATTGCTTATTGATGGTCCTTCCAAACTACTACTATTATTAACAAATTGTCTAGTGTATCAAGGACTATTCTAAAATGGAATATCAGTTTCTCAACCTGATAGGCTTGGTGTCATCTAGAATATTTACCTCTGTGTTAGCATGTGGGTTTGTGAAACAGCCCTGCAACACTGACCTTAAAGGCCTGAGCCCTGGAAGCTGCAGAGCTGATGTGGCTGGTGCCTGCACCAATGCTGATGCTGCTGCAGCCACGAGGAGCTGAAGTGTCACCAGAGTGTTCTGTTGTGGTCCATGCTTCACAAAGCAAGAGCAAGCAGCTCGCAGGAACGGTGACAACCTCCTTCCCCAGCTGCAGTGAGAAGAATCGGGTAGTGCTCAGATTTCTGGTGGGACATCCAGCCTGCTTTGTGGTGTGCTTCTCCTTGTGCCTTTTAATGTCACAGGTAATCCCAAGGAAGCTGGTCATCTGTCAACAAGATGCTGTGCCTGTGTACCGTGCAAACACTGCCTCCCCAGGGCGCTCCAGCTGATGATGCCTGCCTGCTCCCTTGTGGGCAAACATCTCTCTGCCAACTGTTGTTTACAGAAAGTTGATCCTCAATAATTTTGGCTTTGTGAGCTACAAAGCATATTTTACACTTTGACTTTTTATGGTACTTGTAAAATACGAATGTCAGTTGTTACAGTGACAGCTGTGGCTGGGAGGTGTGAGATAATAAAGGTTTGTACCAAAGTGTGCTTGTGTGGACTGGAATTCAAATATGCATCCTCGCTATTGGGTAAGGGCACCATCCTGTGGACCGTGGGAGTCTGACTGAGCTCAAGAGGTCAGATTAGATTAGCTATAGGCCGTGGTCATAACATGCTGAGAAACCAGGGGCAGTGAAGATGGACAGATGGATGGACAGATGGATGGATGGGCTGCAGCAGCACCCAGGGACTGCTGGAGAGTGGGTGACTCCTCTGAGAAACTGGTGAACTAACAGCCTTTGGAACTGAATTCAACTTGAGTTTAAGGATAAATTTGAATTTCAAGTGAAACTTGCATCAGGGAGTCCAAGTCTTGGTATCTGTACCCTAGAAAGGAGAACAAACCTGCAGAGGCTCTGCATAACTCTAGGAAGCAGGGAACTAAATAGCCACTTGGGGTAAAAAAGTGTTGCTTTTGCCTGTTGGGAAGATGGAAAGCAGCAACCTTAAAAGAGTGATGTATTTTAGGGTTTTTTAAAAGTATGGCAATGTTTAGAATAGCAGCTGCAGTGACAAGTATGAATTCCCAAGCCTGGGAACGGCTAATTGTGTTTTATTACTCTTTTAATACTTTATTTATGGAACGATCCCACTTTGCATCTCAGTATGCTATGAAGGGAAAAAAAATGCATGAAAAGTGGCCTCAGATTGCTTTGAAGTAGTCTCATTATACCCATGTGTGTGTAAATGGGAGGTGTGTCATGGTTTATCAATGAATGGATCAACATCACATCCTGGTTTTGCTGAAACACTAAAACGAAGCAAGTTATACCTGTAAAGCAAGAAATGGAGAAAAATGAGGAATGGAGAGCAACTAAATCTTCATGCTTCTCAAAGCGCTGCAGCAACATGAATCCTGGTCACAACTGCTCGTGATAGGTAAGTGATGTTACCTATGTACCCAAGTACTTGACTCTGAAGGGAACTTGGTGGACTTGAAGGATGTAGATGATTTTTCCACTGACATTTCTTCATGTTGGCGTCCATTTCATGTTGTAGGGTTGCAGGAGCACTAGTTGTATTGCAGACCTTGTCAGTCCCCCATCCTGTCTCAGTTTAGTGGACAGAATAGAGCTGTAGAAAAGGAAGGAGGATAAGAGAAACAGGAGGAAATTGGTTTACTCAATGTATTCATATGCTGGATAAATACATCCCTCTAAAAAAGTAACTAAAAGAAGGTGAGGAACCATGTAATTTATGGTTGCCTTCCAGACCGTAGCAGCCAGTTCCACGCATAGCAGAAGCTTGGTGAAGCTTGCAGTGCAGAGAGACACAGGGTCCCTTACAGCCTGCTGGGACCTAGCAGTACTTATTGCCTTTCTATGCTCATTTTGGCCAACATCTGCCCTGGGTTCTTGTCCATCTCGGTTAGTAGTAACCATTACAACTGTTAGCCAAATGACACCATCTCTTCATGCAGTTTATATTTAATTAAGTTTCCTGCTGATGTGAACGGAGCCCTATTGCTTTTTGAATGGCTACAGTGAAATTTAATAAAACAAGAGCGAGCCCAGCACATTGGCTGTGAGCTTTTATTGGCTAAGATGAATCAACAGCGGTCTCATCTTTTCCTTCTGCAGTCAACAACCAGTATCCAAGTATTGAGAACAGGTTTGTTGCCTGGAAAACTGGCATTCTCGCTGTTTGTAGAGCTGAGACTGTTCTATAGAGACATAGATCATAGTGTTTTCCTGGGGAAATTGCTGAGCACTAATTCTTAGACAATAATATGGACATATATGTGCTTTAAAATGTATTGGAGTCCACATTAAAACAGAACCTAGGTGTTTGTTGCTAAAATTTGTGCTGTTTCTCTAAATTTGTTTGCTGCATGCATACAAAGTAAAACTTAATTTTGGTGTTTAAGGCAGGCATTTTGTTCACAATTTTCCCCAAATTACTCCTGCCTGGTAGAGACCGATTTGAATAAAGAGTCCAGTTAAAACAGGGCAGGCCGTGTAGCCTGCACCACCACGGCTCATGCGGAAGATGAGCCAGGCTGGGCTGAACTGCGGCGGTTTTATTGCGCAGAGCATCGCTCACCACTGGTAGTTACTGACCCGCGACCTCGGCTCAGCGCTGGAAAAACACGTTTCAGGTGAGGATGTTACTCACCCCCGGGGCTGGACCCGAGGGGCAGCGGGTGGCCGGAGCAGAGCAGCCGGGTGCCGGCCGGGCTCGGGCAGCAGGAGAGGGCTCAGCCCCACCGCGCACACCGCGGACCGCACCCGGCCACCTCGCCACGGCAGCACACGCGTGCTCGGGCCAACCGGTGCGTGTGCTGACACATGGAGGCCGAAGGCTCTACCGCTTGAAAGGCGCCTTTTCTTTTTGTTTTGTAAGTCACGTAGTGATGCTTTTACAGCAGTTTCGATAAAGGCAGGAAACCCTTGGCAGCGCGGGAGGGGCTGCCCCGCGGCTCCGGGTGGGCCCACGGTTGCTGCGGCAGGAGCGGGAGCGGTACCGGAGGGCGAGCGGTGCGCACCGCGGGCCTCGCCTGGGCGCGCCGCCAGGGGGCGCCGCCGCGCCGCGGCCCGTTGCAAGGTCGGGGGAGCGGCGGGGGGGGGGGGGGGGCGCGGTTTGTGCCCCGCTGCGGGGGCCGTGGGGGTGCGGGCAGCGCTGGCCCGTTCCGCGGGCGGCAGGTGACAGCGAGGAGCCGCAGTCGCGGGGTCCCGACTCTCCCGGCCGGGCGCACCACGGGAAGGCGGAAGGTTCGCACGCCCACGCGTGGAACACCCTGCAGCGTGCACCGGAGCCGTGGGGCTCGGAGCCGTGTGAGCATTCCGGACAGTTCCTTGTCGGTGCGCGTCCCGTTTCAGGCGCTCAGGAGGTGGCTGGGAGGCGGGTGCTTTGGCAGGATGGAGCCAGGCTCTTCTCGTTGGCAAACAATGATAGGACAAGGGGTAATGGGATCAAGCTGGAACACAAGAGGTTCCACTTAAATTTGAGAAAAAACTTCTCAGTGAGGGTGACAGACACTGGAACAGGCTGCCCAGGGGGGTTGTGGAGTCTCCTTCTCTGGAGACATTCAAGACCCACCTGGACATGTTCCTGTGCGACTTCATCTGGGCGTTCCTGCTCCAGCAGGGGGATTGGACTAGATGATCTTTTGAGGTCCCTTCCAATCCCAAACATACTGTGATACTACACAAGGCTGAGCCCCCGCGGGAGGATGGAGGCGCTGCCCTCACCTGGCCTTGCAGAGAGCTCTGCGGGCTTTCACCAGCATCTCTTTTTAGGGGTGCGTGCCAGGAAGGTTTTCGGAAGCGCTCACTGCAAAAGGCACCGCGTGAAACCAATATAATCTGTGGCTCCTCAGAATCTGTGAAAATGAAGACATGGAAGTCAGGCTTTTCTCAAGAGCCCAGCTTTGTGGTTTTTTCCAGCATCAGTGAACAAATTTTCCAAATGGTGCTGAATTTTGTTTTTAACCTGGTCACTACAGTAGCAAATCAGGGACAGGAGAGGGTGGGATATTCTTGCACTTCTGTCCCTGGGTGCCAAAATTTAGGCAGGTACTCGCTCATGCTTCCGCAGTGGGACGGAGCGGTGCCCAGACAGGGTTCCCTGACGCGCCACATGCGTGTGGCTGTGGGGTGACCCCCTGTTCTCACTTCCAGAGCAGGAAGCCAAGGCAGGTGGGGTGAGTGGAAGCAACAGTTTTGTCTTGCTGCTCCTGCCTGGGGAGCTGTGGGGCTGATGCTTACTCAAGCTTTGCAGAGTTAAATGCATTTGCTCTTTGCTTCCTGAGTGCTCAGGACTTGGCATTTTTGTGTTCCTGTGCTGAGGAAAGGGCTCCTGCTCAAATGCCTTCATTCCCTCTCACTGTCTCATCTTCTTTCATATTTTTGCCTTCTGGTTCAGGGTTTTGCCTGAAAAATTTTGCTGTAACGCAACTGTTGCTGCTCTAGAAGCTATTTGAAATGTATCATTACTTTTTCATCTTTAGCAAAAGGAGAAAAAGACCCTGTGAAAAAAATATTCAATATTCTCAGATTGGAAACTTGTTTACGTTATAGCAGGGTTTATCCTTTTGAGCCTCTCTCCCAAGCTCTGCTCTGCTGTCCTGTACTTGCCACGTCGCCTCTGTGGGACGCTTTTGCCTTCCTCGCTTGCAACTTTCTGTTCCCGTGCTGTGTGAAGTGAGGGACTCGACTAGTGATTGATCAATACATGTCTTCTTTCTCTTCCCATGAAGTCAGAGGTAACCTCCCTCTCTCATGCTGTCCTTGGGGACAAGCAGAGAGAAGTGATGTGTCTGGTACCTGAGCTGCTGCAAGTCTTGCCGTGCTGATTGAGATGTCACCCTCTGCTGCCGGCTCCATCTCCCTGAGGGAGGTCAGCACTCCCTCGGCAGAGCTGTTGGGACAAGGTGCGTGTCCACGTCTCAGCCTGGCATCGTAGCTCCAGCCTTCATTGAAACCCAGGCTGGCAGCACCGGGCAGAGGTGGAGGAAGAGGCAGGTGTGGGCAGGGATGTTGCTGGCTGCTGCCCCGTGTGTGCTCACCTGAGAGCATCATCCCGGGAGAGCATCGCTGCAGCGCTGCATGCGGGGCTGCCGGCAGGTGGGTTTTCAGGGAACCAGCTTCAGCTTCAGGTAGCTGGCTGCAGGTTTAAGAGAAACTTTGGTCCATCCTCAGGCATTGGGGTGAACAGCCGAAGCATGCTGAGTGTGAGGTTAAGCATTTCTAAATGTTTGCTCATCTTTTAATCTCATGTGTCTTTTGCTTGCAACATCTTGGTTTTTAGAACATAAAATACAGATTTCTAAGGTAAAAAAAAAGAATTGATGTGATTTACATTTAATCATTCTTTTTAAAAAACTAGTGATTCAATTTTACTGCATCTATAAGTCACGTGGAATAAGAAAGGCTTTTATTATAAAACATGGTAGTGTCCCATGCCTTGACTCTCAGCCAGGAGTAGATAGCCTTATCACATATTCTGTCATTACCTTGATCAAACAAAGTTTTGTCAGCTGTGAACCAGAGAAAGAAAAGTCTATAATTTGACCATAAAATTTGCTGAGCTGAAAAGTATTTTCTTAACTGTCATGGGTGGAGGAAATGGGTGTTATTACTGTAGCTCAGTTACCAGTCATGTCGTATGAAATGCCATAGTCCTGGATACTACTTACAAATGAAGATAATCAGTGTTATTTACCCCTCCAGAACAGGAAAAGCATTGTTGGAAATCCTGAAAGATTACATGCCATTAATTTCTGGAGTGAGCCATCTGAACACACTGTATGTGCCCTCTTTCGGGGAATAAGCAGGCGCTATGTAAAAACACAGTGCTGCCAAAGGGCATTTTACCCAAGGAGCGATTGTAAATTAATCCAATTAGATTGGACTTGCGCTGCGAAAAGCTGCAGTTCCCAGGCAGCTTCCACCTCCTGCTGCCCAGAGCGATGCTGGCCCTTCAAACTGCACGGCTTTCTTTGGCCTGTCAGTGTTCATTTTGATGGAAACGTGTATTAGGTTTTTCAGTTTGATATGAAAATAGCGGCTAGTGGCTTGACTGCACTGCGGCTGATGTCTTGGCATAAGGACATCTTTTGTGGGACTCTCTGAAGCGTTGAAGTTTTTCATCTAAGCGTGCTAAAGTGGGGCACAGGGTCAAAGCTGACAATTTTCTCTTGAAACAAGGGGTGTGATACCTTCTTTAAACATGCCTGTTTGCCATACCTGCCTTTTGTGTCCGCCTCCTACACCCTGACAGCAACGGGGAAGCAGCATGAGAGGTTTCTGTTCCCTCCGCTGCTCCTGGAGAGTGGTTTCCCTGCTGGCCAGCCAGCCTGTCACATCAGCCGCTCTCCCAGCGCGGCTGACAGTGCTAATCTGCATTACGTGGGATTAAACAGGCACAGTAATTAACTTGCATAAGCGCTTTAGCAACTTTTGGCCTTTGAACTGCAGCGTGTCCTGTGTGTTGTGGTGCAGGGGCTCTGTCAGGTGGGGACAGCACGGGGGGGAAGTTGAGGAGAAGAAAATGAAGCTGGAATTTTGTCTGCAAACAGTGAGAGGGAACGAGAAAGCACGCACAGCCAAGCCGAAATAACCGTTGTCATTTTCTGAGGAGTCAGGGTATGCTGAGTATATCACAGGTGTGTTGAAAAGGCACTATGGGCACTGGTATCCACAGCTCTCACTGAATCCAAACAACTACAGAAGAAATGGCTCTGTTTCCAGCCCTATGTTCCGTGTTTTTCCCAGGTGAGAAGTGAGGCCGTACCTAGGAATTTACTCCTGCAGTTTTGTTGTGTTTACTCATCAAAAGTAATACCTTAGCTAATTCTTACTGCTATGCTTGGGAGATTCAGTTCACATTTGCTTCCCTAAGCTGAAGGAAAACACAGATTTGTCAATCATTTCTCCCAGCCACTCTCCTTAGGTTCTGGATTCTGCTCAGTGGCCAAGCATCTGTAGCTTTTAAGGCATGCATCCCAAGAATCGCTACAGAAATAAGTCCAAAGCAACGTGTCTTTTTACTGGTGTACGGCAACTCTTAAATATATCTGTTGCAGCTAATTCAGATCTGCTTTGAACCAGACGAACAGCAGGGAAGGCTGAGATGCATTTGTCTGTAGCATTTTCTCTTTCTTTGAAAACACATGGTGCCAGGGGAAAGGTCTTGAAGTCAGCAGGAAAACTTGAGAAGATTTCGCTCCCCCAGCACACAGTGTGTTATCCTGGGTCTTACATGAGAAGCTCGTTTCGGTTTTCCGCGAGGCAGAAGCAAGGAGTCACCAGCAGGTCGGCTGAAATTTGTAGAGGTGGAGGAAAAAGGGCAGATCCCGCCTGCCCCAGAGCTCGTGTGGGGTTCTTGTTTGTTTGGCTTTCAGACTCAGCGTCCTCTCGCAAGCCCCACAGGAACATGTTCTCAAGGCCTTTTTGCCTTTCAGGAGGTGTTGTCTTCAGAGACTGGACATTTCAGAGCAAAGCACTTGAAGTTTTCTCATCACCCAGATAGTCCCAGACCACTCCAGATGTTTTAGGAACTGTTGAGAAAATGGATACTGCTAATGTAAACAGAAGCCATAGGTATGAGGGACTTCAGCGCTATGCCACAAACCCTGTGGGAATGAAGCACTTCAGAGAGTCCTAAATCAGCCTTAAAAACTTGTAGTAACCTTGGGAGAAGTTACTCATGGATAATCAGCTCAGGAGGATTCCACTTATAGGTACTGACAGTGCAACAGCTTCCCTTGTGTGTTTAAAACCAAACTCAAATGGAAATATAGGTAAAGTAGGTCTGCTGGCTTCTCAGTCCTTTCAACCAGGTAAAAGCAGGTCTGATTCAGTGGTCTGAATGTGGTCCAGAAGTCAGGACAGTGGGTCAGCAAACGGGGGAACGGATTCACAAGGGGATGACATTTTGGTAATAAACAAATCAGAGTTCATGAATTGCTGGCCTTGGGATTCGGAATGGGCCTTTGTCCTCTGTGCCTCGGTTTACCTCTTTGGCCACAGATTATTAATCCTCCATAGAACTGCTGAGGTGCAGCTCCATCCCAGCACCCGCTGCCGGGGCTGGGGGCACAACTGTGGCACCGGCTGCTGCCCCAGGACGCCCTTCTAACAACCCCTCTGTGCACGGACTGCTGTAAAAGCTGGAAGAGAATGAGGTATTTTAGTAGCCCGATCCCAGTGAATGCTGAATTTCCTTGTCTCTCAAAATCCATAGTGGAAAAGGTGACCCTCAGTGCAGGGTGAGTAGCTCTACCACGAGTATCTTGAGAAGGAAACCACTCATGGGTGTGCAAAGCACTGATCCTTATCTCAGTCTGGACATGCTGTCAGTGGGGGTAAAACTAGTAAGTGCTGTTGTCACCAGCTTGGGTCTTCTTTTTTAAGCATTGAAGTTTACCTTCATATGAGAGACAGTTCCTAGATTCCTCCTTTAGACAATAATTTTTGTTTTAAAAGCTAGTATTAAACTCCATAATTTATCTTTTCCATGAGAGATGGGAAATGAAATGAACATGTTATTTATAGTGAACCATTAGTAAAAAACGAAGTATGTAAGAAAATGATCCACATTTGAATGAGCAAAACCAAAAGTATGAATATAAAAGCAGAAAATGACTTTGAAGTTCAGCTAATTGTTTTACTAATTGGAATCCTAAACCCCATGTCTTGTTTCTACAAGAATCTCTTTGGCTGATTTCGTATGGTGATAGCCTGGCACTCTAAACCTTTGGGAAAAAGGTTACTGATATGAGTACCTGTCTGGAAATCCCCAGTTTTAAAAATTGGTTTTACACTATTTCTCTACAGTCCTTCATTGTGACAGCTGGATATTAATGTTGACTTGCTTAATATTTATCTGGCAATATTATCAATTTTGCTAATATTATATGTGATGTATCCTTTTCAGTATTGGAAAGATATTCTAATATTGCTTGACTATATTGCTAGGTTTGCTGTGTAGAATTTCACAGCGCAAGATAGTAAGAGCTGGAGAAAATAGAGAAGAGCATGAAATTGGCTCTCTCCATGTACAATTTCTAATCACATGCCATTGCACTTTTTGCACAGTTGCATGGAAAAAAAACCCCTGATTCAGCTTCCAATGAAGGTTTGTATTGCAGGGCCTTTGTGACCCCTTCTGATACAAATGCAACCTCTTTGCTTAAGGCAAAGTGGTATTTGCAAAAGTGCATAATTTCAGCTGTGTGCTGAGATGTAAGATGTTCCTCAAAGGCGAGGCTGTTGGGTAGGATGTTCTCAGCTTCACTCGCAATTCCTGTTCAGCTTGACGCAGCTCCTGACCCCATCTACGCACAGGAGGGCTGCTCAGCCCCCCAGCCTGGCCTATCTGTGGAGGCATCTCAACTGCCCTGGCCATGGTGGTGTTCCCCAGAGTCACCTGCTGCCCACAGCCGGTGGGTGGAACCAGGCGCTGGCAGCAGCGGGCAGTGGTCTCCATGGGCTGCAGAGACCGGATGGCTTTGTTTAATCGGTAAGAAGGCAAACCCAGCTGCCATCAGGGATGCAGCTGGACAGATGTGTTTTTAATCACTTACATTAAAAACAAACAAACAAACAAACATACAAACCAACAAAAAGGAAAAGAGAAGGCATTGGAGTGTAATGCACAGCCGTCCCCCGTCATGGTTCCTGGGCTCCGCCACGACCACCTGCCGGCTGCTCCGCTCCTGCCCTGGCTGCACACGGGGTTTGATCCCTTCTCCATTTTCAGCTCTTGCCTCAATTGCTCGTGAAAACTGCACTCGTGGCTACTGTCCAGAGTTGTAACCCGGTTACCAGAGCTTATTAAAAAAACACCAGCCGACCTTCTGAATCATTTAATCTTTGCTCTGATCACAAACCGTACAGAGGTAAATTTTTAATGTACCAGGACTGATGTTTGATGTAATGCCAGTGCTGATCTGGTTTTTCATTCTTATTTTCAACAGAACAATAGCTTTCGGTTGTGTTCACTGGCAATATGTTTTAACTTACCAGCTATTGAAATAAGTGGTATTGTTAGAGCAGGCTGAGCTTAGGTAAAACATGATTTTTCTATAGCACAGTTAGCTAGATCTCCTATTTTAATAATTTACAAACATTTGAAATAAAAATAATTAGAACACAGTGTTCTGTTCTGTTCAGGTCCTGTTGAAGTTTGCAAAGGACTCTGCAGCCACCCCTAAACTTTGGTTAGGGGCTTGCAGCAAAGGAGTTACCATGTATGTGAATAAAAAATTAATGACTAAATGAGCAGTTCCACATCCATGTACATCTATACATGTGTGTATGTAAGAAAATGATAGAACTTTCTGTAGCTAATTTCCATTCCTAACAGCTCTTAAAATTTTTGAATGGTGGCTTTTCTTTTCATGAGCTTTCTTAGTCCTCACAAACAGCACTTGAAACCAACTCGCTGGTATATAATGCAATTTGAGGGTTGCCATTGCTCTGCTGTATCCCAGGTCAAATTGCATAATACTGAAGGGAAGGGGGTTTATGCTTTAAATGTGAATTAGTTCTATCAGCACTCTCAACATCAAGCCTGGGTTTGTTCCTTCTTGGATGAAGTGGGAACCTGGATTCTCAAAAGTGTTTTGCTTAGCACAGCAATATTGATAAAACGAAGTGAAATCTTTCAAAAAATATATAAACACAAAATTCACCTGGATTTCTGTTCTGGTCACATTCTTAAAAATTTCCTGATTCATCATCATTTTCAAACAAATCTTGCCAACTAGAGAAATGGGCACAAAGAATTAGAGAGGAGTCTGGATGGGAATTTTCTGGTTTTAAGTTTGAAGAGTGCAAATCTGGAGCCCAACTTCACAGCCAAAGCGCACCTGTAGTTGAGTGCAGTGACCCAACGCCGTGTTTTCAGCTGCTTTCAGATCATTCCCCTCCAATAAAAGCAAATGAAGGAGAACTGAACAAATCAATTCAGCGAGGCTGAACCACAGCCTTGATTACAGGTAGTGTGAGGTAATGGCAGTGGGAGGCTGTGACGGCAGGTCCCTAGTATCCCGCTGCTGAGCTGGTCCTCCTGCCTCTCCCCCAGGGAGGAAGCTTTTTGTTTAGTTCCTAAACTGACTCATTTCAGAGATCTGTCTGAGCAGACGGACGTGCCTGGAGCGAGCTGGGGGAGCCGCGGAGTTACTCGGGGTGAGGAGCGGGCTCCAGCGGGTGAGCAGCGCTTGGCTCACTGTGGGATGCTCCATGGAGCTGCAGCCTCTGACATAGGCTGGTGAAGCTGCAAGGAAGCTGAGGAGCGATATCATGGATGTCAACAAGACCTGAGTGTCAGCCCTGGATCTGCACCTGCCTGAGCTCCCCAGGTATTTGGATATAGAGTGAAATCTTCACCCAACCGGTGTTAATGGAAATGCTCTGACTTGTGGGAGGAGGGGGCTTTCCTACACTGCTTTGATCCAGTGATGGCAAAAGGAGGGCCTGGCTGTGCACTTTGGAGCTGCCCGTCACCAGCCGGTGGTGTCAGCAATGCGAATACCTGCTGGGGTCCCTGTTCTGGTGCTTGCTGTTCACCACAGCAAGAGATTTGCCAAAGTGGGCCTGGCAAAAATGAAGTTGTTGGAGATTAGGTTGTTAGCAAATGCAATATGTCTTTTTGTTTTGGGATGTAAATATTTTTATTTAATGGTAAATAATAATGTATAGGTGACCTAGTGATGGATATAAAACCCCCCTACAGAATAGCTTAATAGGAAAAAACACAGATGTGTTAAGAGCGTTTTGGTTTTATTTTTGTTTTCCCTATTACAAGCCTCTTTGTGTTTCTAAGACCTTGTCTGCCATGGGCTTTTAGCCTCTGCTTGGATCGTAGCAGTGTGCCTGATGTGAACCGCTGGTGTAGATACGCTGCCGCTAAATACATGACAGCTGGAGCAGCAAATACCCATTGAAAATGCAGGGTATGGACAGTGAGGAGGGAAATGAGCACGTGAGGGACAGCCTGTGAAGTGTGAAGAGTCCAGTGATAGTTTTTGTTGGGGTGTTTATTTTTGCTCATGGGATCAGCTGGAGAGAATGCGAATAGCTGCCACCAGAAAGCCAGGTGGTACCAGGGGTGGCACAAGAAATGGTGCGGAGCCACTACCCTCCTGTGGGCACAAATGTCCGTAATTAGCACACAGTTGTGTTTGCAGCGAGGCTGTGGTGCCTCTATGGCTGGTCTCCAGAAATGCAAACAGATGCATAGGGCACGTCACCCTCCCAGGTATTTGCTCACATACCTATGGCCAAGCTGTGAATTCCTCAATCCAGCATGAGCCAACACCCACCCAAGCCAAGAGGAGGCTGGCTCGGGCAGGAGAGATGTCGTTTTGCTTTTTAAGTTATCAAGTGTTGCACCTAATTGAACCTGCTGCAGGGAGAAGGGCCGATCTTAAGCTGATAATTCCTCATTTAGATGTGACTTAAAATAACTGGCTTTGGGGAGCAGCTCCACTGATGCCAGTGAGAAGCATCCTCTTGCCAACACCAGCTGCAGGTCCCAGAGTTATCCCTGAGGATGATACCATAGGGCCGCTATCACGTCTTTTCTGTCACCCATTGAAGGAGTGAATGAAACCCAACAGCAAGAGCTGCTCTGAGCCACCAGGAGCTGAAGAACTGGACTCGGTTTCTAACTCCTTGTCGCAGCACCAGTGGTCAACCACCAGTCAGCCGAGCTAAGGGGCAGGGAATGCGGCCACTGAGACATCGTCATTAAACCTGTCAGGAAGAGGGGTATTACCATAATTGGTGCTGATGAGATGGGATACAGGCACATGAGCTTCCCCCTTTTTTTAAGATATATCCACTTTTCTGTCGATAGCCACTTGTTTGTCAGTTCAGAACATGCAAAACTAGTTCTTACTGTTATATTTTGAAACTTTGAAATTTTAGCTCATGATGAAAAAATAAAAGCCTGTAGGGGGAGGTGTCACTAAAAGCAAGTGATGAATCCTGGCACTATTGTGCTTCGGATGGTGCAAACACATCTCCATGCACTGAAGAGCCAGTAATCTGTGTGTATCCTTGTTACTCACCATCATGTGTCTAACCATGTTTTTAGTTACTTGGCAGCAGAAGTATGCATGTTGTTTTTCAAGTATGGGAAGGTCTTTTCCTTGTGGCTGGAGTCTCCTGTGCTGATTTGCCAGCCTCTAAACTTTTATCTTAGTTTGTTGCAACTGCTGTAAGATCAAGGGCCATGTTGCATGTACCACAACAAGTGATGAAGATGAAGAAAAAAGGCAAAGGTGATGAAGAGCAGGGGCTACAGCAGCTGAGTCAGAGCTCGTGAGTTGTGTCCTGGGAACAGCTTGCTCCAGATAAAGTTGTTCATGAGGGCTACAGTTCTTGCAGGGAGGGAGAAATCAGAATTTTCAGAGACACCAAAATTTAGATCAAAAGGAGAATTACCTGTGTGTTGGCCTCTTCTTCCTTGGCACCAGTTTTGTTGTGCTCTTTTAAAAGAGCTGTTGTTGAAATATAACACCTTCTTGAAATGCCAGTGGCAGCTCTCCTGCCTGCACTTCCAGCTGTGCACAGCTGGGCTGCTCCACAGCTGACACTTCAAACATGATGTCTTTGGGACTTGTGGTAGCCAATTCCCATGGTGTCATAGCATGTATGTATTTCCTAAATCAAGGACTGGGTTCTGTAGGCAATAAGTGTCTCTCAAAAGCCACATCGTGAGCCTTATTTTTTTTATAAATATCTTTACTTGCACCACAGAAAATCTAAAAGAAAAGTTAGTAGTAAATCTAAGATTGTACCCTTTGCATTTGGGATTCAGAGCCTGTCAAGATTTCAGGCTTTGTTTATACAAGCACTGATGTCTTGTTTGCTGGGGTTTTTTTAGATGAAGACTAGTTTTTCTTTTGTACTTCTGTCTGGTAACTGTAATGTAGGAAAACCAGTGATTCCTCCAAGGCTGACAGTGAGGGCTCAGCGTGCTCTGGAGCAGGGCTTTCCAGCAAGCTGGGAGATCATTCGGTGCCTTAGAATTAAGAGCATGGCTATTTAGTATTCCTCCAGGCAAAAGATACTACTAAGTGTAATATCAAACTATTAAATAAGGGTGATGGGGTGTAATCTGATCCAAATGGGATGATTCTTTGTATATTTGCAGAACAGCACTAATTAACTTCTAAAACCAAGCTGCAAGCTGGATTTTTTTTTCTCACTTAAATAACCGTTCTTTTCATGGCATAATGACTATGATGTTGATTGATTGTTACCTGCAGTGCTGTGTACTGAGGAGGAGATGAATGGAGTAATAAAAAAGTATAAAGGGCTTCATGAAGTAGCGTTGCCAATTGTTAAAGATAGAAATTAAGGTGGATCAGTTAAGCATCTTTTTTTCCAGGAGTTTTGTTCTTTGAGATAGTCAGAGGAAACTTAATACTGCTATAAAATCTGTTATCCTTTGCACAAGGAAAATAAGGACATAATAAGGAGGGCTTAAAGATTTTTAAAATAACTTTCTTAATAAATATTAGTTCTCAATGGTTTGTATCATGCTTTGCCTTGGCCAGAACAAAGCAAATGACAATTTATGACAGTTCTTCTGGCTGATCATGTCCTCAAGCCATCTAGACTTCACACATTGATTAGATATTCCACAATTTGAGTAACAACATTCATTATTCACTGTTACATTTACATCACTGTTAATTACAGTATCATCAGAGTGGTCTGGATGTCCATTACAGACTTAAAGTCTTGGAAAAAACAGTGCTCTAATTTATTGTAAGGATACTGTACACTGAACTAGCCCTGCAGTTCGCAGACACTTCTAACACATCACCACACTATGAAACTAATTGCTCTTATTACTTTAACATAAGAAATGAAATAGAACTTTAAGTGTATAACGACTTAATATTTATCAGGTCCAAGATTTTGCATCTATGGATATTTTCAAGAAATCAACAAGGCTTTATTTAGGCCTCCAGAAAACATCCTTCTGTTGTGCTTGTTTACATAAGAAGCAATTATTGCTGATACCTTGCTATAAGCAAAAATAATACTGTTGTCTGTGTTAACATCCTATTCTGGAAGAACAGGGAGCTGACTCAGTCCGTGCAGCCGAGCTCTCAGTCGTGTCTCCCAGGAGCAAACAGGTTATGTGAGAACATGACCTTGGTGAGCTGTGCTAATGACCATGATTTAAAATTCCAGGCTTTTGTCTCAACTAGAGAAATAGGTGAGACAAAATGCCTTCAAAAACAAACTAAATAACACTAAGCAAAGTGCAAATACAATTTAAACATTTTACAGTGAGTAACTAGGTGATCACTCACTAAACTATGTCCAGTTTTTCCCATAAGTGTGAAAGCTTAATGTATTAAAACCACACATTGTTTTGTTTATCGGAGGTCTCTGTGGACCTGCGTGCTGTGGTGGTGGCTGACAGCTGCACCGGAACGTGATGGTTCTTGTCCGCACCCCGTACCCAGCGTATTGGCTCAGTAACTTAACTGGCCAGCAAAGCCCAGTCCCAGATGTATTTTGTGAGTGATTTGTAGTTTGAGAGAATAAATTCATGTTTGTTGTATTCTTGCAAAGACAATAGATATTTGGACTGGAGTTAGAACTTCTCAGAATCAGTTTTCTCCAGTAAGGTCCAGCATGTGGTATTGCAGAGGACATACTGCTCGTGTTTAAGCTGGACCACCCTCCCAGGACTTAAGTCTTCTTTGGATTATAGTGTTCTGCTGCAGTTGTAACACAGTTTTGGTCTCCTAAGGGAAAGATTTAGTGGAACAATCCCTTAAAAATATTAACTGCACATACAAAGTATTTTCTGTTTCTAATCTTTATACACATTTGCATATATTCTACTTTCATTTCTTAGAAATGCTCATGTCTTAGAAACATCAGAGGAGCGAAGAGGTACAGAATGCAGTGTTTGAAGAACACACGTATGATCCATTAGCTGATGAAGCAAACATTTTGGAGCGATGCAGCTCGTGGTACGCAGATGTTCTCTTTGTGTGGCTGCTAAGCAAGCGTGGTTGTAGTCTTCCTCCCCCATGAACTGCCTTCCTTAATCTTAATCCTCCTAATCCTTAGACCTTTCCCGTGCCAGGTGAGGATGAATGCTCCATGTGCTCCCAGATATCACTGGCCTATTTTCCCTAAACCCAGACCACCCTGTTGCTGAACTCAGTGTTGTATCTTTTTAATCATCAAACAGATCACGCTGTCTTCAGTTACTTATGCCTTCGTAGACTTACTTCAGAATAATGCCAAGACGTAGGAGGATTATAAAATCATACCTCCATTATTGCACCTTCAGCTATGAATTCTTGAATGAGACCTTTCTCTCAAATTGTCCTGCCTTTATTTTCTGCATATTTTTATTTTCTGGATATTTTCTGATTTTACTTGTTACTGTGAGTTCTCAGTTCTATAAGCTTTCTAATGCTTTCTATATGCTTTCTAATATGCTTTTGTAGTATGGAATGGAATGTTAGTGTATGTAAGTATATTAGTATTTGATTTTGAATTCATTTTTGGTTTTGAACCCGTGATCCCTTTCTCTACTATTGGAGTGGTATAGCCTTAAAATGTATTGACTTTTGCAATTACTATTATTGAATTTTGCAATTAACTTTATTTAGCATATAATTACTGTATTAAGCACATAAAACCTAGATGCTAGAGACAATGAAATAGAACTTATTTCATTGTGTGCTGTTTCTGATATCAGATTTTTGATATCTGAGCAATTGCTATGCAGCAAAGGAGTACGTCCATCAGTCAAAACTTCAGCTTCCTCTTATCATTATTGAGGAGTAACTTGAAGAGCGAAGGTTCCCTGAAGCAGTAGGTTTTATGGATTGTCTGATGCAATCAGTAAGGAACGCTGTGAATGTATAATTGAGCAGATCTGACACTCTGCTCAGCATTGCCCAGAAGAACCCAAGGACATACAAGTCCCTGAATAATCCCTGTTTTTACACACGTACAAATGTAATAAATTAGACTTTATGAAAATAGTTAAATTTTTTAAAGTTTCACAGTTTTATTGTAGCGCTGCTGTACTTCACTACAAAGGAAATCCAAGTGTGTCCTAATTTTCGCGGGCTAAGTTTCACAGGTATTAAAATGGTTGGTTTGTTATGACAAAATGAAAACTGATGCAGGTGTTAGCATTCAAACAACCTCGGGTTCAAAATCAATTTCAGGTATGGATGTGTAATGCAGTTTGAATAATCAGACTCTGAGTGTATTGATCGAAAGCGCCTTGGTGTCTGTGAGTCACAAAACACTTGGTATTTACACACCAGGCCTGGGACTTATTGCAATAGCTTCCTTTTTCAAAATGTATTCCATACTTTTGTTTCTAACACATCACAAGATAGCACAAATTCCTATTTGTATACAGAATCCACCTTTGTATTTCTAGGAATAACTTCTCTATAGTTAGATGTTCATCATCTGATGAACCTGCAGTGCATGCATTCATCGCTTCCATTATTTCTCAGCTTTCTTCATAGTTTAGGCAGGACTCTAAATCCTTCACTCTTACCTTTATTCTGTATTAATTTCCAGCATAACCATGCACAGTATAAATTAATTCAGTACTGTTACAATTAGTCACACCTTTGTGTCTGCAATTTGGTCTGCTCTGAAGAATCTTTGTTACTTATCTCCACCGGATATCTCCGAGAAAGAAAATTAATTCATTCACCATCTTTCTGCTTCTCAGCTTGGAACTTTTCCTGCTGCTCAGGATTCTCAGATGTAAATGTTGGAAGTAACGTTACACAAATATGATGGGTAGTAGTGACTTATTTCATGATATTGTTAAACAGCCTTAGATCTTCTCAAGACAAAAAAAAAACAACATTGCAAATGTCAGGAAGAAGTTGTCCCATGAATGTGGTTTGCACATGAGACAGGTAGGTGAGGGGCCTTGTTTCCCAAACTGCCAAATACTGAGTAGTTTTCCTCAATTTTCTCAACCCCAAACATCCAACTTACAAAAAAGCCCAGATTTAAGTTTCTGTTTTGGAAACCGTTGGCTATGTTTGTCTCCTGGTTGGAGTCTTAAACTGTAAAATGGTTTTGTTTTATGAGAACATCACACAGTAGTTGACTAAACAAAATCCATTAAACAAAAGCAAACTGTCAGAAGCCTTTGCAGCCTTCACCTGCCATAGCAGGAAAGTGCTCTTGGACGGTTTAGCCACCCACCGTCTCATTACAGGGTTTATAACTCCTGGCTCTGTCTGTCACGCTAATTCTTCACCATACTTATTTATTCAGAATTGCAGAAGAAAGTCAGTCAGTCCTGGGAAGTGGCTTTTTTCCTTCTTCCTTCTCACATATCAGGTGGACACAGGGTAACCCCGGCAAATCTGGTGAGTCTTACCATGGTGGTCTAAAAAGCAAAGCGTCTCTGTGGCAGGCGCTGGTTTAATGCAGACGCAATCTGAAATTGGTGCTATGCAAGGGTAGCCCAGGCTGGCAGGGTGTGGGGCTGCAGCCTGCCCAAAGCATCCCTGGAGCCCGGGGCAAACCCCGCGTTGCAGCCAGGTGCCAGGGACCCCAGCCCGGGTGGCGGCTGGTGGACAAGCAGTGCAGAGGGCTCAGACATGGACTTGGACCTGGGTTTGGATGTTTTCATGGTCTATTTGATGATTAAATTGTATTGTGAGACACCAGTCGCTCAGGACATCACTGTCATTGGAGCCCATAGGGATCACCTTTTTCCTGCAGGCTCGAGTCACTGTTCATTGTTTGATGCTTTTGATTCCTCTTGGCTGCTGTTGACGCTGTCAGCTCCACTGTAATGTCTCGTTGGCCTAGAAGATGACAGGCGGCTTGTGAGCAAGAAAGTTCAAGAGCAGAAAGAAATTCTATTTTTAATCCTGCCTCTGATTTTCCATGTGCAACACCGTTTCTCAGCGTGGTGGTTACGGGGTGCAGCCGTGTTGCAGAGCGTGCCTTGCAGCTTGTTTCACAGATCATAGCCCACTGACATGTTTTCCCCTACTTGGAAAATTCAGGTTGGGGGTATTATACTATTAATACCTGAATGGCACTCTGATTTATTGCAGTAGGTTGGCAATATATGTGTGGTATGAGAAAAGACAAGAGAGGAATTTAAAGAAGTACTCAAGCATTAAAAAAGCCGAACTGTGTCAAGTGGTGATAAATTTTACACTATATCCTTGATCATCTGATTATTAATGTCATCAATCTCTCTCTGTGAAAAGTGGCTCTGGGCATGCCCATGTTACCAAAACGTTCTACTAAATAACTAATCATTTGGGGCATGTTGCTAGAATTGGCTGCTTTCCAATTTAATCCTAGCAACTTACTCATTTATTCCTTTATTTGGAAACAAAAAGCTTCACAGATAAAAATGAGTCAAATGTACTGATACATACGTGGAGACTATTTAGCACTGCAACTGCATGCTGCTTGTTCTGGAAATATTTTTCCATCTTTTAAAACAATGGCCCAAAATTAACAGTTCTGGGAATGATCACCTGGGGAAGAGAAGCTGTTCCTGCTGCCAGCACCCGCATCCCAGCTGGCTCTCCCTGCCCCTCCAGTATTAGCTCAGCCCTCTCCATGTTTTAAGAGGGCATTCGAAGTGCCACACTACCGGGATATCTTTAGAAAAAAACCATTAAAATGTCAGTTTGATTGTTTAATTAAAAATGTCAATGGGTATGAATCCCTGTGTTGAACTGGGTATTGTTTGTATCTAAAGCAAAGCAAGTTTTAAGCAAACTCTTTAAAAATATTGTCTTCTTTTTAGTTAAAATTATTTAATTTAGCATAATACTGCATTAATTTGTAGTGTTCTGTTATTTAATGAGTCATGGAGAAAGTTTACTAATTATAGAGTTACTTATTTTTCAGGTATTCAAAGGCTACAATGAGATATATTCTATCCAGACCACAAGCTTTGTCCTACCCAAGCCCTTCTTTAGTCGTCTGTGTTACTTCACTCAAGAAGTCGATGTGGCTTTAGTTTAGCCATATGCACCTTCTTGAAGCACTTAATTTTGTTTGTGTCCTCCAGGGAATTTTAGCTAAAAGCTCACATCTGTTGTATCTGTGACACTGTTGTTTTTTTCCCCTCCAGCTTCTTCCCCAGCATCAGTAGTCAGCAGCCTGCTCATCAAAGATTAATGCCAACCTTCCACACACATTTACCCATTCATACGCTCTCCTCTTTCAGTGTGCCTCATAGTTTTGTTTTTATTAATTCCCACTGGATATTAGTTAGAACTGGCCAAATATAACATTGGCTTTCTGTTCTCTTTCCTGATGAGTCAGTTGATTGTACTTCCAAATCAGTATTTTCATAAGATCACTTCCAATCTTCCCTGCTATTTACTACTTGCTATTCATTCTCTGTTGCTGATCAAAACATATGGCAGTGTTTTTTTTCTCCCTTGCCTGGGTGCCTGAAACTTTTTAAAAAGAAAAGTGAGAATAGTTAATGAGCTTTTCCTTCTGGAAATTAATAAAAATAAACACGCATTTGTGAATACATGAATGTGATTAGTAGGAGCCGTTAATGTTTTCACAGATACCCCTTCCCTGCCTGAATGCTCTAGGGTGATACAAGAACTTCTTTCCTGCCTTTGCTTGTGCTGTCACACCTTTTTGTTTAAAATATATATCAGCTACTATTTTAACTTTTCATTTCCTATCATTGTGCATAGCTTGTATAGGAAAGGTCATTGTCTCCCACAGTCACTAATGTATGTGTCTTGTGCTGTTTAAATTTCCAAATATAAACACAGGTTATCAAACATTTGCTCGGTGACTACTGTCTACTATAGTAGACTATTGTCTACAATAAATCCCCAGATTCTTTGTTTTCCCTACAGGATACTCAGCATAGACTCATACAAGAAAAGCGTTACAGTGTAAATGACACATTACACCAGTTTCTTCCAAAGCCCTGCTTTGTAGAAAAATAAATTTAAGAAAAAGGTGAGGTAAAATCCCCAACATAATAAAAAGCTTTGACTCTGTTATATGTAAGCATCAGAAATCTATGATGAAGCTCAAGAAAATACTCAATACATGTAGGAACTTGTTTTAATCAATATGCTGTCATTTGTTTATATATGTATGTATTTTTAAACCTTAGGTGTCTCTAAATTTGAAGTTGCTTAATCAGTTTCGGCTGTAGGTGATGTTTCATCTCTGAGGTGTTTAGAAGACATACCAACAAGGTTCTTAGTGACATGGTTTAGTGCCAGAGTTAGGTTCTGGTTGGTCTCAATGATCTTGAGGGTCTCTTCCAAGCAAAATGGTTCTACGATTCTATGATGCTCAGCTGAATCAGGAGCCACAGGGGCTACCTGGGACCAGGGTCTCAGCCCGCAGTGCTGTCACCAGCACCGACAGCACCAAGTGGCACAGGGGGAAGTTTAAAGAAATGTCAGTGTAGACTAATGGATTGGACACAGTTTAGTCTCTTTTACTAGAACTCCTTAGCAATTGGCTTAAACACTAATGAATCAGAGCTTCAAAACCTTCTAGGATTTATTATTTAGTTTCAAGTGCTTTTGTTAGTTGAATGGCTTACTCCTGTCTAAATTATCTTCAGACATGGAATGCACTGGACAGCTTTTTGGAATGTAGCAAATGCTCTGTGAGGAATGTTGGACACATGGTTCTGCACACAGAAGATCCTGTTGGGGCTGCACGGTTGGTATCTGCAGGGCAATGAGAGCAATTCAGCCGCTTTAGTGTCTGCAACCAGCTTGCCAGCGCCTCAGTTACAGGCACGGAGTCCTAGTTTGGGTAATGTCACTGGTATCCCGCTCCAGACAAAGCCAGACAGAGCTGGGGGGCATCAACACCAAATGCCTTACAAAAACCATCTTGCTGGGGGGGTATGTAATCACAAACTCCTCATTTACCCTGAAGACTATTAGGGATACAGCCAATAGCTGTGTCTGTTTGCAATAAATATAGCTAGTTACACAGTTAGCTTTTGGATTTCAAATAACTCAAAAGTTCAGGCAAACTTAAACCATGCATGTTGATGCAGCCCGTAATAAGGGCTGAAATACCAAGTTTACAACAAATCCACATTTAGAGTTAAATTTTCTTTAGAACCTCCTGCTCATAAAACTTGTTAGTATTCAGATCTGGCAGATTGATAAGGGTCAAATTTAATTTCAAGTTGTGGATTCCACGTGTTTCTCAAAGTGAGGCTTTTGCCAAGGTATTTTACTGCTCAGTTGCTGATGAAGACCTGGGAGCAAACAAGAACAGGGAGTCCAACATGAGATCTGATGTGAGCAGACAAGCTCTGTGCTGTCCAGTGCTTTATCTTGCATCTTCCTTTGTGTAAAATAGCCTCTGTACTTTTATCCAGAACCTTCCTCGCCTTGAATGAAATGCAAAAGATTGCATGACACAACCCTAGGACTCCTGTCTTTGTGCCAATATTCACATTGTATTTATTGAATTTGCACTATCTGTACAGATGTAAGTGAATCCTTTGGCAGAAAGCCTTCTGAATTCTCTCCTGTTGCAGAAATGCCTACGTTTTCAACCTTTGAAAAACGAGTTTCTTCTCCTTCCAAGTCTGCTTATACTTTTTCTAGTGAGTGTGAAACTGTTTTAAATACAACCTCTCCATACCTCTATCTGTATTTCAGTTAGCGTCACTTACGCTTGGGTAGCTTGTGACCTTTATAGCTCAGACAACTCCTGTGGATAATGTTTTCCCACTTTTCAGAACTGTCAGTGGCTGTCTCTTCTGTTCCAGTTCTAAACACTTGGAAGCGTTTTTTTTCCAGTAACTGAGGTGACCGACTTGCTCTTTGGATTGACAGTACCTACTCTGTCAGTTTCCTCTAAGTAAGAGTCAGTGCATTCCCTGCCACTGAAGGACTCTGCAGGTGGCCATAGACACAACCAGTGCTGCTGCTTCTGAGATGCGGTGAGGGGTGAGGGGAAGGGCTGGTTGTGGGATATCTGCCATGTGGAGTGGTGAGCTGTATACTTTATAAATGGTACAAACTCACTGCCTGACAATCCGTAGGTGAGGTTGTGCTCAGACTGCTGCCCTCAGCATTGCAGTCCTCCCCTTCCTTGTGAGAGGAGCACTTGACCTGCAGAACAGAGGAAACCAAAGATTGCCCTTTGGCAATAGTGGCTCCCACCACTGCAGAGACAACCACACAACCCTCTGCAATTGTATCTTCTAGGCTTTGAAACTTTCTTCCCATATGTTGTTTTTATTTTACTTATCTTTGGCAGGTGCTCATTTATTTTGTCGTTCAATATTCTATTATGTTGGTTAAACTAAAACGTTTAATTCTGAAGGAACATTTGCAGGATCTGGATGAGTCATGGAATCACGGGATCATAGAATAGTTTGGGTTGGAAGGGGCTCTCAAAGCTCATCCAGTCCAACCCCTGCCATGCACAGGGACATCTTCACCCAGATCAGGTTGCTCAGAGCCCCAACCAGCCTGGCCTGGGATGTCTCCAGGGGCAGGACATCTACCACCCTCATTGCAAAAATATTTCTCACGTCTAGCCTGAATGTCCCCACTTTTAGTTTAAAATCATTGCCATCAATATTGATTAAAAAGGGCCTCAGTAACTGTTGAACAGGAGCCTCCCCTCGAGCAGCACCAACCAAACCTTGCTCCAAGCAATGCGGCTTTGGTAGCAGTCAATGAGAAACAAGCTGTCTTTGCTCGTTCTGTCAGCAGAGCTCCACGTCACCAACCTCTACAGCAACCGCTACTAGTGACACCTTCACATAAACCTCGACCTCAGTAAAACCCCAACAGCAACCTCAAACTCTGAAGTTGTTCCAGTGGTTTGAAAGGAGGAACCAAGCAGCTTGGCAGGAGGACGGAGCTGTCCTGGCACGCAGGGGCTGGCTCTCTGGCTGGTGTCCTCACCATGGCCCCCGGAGCCCCCACTGCTCCCCACCACCCGTGACACATTTATGCAGCTACTCCCGTCACTGTGGGAGCTCCCGTCCAAGTAATGAAAGTAACGAAAGGCTACAGGTAATTAACAGACGTTTTAATAGAGAAGAAAGACACACAGATGCGGCTGACAGAAGGCCCGGGGCGCCGGAGCGGCTGCGCAGGCACACTGCGGCTGCAGCGCTGACGGTGCGGCGGCTGACGAGCGCGGCACGGGGGGCGGGGACGGGCCGGCCCTCTGGCCCCGCCCACCGCCGCGGTGACCGGCAGTAACCCCGGTCCGGCTCAGCCCCCCCGCCGCTCCTCGGGAGCCCGGCCCCGCGCGCCACCCCGGTCGGGCCAACCAGGAGGCGCCGTGCCGCATACGCAGTGAGGGCGCGCGGCGGCGGGCTGCCGAGCGGCCGCTGAGCCCAGCCCGTGGCGCGGCGCGGCCGGAGGCGCGCACTCGGGACACGCAGCGGGAGCGGCCGCGCCGGGCGGGCAGAGCCGGCCCGCGAGGTGCGGGCGCCGGCCGCGGGCGTCCTCTGGGCCGGGGCCCGGTGAGTACGCGTCTGCGGGGCGCGGGGGTGGCTGCGTGGCTCTGCGCCACCGGCGGCGTGCCCGGCCCCGTTGTGGTGCGGGGTCGCTGGGATTCCCGGGGCCGCAGCCCGGGGCGGGACGGCCTCCAACCGCCTCCGCGGGGCCGGGCGCGGGCGCGGCGGCGGTGCGGACCGCGGTGGTGCTGAAGCGGCCCGGCGGGCTGGGGAACGCGGGTTCAGCCAGAGCCGCCCTCGGCCCGGCTTGCGGTGCGGGGAGCCCCCCGCGTCTCGCCGGGTCCCGCTGCGGCGGCCGGGCGGTCTCCGCCGCCGGTCGGTGTTGAGCGCCCGCGCTGCGCGCCGGGGCGCACTGGAGCGGCTTGCCGGCTCGTTGGTGAAGTAGTAGGCGCCGCTTTCTTCTGCTTTTCTTTGTGTTTCGTCTGTTACGTACGAGGATGCGGAGAAGGCACGGCCTGAGTCACCGGCCGGGCTGGGGGTGCAGGTACCGCCGGGACACAGAAACACACGCAAACACGCACGCCGTGTCCCGACCCCTTTGGTGGGATATCTCACATCTTGGGCGTTGGTACCGAGAGTGCGTTTGCGCGTTGTCTTGGTCTCGACGTGCAGTTTATGGTCTGTAAACGCGTGTAATGTGAAACCGGCACGGTCGGGGGAGGGGAGGTACGATACAGGATTTCCAATCGTATTCTAGTATTTTCATTCTGATTTCGAGGGGCTTGATGTTTGATTTAGTGCTGAGGTGCGTTTCCCTCATGGACTTGCTCGGGAAGGACAGCCGAGGAGCGTTTGAAGTGTATGGGAAAGGAGCAAGCGTTGAAAGGTTGTTTCAGATAGTTCCATGAACAGCACGAGGTTCAGTTTGTGGAACCCATACAGAATCTTTGGGAAATAAGCAAACAGTAACCTTCAGAAAAAAATAAAACGGCCACTTGAGTAAAAATACTTGGAAGGTGGTGTATCAGCACTGCTAGATTTTTTGTAAACATGTAATAATTGTGTACAGCAACTGGTATATATATATATATATATATATATTTTTTTAAATGAGAAGTACTGCATTTTGTTTGTAAGACATGTTCTCGAACTAGGTACTTTCTTTGGCCTATGAAATAGATTTGATAACACCAAGTGTGAAATTCTTGTATTTACATAGCTTCACTCACTAAGTGATACAGAACTTGTGAAGAAGAGCAAAATCAATGGTAGGTACTTTTAAAAGTCTGTTAAGGGTAAGGGCACTCATTTTTACTCAAAATATTTTAGAATATTATAGAAATCTTAAGGAGTATTTGTGTTAACATGAAATTTTAAAAATATATTGATCTAAGCATCGAATAAAGAAAAAGCACAAAATGAAACAAAAAAGGCTTAGTGGGATTTTTGTTTGATACATTCTGCCATAGAAATAGTCTTTCTCTAGAGTGGACGTGGCATGTCAACGTGCAAAAATTTCCTGTGGCGTATGACTTTTTTTCCTAGTGGTAAAATGTAGAAGTCAGAAGTGGTAGGTTCGTTAGCAGGCCTTGGTTATGTCCTAAGAGAAAATCATTTGGGTGCACTCCTAAGACTTTATACCCATAACCATCTGCGCCACTGAGAGCGCAAGTTCACCTCATAGTATTCGCTTGTCTTGTGTGCTTTCAAAAGTTAAGACATGTTAAGCCTGGTAATTCCTCCTTGTCCTGTGGACCTATGCTTCTGGAATGGTTGAAGCTAAACGTTGTGAATGAAAGAATTCGTTTTCTTTGTAGTTATTCAGCATGTTTGTTATTGTTAGTCCCTAAAAACAGGCCAGATTTCATGCTTTGTATGTTCAGTTTTTGAGTCAATCTGGTGGATCTACTGATCCATGTGGTCAAAACACAACATGGATCCAGTCCTTGTTGGCTGGTCAGGAAAGCAAGCTTCTGACTAATGGAAACAGAATCCCTTGGGAAGAAGCAAACCTACCGAAATTATTCTAAAATAGCCTGTTTGATCCTCAATAAGCTGATACTTGGTTCTGAAAGTTGTGCCATCTCCAAGTGTCCTGCTCCACTCAAAATAATAAGGAAGATAATAAACCTCAGCCTCAGTATTTTGTATATTTCACAGCTGCGTGTATTTCACAGCTGGTAGCTATGAGCACTGTGGTGTGTTCAATGTAGTTCCTCTTTTCAGAGGTTTTACAGGTAGTTCCCATCTTCTCCGCTCCATCTCTCTTGCTTGGAGGACCCTCATGATGTAAAACCACTGAGTAATGCATATTGGGCTGAGCACGCTGGTATGTGTAACTCATCAGTTTATGACACTTTTATAAAACCGTAATGCTTATGAGAAAAAAGTTCTTGAATCAAGAGATCTGGTTCATCCTGAATCATAAGAAAATCAGAATGGTATTTTACTGGAATACAAATAGTCTTTGAAGAACTAGAGGAAATGTCTTTGTGCTTGCCTTAAAGCGTGGTGTACTCTTCCTGCACTGGTGAGCGTTTAAGCCATTGATTCCTCTAGCCCACTTTTAGTGCTGGTGTAGGACTTTTATTCCTGCTTTCTGTAGACCATTGAATGGTTTGAGCCACAGTCATACTGAGGACTGAGTTTTTTATCAGTGAATCGTCAAGATGTGGGACAAAGCAGCACACGTGGCTCAGGACAAAATGTGAGGGAACTATGGATAAAGCCGCCTTATTCAGAGAGATCCAGCTATGGAGTGAATTTCCAGAAGGTAGCAGGAAGAACTGAATCCTGAAATGTTTAGAAACCTACATTTTCTTCCAGTGACAGAGTAACTAAACTAAAACCTGTCCTGACAAACAAGCTGCTAGTTACTGTCTTGGTGACAAAACCAAAGGGATAATGCAGTCTGACACTGCAGTGTTACTAGACCTTTAACACTAAGTTCAGGTGGCCTGAATTCCCCGTAAGCCCCTTTTCTCAGTCAGTGGAGAAACCTGGCTGGTTTTGGAGAGCAATTCAGAGAATTTACGTCAGACACTGAATGAGGAGCTGCCTGAAAGCCAGCTAATAAGAAATAGGAGGCAGAAGGATTTATGTGGAATTTAGGCCATCTGAATATGGCCCTAAGATGCGACTTAGTACTACTAAGTAAGGTGTATTAACACTAAGAAGACTTGGCTTCAATTTCTATCCATTTCATCTGCTGCTGATTACTAAGCAAGTTTACCATTTAAACAGGTATTTAAGGGCAGGGGCTTCCTGGCTCTGTTCCCTGGCAGGAGTGACCCCTCAGCAGTGCAGCCTGGGGCTGGCCTGGCCAGGAGCAGCTCTGCTGAGCAGGCTCTGGGGTGGTGGGGGGCAGCAGGCTGAGTGTGGGGCAGCCCCGTGCCCCCTATTAACAGGAGCACAGCCAGGAGGTGAAGTCAGGCAATTATTCACCACCACTCAGCACTTGTTAGACCCCATCTAGAACATGGCATCCAGTTGTACTGCCCCGGGCAGAGGAACTGTGCCTATTGTTGAACCTGGGCATGAGAAGGCTTGGGAGGCCCTTCCAGCACCTATGGGGAGGTTTTCAAGAGCGTGAAGCCAGGTTCTTCACAGTGCTGCCTGGTGGGAGAACAAGAGCCAGTGGGTGTGAATTGAAGTCAGAGGGATCTGTTTCTGTAAGCATTTTTCAGCATGAGGTCAGCAAGCAGTGGGACTTGTTGCTCAGAGGTGCTGAGTAGTCTCTTTCCATGGAGATTTTCAAAATCCGACTGGCCCCTGCTTCAACCTCCAGCTCAAAGCAAGGTCACCTATGAGGTTCTTTCCCACTCGAATTGTCCTGTGATTCTATTGTGCCCATGGAGCGATTGCAGTGGGAGTTGCTGGGCCAGCTTATTTAGGTGTGCATCTGGTCTGGCAGTGCAGGTTTACTCATCACACTTGGAGAAACACAGCAAGCACTGAAGCCAATCTTAAACAGCTATCAAATAGCAGGACTTTATTTAATTATGCAATTAGAGTTGGAAGAACTGCTCTTCATCCTGAGATCCTGATCTACATCAGGCTTTGCCATGTAGTAAGGCTTGAAGGGCTCTTGAAGGTTTTAGTACTCTGAGTTACAGGTTGGGATCTAAGGATTTGGAAGATGTTGAAGGAAATCACTTGAGCAAGGCTGTATCCTAATCACAGCTCCTGAATGGCTATTGCTAAATCCAGGAATATAGGGGAAAGTGCAGCCCTCTGAAAGAAGCTCAGATCTTAGTTTGTATTTACTTCTAAATTAACTCGAGAAAAGTTGTTCAAAATTCAGAATTGATTTAGAATCAGCCTGTTTCAAAACTTGCAACAGTCTTTACTGATCCTTGGGAAGGAATTACACACGTGTCCCCTCATTCCTTATGCACAGCTCATGGGGAGTTGAGGTGCTGACGTGGTGTCTGGGATCCCTTAGGAGCAGGTGACAGCAATTTGTTAACATGTGCATTAGGAAGTCATATTTCCCTCAGTGTTCCCGAGTCTTGTTAATTATGAAGGTGTGCTGGTTAATTACAATGTCAGAAATGGGACAAGCTGGTTCTGAGTTCTGTGAGTTTCCTGAAAAGCAGGGAAGATATGATTATTGAAAGTTATTGATTTATGGGTTTTCACTGTTGAGAGTGGAAAACAGCAATAGCAAACTGCAATCCTATTTCACTTTCCTATTTCACTTAAAAATTGGCAATCTAGTGGTTTGGGTTTTTTGGGTACCATGTAAATATCATCTTTATCCTGAATAGTTGTATCTACTAGATGAAAGCAGTATGAGACCTGGAAGGGGAAAACAGATAATAAAGATTAGAAGTGACTTGCTGAAGATGAAGCAGCAGAGTAGCAGCAGTACTGCACTGCCAGATCCAGTTCCCCATCTCTTTGCTGTGTTATGTTACTGTCTGTGTAGAACATTCTCTCCGCCTGTGATAAACTCATAAGGATACTGTGAACTAAAAACTATATAGGAACGTTTTTTTCTACATCTTTGGAGGAAAGACGTTTCTGCCTTTCCTTTCCTGGTGTCCAGGACAGAGTATGGAACATGCCTCGTTTTGTTCAGGTTGACTACTTAGACATATGAGAAACCTTGACCATCTGCAGGAACGTTTTACATGTGTTCTTTGCTTCTTGACCAGAAGACTACAGAGCAATTAGTGCATTATCATACAGCAGTGTGCATGGTGATGTAAGGTTTATTGGATCAGACATACAGTATGATTTCTACCAAAATTTTAAGAGAATATCAGAATATAGTCTGTGGAACAGTGGAGCATGGTCTGCAGTTGTGTCATTGAACCGTTATTAAAATCAAAAGTTTTTGGGTTCATTCTGTGAGAACCTATGAAAAATGTGGAAAGTGAAGCATCTATGGTTAGTTTTTAAAGTTAGATGTGTGTTTAATTTGTGTTTGGTAAAGGGGATGTCTGTAGTCTGTGTTTTAAATATGTGGGTATGGAGAACAGGAGAAGAGAAGCACGAGATGATGGCTTTGCAGTGGGATTTAAGTGGTTATATAGAGAGATGCGTGTGCTTTTTCTTTTGTCTGCAGATTTGGTATGGATTTATATGTTTGGTGAGTGCTGAAGAGGAGAGAGGTGAGGGAGGCAGCGGTCCCAGCAGTGCTCGGGCAGGGAGCAACATGTGGGTTCAGTGTGCAGCAAGCAGTGCACAAACTGCTGGGGAAGGTCTGTCAGTCGTGGGTAGCTGCAGTGTAATTGTTCTGATCAGGTAGTGCTGCACTGTGTTGTTCTGAGGATGCTGTGATGGAGAAATTATTTTTGTAATGGACAGCTTTGAGCTGCCTAGAAAATATTTTCCAGTTCTGCAGTGTGCATAACTATGTAGATTTTTATTCCTCCCTGCCCCTCCTCTTGAGGGGGAAAATGCTTATGGAGATTTTTATCTAATTCTCTTACAATCTGTACAAATAGTTTAAACTGATAACATCCGGTACTTTCAAGAGCAAGATACAAATCCAGTTTCTAATGAAGCGTAGGAGGGCTGTGAGCTGGTGTGTGAGCATCCCGGCCACAAAGCCAAGGCTGTTAGTGTGTGCTGGAAAGTGCTGTGAGGGTTTTTGGTTGGGAGCACTACCTGAAATAGGCATTCATAAAGAAACTTCTGACTGCTTCGGTTTTCAAAAAAATCTGTCATTTATCAATAAAATGAGTTTTTAATAAAGAAATATTCTGTCCACATCCTGTGTTATGCATTCACATATACAACTGTGACCAGGTCTAGGGTGTGAAAGAAGGAGAGAGCTACTAGCACACACTGATTTGTGTGTGCGTGCATCTGTAGGTGTGTATACATCTAAGATAACAGAGTCTAAGAGTACAGTGGTTGAAATTGTATATATTTTAATTACAATATTAGCTTAAATTTTCATGATTCAGGGAATTTTTTTTTTAATGCACATAGTTACTTTTGGTTTTTGAAATGCTGGTGGCTCATAAAACAGATAAAATACTTAGATTTTTCTTCTGGAAATATTTAATAGTTTATTCTGGACAATCTCTAGTTTATTCTAGACAGGGAAAATAATTTTGCCTGGGAATATTCACAAAATTCTTGCAAGTGCTGTGGGTACTATGGCACCTTTCTTTTTTTGAAAAGGTCTGTGTTCTTAAAAACTTGCGGTACCCAGCCAGATACTTCAATAATTTGGTCATGTTTACATAATCAGAGTCTAAGGGTGTGTTTGTTTTCCCTGAATAGAATCTAAATGAGGATTCCCTTCTGCCAGAAACTTCATCTACCTACATAGTATTTGTATACTGATTCTGAACCACTGACTTGAATTATCTCATGTGAGGATTGTTACCTTATCAGCTTTGTTCGCTCCAGTCCATATCTGTGAGCACTGGATGGATATTGTCCTCTGATTTTGAGCACCTGTGTTGGTAAGTTTTCTTTCCAAGGGTGACACAGAAGGACTCGAAGCTGAGGACCACGCTGCTTTAATGCTTCATGTAGAATAAAATGGCCTCTAATTTAATGAGTCCTTGTTTTGCATTTGTTTCATGTTATGCAGTTGTTGGGCATGTTCATAACTGATCCTGCCTTGCTTTGCATACAAAAAAAAGAGAAAGAATAATAAACAGAGAGAAAAGGATATTCATTCCAGTTTGATAGAGGAGAGAGATTGTCTTGATGCTCTGTTACTTCTAAGGTTAGAAAATAAGATGGTAAATGAGCAGGACAGACATCCTTATCCTATATTTAAATAAATTCCAGTGCTGGATTTTGAACAGAGCAGTAATTTCCCCAAGCAGTGTAACATGAAACCTAGATAATGTAGCTCTTTAGGAAAAAGCTGAACTCGAAATATTTTATTTTTCCTTTGCTGTTTCTTTGTTTTGTAATATTGTATTTCTCACTGTCCCTAGAATTTCAGAGCAGCCAAGAGAAATAAAAACCTTATACAGTGGTTTGCAGCGGAAGAGCCTGCTAGTTTTTCAGTAATATAAGCTTCTGTGTGACTCCCAGTGGGTCACCCCCCACTTTTTGGGTGCAGAAGGAGAGTGCTGTCTGCTCATAAATACACGGGGAATGAGGCTGGCGCAGCAATAGCTGAAACCCGCTTGTGTGGTGTCCGTCCCCGGGCATTGTCAAGTGCTCCATCCAGGAGCTGTTCTGGCCCGTGCTGGTGTTGCAGAGAACAGGGCTGTGCCTCTGTGGCAAAGGCAAAAAAGGAGTTCCTAAGTAAGTGGTTTCAGGTGCCATTCCTTCTGGCAACTTGGCATTTATAGTGTCATGCTTATATCCATAGGAAACATTTGCTTAAGTCTATTTCTGCTGATTGTGTGTGCAACGTTACTAGTGTCTTATAAATCACAGTTTGGTTTAATTCGAGCCTTTTTGAAATCTGAAGTTTAATAAGCCAAGTCATTTTTTTTAGTGTACTGAGAGAAGGGCAATGCATTCTGGTACAATTAGGGTATATGTTGAAATATATGTAAGCGTAAAGTATTTCTGTTAAACAGTGTAGGAGTCAAGGGTAATCGCCTATAAATTTGTGTATTTAGGAGATGTGATTTCACGGATACTGATGTAAGCAGTCTAAGAAACACAAGAGTGTTTTTGAGAATAGATTTATAACTTTTGGCTGAGGTAAAATTACTGGAAGTGTACTTGAAAATTGCATATTCATAGAACATTTCTCCCTTTCTATTTGTGCTTAGGAAAAGCTCTACAAGTTATTTTCTGCTTTTGTGTAGTTGCTGGAGGGAGGTGCTGCTTTTGATATGTCTCATTTGGTCCATGCGGAGAGATTCAGTTCATGAGGTGTGAAACGCCCGGTGGGTCTTGTGCAGATGTTGTTTAAGGCAACACTTCTGGATCTGTGTTCTTCATAAATTGCATTCCTGTTGCTTTTTTGCTGTGTGACTGGGGGGCATCTCTTCATTATATTGGGAGTGGGTGTTACGAGACGTTGTCTGAAGCATGCACGTGGCCCTGGGAGCAGTGGTCTCTCTCTGGAAAGGTGGTGGTCCCCTCTGAGGAGCTTGTGAGGAGACGGCTTGACCCTGCTCTGGAGATGTGCTCCCCCCAGAGGAAAGTGGGGCAGGGGAAAAGCAGGTGTTCCGGTGGGAACCTCTTAATTACATTTCTTTTGGTGGTAAATCCATGTAGATGACTGGACACTGTGATGTTGTTTAAAAAAAGGGAAAACAAACCAACAGAAGCGCACCAAAACCCAAGCCATTGGTATCTGAAAACATATTTAACTCTTCATGGAAAGAGTTGTCAGGCATTGGAACAGGCTGCCCAGGGCAGTGGTGGAGTCACCATCCTGGAGGTGTTTAAAAGATGTTTAGATGAGGTTCTTAGGGACATGGGTTAGTGCCAGAGTCAGGTTATGGTTGGTCCTGAGGGTCTCTTTCAACCAAAATGATTCTGTGATTCTATGATTCAAAAGAGAAAGTGTATTGAAAATGTCAGCAGCTCAGCCTTTCAAATTGAAGTGGTGAAACATCCCACTTTATCACTTGAAGACCTTTGATCATGCTGCGGCTGTCCTCATTCCTTTGAAATGTATTGTAAAATTCCTCTTGAAAGTATTGTTCCTCTGGCTGATTTTTTTTTTTCTTACGAGGAACTTCTCTAAAGACTTGGAATAAATTCTTTACTTTTTCTTCTGAAGCCTGTATCATAATTTTGTTCTCTCAGGTTTGCTTTGTTGCTTGAGTGTATTCATCTGCTGCTGCTTCTTTAAAGAGGTTCTGACTTAAGGTTATCCCTAACAAAAGCCCATCAAATAAAGAAGAAATATTCCAGAAAGAAGGCAAAACCAGTATAAATCATAGGGCTTACCAGATTTTGGAGCTGGCCACCTGGTATTTTTTAAAAAAATTAATATAGGATAATGGTTAATAATTGTTACTGTCACACTATGTGAACTCTAATTCATCTAGAAGTAAATGAGAACATTTTTATGCATGTGTAAATTCTGCTAGAGAAGAAAACAGAAGCACCTTTGCCACTAAAAATCTGTGGTATCATTATGTCCAGTTTTTGTTCTGATCTGACGAATACATTGCTAGAATACAGCACACAAGCAAATTGAAAATACAGCAGCAGAACATTAATTTCTGTTTTGATTTGTAAGAAACAAACACTGTTCACTCCTTAGCATTTCAGATTTCCCAGAAATAGAGAACTGATCTAAGGCTGTATTTTGTAGCAGAAAATGGCATATCAAACCGTTCTGGTCAGGCCCTTCCATTTAAATGGAAAGCAGAGTCTGCCTCCCAGTGGAAGGACTTAGGAGGATTGTCTTCAACAATTGCAAAATGATGGTAGGAATTTGTAGAGTGATAAACTGGCAGTGATAACTGTGCTGTTGCTCTGCTTCTACAGAAGCCAATGGTTGGGGCTAATAATAAAGCTTGTGGTTTATTTTTATGCAGACTTGTTCATGCTGTGTATGCAGTACTATTGGCGTTTTTGTTTAAGTGCTCTTCCATGTTTAATTTGTATCTGTGGTTTCAGAATCTAGCAGCATACTTGGGAAACTTGGTGGTTTTGTCTCTCTTCAACAGTTAATTTGCGGATACCAAAGTTACTCTGAGGTCTTCTCCATCAGGAAGGTACTTTTATTGATTACATTTTTTGCCTCTCCAACACAAATATGAAAACATTTAATTTAGTCTGGCATTAAATACGTCTCTTAAATGCTCTAATAACTGCTTATGAGAAGGAATGGAAGCAATATCTTGACAATATCTGATAAATCAAAGTGCCTGAAATGAGTAAGATACTTGTTTGCCATGAAATAGTATTATGTAGCGGGAAGAAAAGGAGACAAAAGATACAGCAGCACTGGATTGTGTTCCTGGCATAACCATTACTTTGTTGAATGACTTTTATTTATAGTTTTTATTATGCTATTTTCTTCTCTGTGGTAGTAGTAACAGTGATTTTAGCTTCTTGGGAAGTGTGGTTTGCTGACAGCAATAGTTACCTTAGAGCTGTGTTTTATTGTTATAGGAGATGTATTCATCAATCCTTTACATAGTTAACCTGTCTTGCATAAGTTTAAACAAAAAAAAAACTTAGGAAAATACGTTTTAAAATGTTTTGAATAGGAGAGTTTCTAAAATAAAGAATTGCAACGGGGCTTGCATTTTCAGCTGATTTTAGTATCTTGGAAGGCTACTTCTGTCATAGGTAACAGGAGCTTTGGGATTGCCTGTTTAAGTGTTGTCCTGAACCTATTTTGATTTAATTTTACTTTTCACCTTAACAAAGGTTTAAACTTCAGTTTGTAGCTGTACAGACGCACTGTGCATTGAAAGTCCTATAGTTTTTTGGGGGAAAAATAAAGCTATCTACTTTGTGATTGCCACTCTGGCTTTCAGGTCCTCATAGTTATTACTGGTTTTGTTTTGTTAGAAAGCAAAGGATATAGTTACGAACCTGAGTCTCTCACTCCCCTGCAACATGCAGTGATATCTATCTCATACAAATGGGACATGGAAATACATGTAATAGGCTGATGAGAGATGGAGGCTTTTAACACCTGCTTACCATTACCGTTTTAGAAATGGCTGGATATACCAAGGACCATATAAGTGAAAGCGCAGGTCTTTGCCCTCTAGAGATGTCAACTAACATCTAATTTAGTTCTGTGTTAACACATTTGTCTGCCTCTTTTCTGCCACCACTAGGTGTGATATTTTTCCTCTTGGTGTAAGGGGGAAAGAAAATGTTAATGTTTTGCAAACTTTTCTAGGTAATAAAACTATTTTCATTGTCTCGAATCGAGTTTATATAGTAGAAAGTCCCTCCTTAGAGTAAAGGACTTCTGTTCATGTAATTCCTACTGTTAGAGTACCTTGGTGTCTAACAAGTATCTAATAACATATTTATTCGAATAACATCCCTTCTGTCTACCCACTAAGGAAAGAGAAGTGGCATTTTACAAATGTGGCATTGAGATGTCAAGGGCACCAGTTAAATCTCTTTGTACTTATAGGCATAATTAATAGCCTACATCCAAAGTTTAAACGCATTTAGGCTGTAGCGCCTGCAACCACCAAGGGGTATCTCCAAAAAAAGCAAGTGGAGAGAGATCATTAGTAGTGAGAGCAGAAGGTTAATGCTCCAGACCACAGCTCTTCTCTGATCCCCCAGTGTACTGGTGATGACCAAGTCACACGATGTTTTGTGTGTTGGTTTATGCTGATCTTTGGTTTTCCTACAGCCAAGAGGTTTGATTTACAGCTAGGCCAGCCGTATGTTCGCTCTTTGGGATGGCATGAGCACCTCTCTATTCACGGTTACCCAGTTGGAGATAGCAGAAGAATAACTTCTTTTGTAGTACTAATTTCTGTTGATTTAGGCGCCTGTAATGACTCATCCTAGGCTCAAGTGTGCACCAAGGTTGATACAAAGGCAAATCCGCCCTTGAGCCCTGAGAAGCGGAGGGTTTAAACTGGCTCAGCAAGCTAACCTGACTCAGTCCTAGCCACACAGGCACTCCTGTGTTGTACAGTGGAGGGAAAGAGCTGGATCATGTTTTTGAGATGAATGGTCTGTTTTTATTAGCAGCCCAGCATTAAATCTGCTTGAGCCAAACTGAAACCACAACCCCAGGCCGTGTACTTCATGAGCAGCCTTGGCTGCCCTGGCAGTCTGTTAAACACCTTAAACTGGTTTGTTCCAGGTTGAGATGTCTTTTCTGATGGTCTGTGTGTGCCCTCGTGTACTTTTTCAGAAACATGATCACGCACAGAAACACCCGGGTTGCCGTCAAGAGTGGAGTTCAGCGCAACTGGGAGCAGTTAGAGAGCGTGGGTGTTCACCCAGGGTTGTGCCAGAGGTGGGTCGCAGATGGAGACTCCAGGACAGTCTGAGCAAGGTAGCTCCAAATTACCCATTATGTGCTTGCAGAGAGTAGTTGTTTTCCCCACGTCCAGAAAATCTGCGTCCTTTTGAGAGAAAAGCTGTAATCAGTAGTAGTTTTGGTCTCCCACTGTACCTTTTTCTATGCGAGCTAATAGCACTTCACAACATGTGTAGTGTGGAGAGGGGCAGCGTCCAGGGGGAGATGCGTGTCTCTTGTTCAAGACTTGGAGTGAGAAGTCAAGGACTGGAAGTGATGTTCCCAGCGTGACTCAACAGAGGCTCTCGCTTTTGGAACAGGGTTTTGGGTCTGCCTGGTGAAGGCTTTTGTGGATGTTTGAGAGGTGCCTGGAAGGTCTCCCTTGCCCTAGAAGTGATGCTGAGCCCCAGGCACCCTGGAAAAGGGTGGCATGGAGGAGCAGGGGGGCTGGCAGGTAAGCAGAGGTTTGCGCTTGCATGGAAACCACAGGGCCTGCCAGAGAGGGGACCAGCAGGATGGCCTGGGGGGAGCTGGGCCCTGGGGAGTGACACAGGTTCTGTCAGCACTCCTGAGGCAGCTGAGGTGGGCCCTTGCTTCAAATTTGGGAAAATGTGATGAGCACCAACTCTTTCCTAGGGACCCGAGGCATCCATTTCTACCATTCTCTCTAGGGCTTGTTCGGATTTCTGTCCTCTCTGCTTCACGAGATCTGTGAAAACACCGAGGAACATCTGTTTTCAAATGTAACAGTCTTAAATCTGTATTGCAATACACATCTTCCCCTTAGATGATTATACATTTAGGATTCTTTTTTCAGCACTGCTCATTATCTCAGGCTCTACCTCTCTTCATAGTCAAGGGAGTTTACTTGTGAAGCACAAGCTATTGCCTCTCTGTACATTTGGTTTTATTTTGTATTTTGATATAGTACATGAGTATTTATAATTGAATAACAGTAATTTGGTTTTTTAGGTCTCTTTTTTGTAAAAGAAGAGCTGACTTGCTGAATGCAAGCAAAGAAATGTTTTCACTGGCAGCTCTCATAGTGAATTCCAGATGTAGTAAAAAACCCTGCTTTCTTAGGGTTGTTAATGTTGCTTTTTAAGTCCGGATGTAAGCTAATAGAGGCTAATTTATGATACAATTAAAATTCTACATTATGGTCTTTGTTATGTTGTCTTGAGTACTTGGATTGGTAGTTTTTATAATGAAGACATCAAGCAATACATGAAGATACTCAGTTATTTTGTCCAATAAAGCCTAACCCTGTAAATAACCTTTTTATCCTTCCTGTGAATCTTAACAATTCCGTTTCTTTTTGCAAGATTCACTGGTAAGAGCAATCTAATGTGTGTTCCTGCAACTATAAATTGCTGATGGATATATTTGGTTTGTTTTGGTTTGTTTTTTTTGTGCAAAGGTGTCCAGGAATCTCTGGGATTGAGTTTGGTTTGGTTTAATTAGTACGTGTGAAATCATGGAAGTCAAGAAATGGGACAGTGGGCACCCTGGGTACCTACCTTAAGCAGTGTATAGTCAATTCACTGAAAATGTTTTCAGGAACGTAATCAGCTTAAGAACTGAATAGCTGTATAAATAATAATAACTGCAGATGGGTAATAGGTATGAAATGTTTACCTTTGCAGTGTGTTTTAAATGTGAATTGCTGGCACACGTTTTTAAGAAGGATTTCTTTCTGCAAAGAGCAATAAATAAAACCTGTAAGTGTCCAGGAATATTTGCTACTCAGGCTGAAATGTATTTTCTGCCTGCAAAGACAGGTACGTTTTTTACGCCTCAAATGGTAGAACCGGTGTTACACATAAGGACGCTGGGGTGCTCAGAGTTGGTGAGGCAGGTGAGTAGCATCAGCTCCTGAGTTTAACTAGAACTCCTCCAGCTGCCTTGGTTATAGTGGACTGGAGTACAGACCATGACTGTGTTGCATGTTACAGCTGGCTTTATTTTGCAGTGCAGTAGTAAATAAGCAAAAGGTTTCATTTATTTATTATAAAAGACAAGTGAAAGAACGGAGGATGCATTTTATAATTGCCGTATTTAATGGGGATTTTCCATTTTTGGATTTCACACAGTTGCCTGCGACAGCTCCTGTTGAGTAAACTGAGATGGGAACATCTTGTATTGGCTGTTATACCTGTACCTACCACGATGAGAAGTTGCGTAAGGTTTCTTGTTAATTCATGGTTTCATTGTAGAGTAATTATTATAAGCAGGTCAATTAGTAAGCACATTCCTTTAAGGATTTTTTTTTTCTAATTTAACAAAAGTTTTCTTCTAAAACTAAATGGTATAACAGTATTATATAAGTAGGCTATCAGACCAAATCACTGATTATATATTAAGCAGGATCAGTTCTGGAAACTGCTGCTTTACTTCACCAGGCTCATGAATGAGCGTGCTGGTTGCTGCTCCTCTTCGCTATTGGAAGAAGTGTGTAACTTTTTTCTTGTGGTCTTACTTTTCCTGTTTGGCGACTATTTCATGAAACAGAATTACATATAAACTGAGCAGCTATTATATGTGTGCAGAAACATTCGCCTGCACAGCTTTGCTGTAAATTGTATTGTTGCATAAATGAGCATCTCTTTCTTCCAGTTTTTAATCTGCCAGCATTTCTTGCATCACTATTGTGGATTTGAATGCTGATTCCTCGAAAACCCTGGCAGGATTATGTGAAACCAGATAGGATGTGTGTTCCATAAGCACCCAAATGTTTACGGCTTGTCTGCAGACCGAACCACTAAGCTAAAATATTTTGACATGTCATATATATATATATTTTGTCAGTGATAAAGCAGGAGTTACCTAAGAACAGAATTCCAGTATTGTGAAGGCAGTGGCTTTCTTGCAGTGTCGCGGTCTAACTAATACTCAGGAAAATGGCTTAGGATCCCGTTGTCCTTTGCTTTCCGTTCCCTGCCCCAAAATGTTGGGTTTACTTACTGTCCTTTTATGGTCAAAAGCTGTCATGTACTTCCAAAGTTAACGAGATGACCACAAGTTGTATTTCAATGACATTTTAATGTCCTAGTATAGTATTTCACTAAGTATTTCAGAGTTTTGTTTATTTTGATTTTGTTGTTTAGTACTCTTTAAAAGACAGAATATTCAGCAGTAACCAGTGCATCCCTTTCAAGCCTTTCACATTTGATATACCTTTGAAAATTGCCCTAAAACTTTCAATTTTCACTTTAATTCTGCAAATTGATTATTAATTATGTATTTTTATTTTTTAAAAAACATACATTTAACCTTAAATAGCAATTGTTATACAGAGAATTGAGGTGCAAACATTGTATCTTAAAACAATATTTTTCTTTTACAATGTCATTAAAACTGATATTTTGGGAGGTTAAATGACCTTCTATTAAAACAAAAACAAAAAAACCACAACAAAAAACCAAATAAACTCAAAAAAGGTACTGCCATGTTCAGCTGCATTGGTTTTGCTTGCAGTAGAAGATAATTGTCTTACCGCTAGCACTCCAGTCTCAAGTTAGGGATAAGTTTTGCTTCTACATTGTCATCAAAATAATTTTGTATGAGATGCTTAGTGATCCATTTAGCTGACTTTGTTCTGCTGGAAATGGCAATGATAAATCTGTTGGATGAAGCCAGAGGAAACGTGGATGTGAGACCTCGGCATGGTTATTGAAGAAATGGTGGGAAAGGTTCCTCTCTCCTTCTGAGGCAGGAATAAAGCTGTTGGGATGCCTGCAAAATCAAATGGCCTCAGTGCCTCTCGAAGCAAAGTTAGTTCTGAAACCCAGGAAGAACATTTTTGGACAGGCTCAGCTCTTGGTCAGACAGAGAATTTCAAGTGCCCCCCCAAATTGGATCAGCCAAAATTATAATACAGCATATAACTTTTTGAAAAATTGGCAAACTTTCATTGTGTGATCTCTGGATTCAGCTTTAAAACATCATATTCTATGCAGCTACCACCAACAGTGCAATTTTCTGAATCCTTTTCCCCCTCTGCTGCTCGTTCCGTATGTCCCTGCCGTGAAGAGCTCCCGCGCTCTGTTTGCACATCTCTGGGTGCTTTGCAGAACAGACTTTGATGTCGCTCGGTTCCTTCAGTTGCTGGTAACGCGGCGGTGTTAATGATGAGGTTACAGCAGCTTGTTAGGGAGGAAGGTGATGGTGAAATCTCTTTGCTTGGAGTTAAAAAAAACCTGTATGATTTAGAGAAAGAGGGGATTAATCTCGTCCTACAGATGAAGGAAGGGTATTGGATGGATCTGTTCCCTAAAGGACCTACATCTCTAATGTAGGTATCATGAAGCGAGGTTTCTTTCCATTACTACTGAATGATATTACATGATTTAAACATTACGTTTTCAATTGAAATTTCTTTTCATTAGGGTTTTTAAAGAGTCACTGGAGACATTTCAAAGACATCACTGGAGAATAATATGGTACTGGCACTGTATCTTATGAATGAAAATGTACTTAATATAGAATTATCAAAGTTGTGCATCTTATGTACACATTTTTATTAGTTGCTTGATTTACGGTGTTGCTTTTAATACAGTTGTATCAATACCTTTGAAAAGTTAACTGAGTGAAGTGGATTTTTGGTTCATTTTGCTTTTATGCACAAAGCACTGATATTTATAACTGGTAGCTCATTCTCTGATGTAGCCATTATGACAAGTGTCCCTATTTTCTATGATTTTTTAAAGAAATCTTTTAGCTAGATGGCGTGATTTCTTGCCTTCACAGGAGAATACATTAGAAAGTTGTGTTCTTCAGAAATTATAAATGATGCTTTAAAACAAGTCACAGTGAATATCCTGGCATCACTAGGAATGCTGGAAAAAGTTACACATCTCTTCACAGTGCTGTTGCTGATTTGGGGGATATTTATTAGCCGCTTTGCAGTATTTACCAATTATTAGTTACCTTATTGACGTGTTTGTTTATGTAGCAGGTGTGCCCATTGCATACTGGTACTGAGGCTGAGATCCCTGGGCTGATGGAAAGTCCCCAGGAACGAAAGAAGCAGCAGAGTTCTGTTGTGGAGGAAGGTCACGGTTTCCCTCTCTTACATCGGTGTCCCAGTCTGTACAGCGTTTGGAAAGCGTTTTCAGCTGCTTAGTGCTCGGGGTTTGTGCGGGCAGAGCAGTGGCATTGCCGGTGTCTTAGGGCTTGTCTGGAGGCTGATGATTTACAGACAGAGGTCATAGAGATTGCTAGTGAAGATGCACATGGACGTGTTCTGATGGTGGTCAGAGAGAATCTTTTCAATTGTATAATCACGTAATGTTTTCAGATAAATACATGGTGTTCACACGTCGTTTGATTAACCCAGGTCCCGAACTCCTTATTTGTGTTGTGTAGTGTCCAAAGAAATAAAAGTATTAGTAAGTACTGCAGTCTGTTAAATGGGAATGGAAGAGTTCTTCCTCATGGATCAATGTATTACTTAATTTGTGTTAGGGTTTAAGATTTCTGTATGAAAAGACCTACTGGCATATGGATTGTTATAATATGTTTGAAAATAACCCCCCTGCCAATATCTGTAGAGTTTACCAGTAACCTTTTATTTTCTTTTTTCCAGATCTTTTTGGATCCCTCTCTGATTGATCCATGTTTCCGAACTCTTCCTCATAACCTTCACAAACAGCCAAAATGAAGTTGAAGCATGACATCAACCCTGTTCTTCTACAGTTTATAAACTTTATCATCTTGGTGTACACCTTTGTAACTTACATTCCCTGGCATATATTTTCAGGATCAAGGGAAGCTATAGCAAAAGCCAAGCAGGTTAAAGCTAAACCTGTGAATAACAAGCCTGGGGCTGCGTACAGGTCTGTTAACAGTCAACATTGCTTAGCTTCTGTTTTATATCCTGGATGTGATACACTTGACAAAGTTTTTAAGTATGCTAAAACTAAATTTAAGGACAAAAAACTCTTGGGAACACGTGAAATCCTAAAAGAGGAAGATGAAATCCAACCATCAGGAAAAGTTTTTAAAAAGGTAAGTCTTTTTGCAGTCTGCCTCAAGATTTTTGGGTTCTTTCAGTCCATTTACTTTCTTTTGCAGTATTTCTAGTCCAGTGAAGCAAATCGGGGAAAAGTTTCTCTTCTTAGATAAATAGTTGTGAAAAGAGTTAACAAAGGATTGGGAGTTAGATAATTTACTTGGCCTTTAAAACAAATCTAAGCCTCCTTTTTTGCATTCTTGAGTAGATATCCTTTTTATGGTTTTAGCCAAAGGAAAAAATGCAGATGTGTGTTAGTTATTTGTTTTCAATACTCAGCCGGTGATGTAACTGGCTTTAAAGTTTTCCTTTTAGGTGAATTAAAAAAAAAAAGTCTCCTTCTGTGTTATTCTGAACGATAATCAGATAAATATAGAAAAATTACTAGATGCCTAACCTCAGATGTGCCTTTCCTGTATGTTTATTTCTAACTGAAGGATTTACTGTTTTGCCCTGTGAATTCAGAGCTTAAATGAAGTTTTTGTTTGGAAAAGGATTGCACAGACTTTAAGTCTTGTATTTTTTTCCCCCCTTCAATCTCCTTTAAGGTGAACCACTTCTCTGTTAATCTGTAATCATGATACATGTGAGAGATGTAATTTCAATATAAAACTGTTGTTTCAAGGGACTGAATTTTGATGATCTTTTAAGTTCAGGCTTGTGTTGTCAGTTGGTGCTTTATATTTGTTCAAAAATGCAGTTTTGCCTGAAGAAGCAAGTCAAGATACCATTAACAGGGCACATGTGTTAACTTCTAATACAGAAGTGCAGACCTTTAACTCCAGCCTGTAAAGACATTTTTTAGTTAAGGTTATTTTTCCTGCAGAAGAAAAAGGTATCTCTTCATGTAATAAAGGATTCCTTAAATTTTTCTAGTTTTAATCCTGATAGAGGAATATAATGTTTCAAGTAGAATTTGATTAATATTACAATACATGGCAAAGTTTAGTTCTGTTAGAATCTTCACAGAAGCTTTAATTGTTAATGAAACTTTCTCCCAGCTCTGGAGTTAATTTTTCAGTGCGAAGGAAATGCTGGGGGAAATGGATACATATCATCTGTATTGATGCACGTGTTGCTGCCTCATTGCCCTATAAAGAAACAGAAAGTTCACACTGTACAAAGTGGGCTTCTGAGCACAAATCAGAACTTTGGCTGCCTGTGATCTGTGCTCTGTTTATTAAACATAATTAGTAACGTAAGGCTTAAGAACTTAGGAGTTTTAGCCTTTTCCATTATGTAAGCGAAGTGTTCTGAATATTGGAAAGCTGAAGAATGTTGGTGTTGACCTACTTAAATAACTTGTTTCTAAGTATTTAGACTTAAAAATTACATAAGTTAGGTAATTTTGTCTAAGCTTGACACAACAGTTCATTATGGTCGATTGCCATACTTGCCCCGTCTTATTTTGTTCCAAGTTACGGCATTATCTCATAAGTCTACTTCTATTTTTTTTTTCCATTAAGGAATATAGTGTTTCTTAACACCTCATAACATGTTTAAGCAAGTGAAGAAAATCGTAAGATTTCACAAGACACCTTGTTGATTCTAAATGTCAGGGTTCTTTTCCTTTAATTTTTGTTTTTCATACCACACGTCTTTTTATTGCCTGGTTCTCCTTAGGAAGGGCAACTTGGTGAGGCTTATTTGGCGCAACTTTTGGAAAAGGTATTTCTTTGCTATAATGCATGTAATTTCTACACGTGACAGGAGTTGCAAAACATGTTGATGATTTTTTCCCTTCCAGAAGTGGTGTGAACTGCTGATGCATTTTTTCTTTGTCATTTTTCTTGCATTTTTCTGCAAGTCAGGGCAGATCTGAATGTAGATCATGGCTCTGTGTACTGGGTTGCATTACGTATTAGAAGATGTCTCTGTGCAAATTGCAATGGGCTAGCTTAGCCTAATTAACTATTCATTAGTGGGGTAAATATATATCTCAAAAAAGTAAAATACTAAGCTTCTGATTCTTAGGAGAACTGTGCTCATGCTTCTAGCTAAAATTATTTAAAGCTAGGTATTTAACATCTTTAAGATCAGATAATATAGTAATCTGAGAACAATGATATCCCAGATAATAAAAATTCAAGCAATTACAGATTATATTGTTCAAAAGATTTATTTATTCCTGTGTAATTGCCAAAATAGCAGAAATTCATGAATGTTAATAAAATGCAAATACTACTTCTGCTTATTTAGTTGCATTTTATAATAATTATTTCATATGTAGTTAGCTTTTCTGTTTCCTTCTGTAGTGCATTTAATACATGAATTGGAGAGCACACCTAATATTAATTTCATAAAATATGTATTTAAGTCAGGGTAAAATAGTGTTGAAAATACTTCAGAGATTAAGATGTAATTAATTGGAAAAATGAATTTAAGCAGAACTTAGGTTTTATGATGTCCAGAAGATGAACTTTATTCTGCTGGTTGATTATTTTACGTTGTCTTAGTTATAGGTTCTGTTGTCATGTGCTTCCTTTTATGTATGTTGGTATGTGGATTATGCTTTGTTTGTGTGTTCTTTGGGGGGCGAGGGGGTTGTTATTTGTTTTGGGGGTTGTTTGTATAGTTCTGTTTTAAAAAGGGCTTGTAACCAAGAACAGAATTAATAGAAACATAATAAGAAAGACATAGTGGGGGAAAATAAACATGATTTTGGTAGGAGATGGTGGTGCACCTAAAGCCTGAGGCTTGTGTGCAGCTGTGAGCACATGGGTGAGCGCTTGGGAATTCACAGCCATGCTGCCCAGAGCTGAGACTAAAACTTACCCTGGCATTGCAGGAAGGTTCTTGCCATGCCAAGTCATTGAGCAGTAAAAGAACAGCTTATGATGTTGAAAAACATAGGGTGCTATGTAAGTAGTATTTTAGGGTGGTATTTCTGAGAAGTGTTCAGCTGCAATCTGTGTTTTCATATGAAAAAGGTCAAAAATGGGCATTTCAAATAGCCTCCTTTGTGTTATTTTTAATAGACTTTCTACTAGGAAATGTGTTTGATTTGTGATCAGTAGTTTCCAAATTGTATTGTAATAGTCAAGGTTCTTCAAGACCTATAAGCTACTTTTAGGAAGACCCTGAAAGGCAACTGAAGTCAGGTATTTTAATGACTCTACATGTGCCTGTAGCTTTTTACTGAAAATTGTATGACACCTTCACACTAAAGAAATGTTCACTGTGCAGCAAGCATTTAGTCTCTGTACTCTGCTGGATTTCCAAATATTAGTACAGTACTGATATTTAATAATATTTTCCAATGCATTAAATAGATAACTCAGTAACTTGCAGTTTAGGTATGTTTAAAAGCTAGTGCACTAGAGGGCAGTATTTTTCTATTTAATGTAGTAGTATATTTTGAAGTAAGCATTTAGAGGCGCTGTCTCTTCTGATTTAGTGTTTGGTTTTATGTCTGTTTAATCAGTTCTCAATCTTGATTTCTTAGGCCCTTTTCTTGGACAGTTACTTTCTTTACACGTGTAAGTAGTTATCTAGCAGAAATAAATTCTGAAAGTTGTAAAATTAAACGCGTGTGAATGTTTAAAAGATTATGACACTTAACATCAGTCTTCACAGCTGTTTACAGTAGAAACTGTCCATTGGAAAATATTAATGAAAGCTACTGAGGGAAGGGCCAAGAAGAGAGATGGATTTGGAGATAAACAGAAGGAAGGATGAGAGAAACTATAACCTGCTCTGTGTCCTGCAAAAGACAATTATAGGGAAATGCAGAAGAAAGGGACGTTCCGACAGAGGCAGAGAATTAGTGTGTCATAGGGACAGAGAAGAAACGCTGGGCATGGGGAGGAAGGGAACATGGGAATTAAAATATATAGAATGCAGTAGGAAAAGTAAAAGTCACTGTCTGCACTGAAAAAGGTCATCTCATCTGTGTTCACGTTGTTGTTCTTCAGAAATACAATTATATTTCTCCATATAGAAAAATAACTGTAACAGTGGTGTACTTCCCTTCTGTGGGTTTTCTAAACTCCTAAGAAAGGAAAGCACCAATAAGACCTTCTTTCACTACATTATATCAAACTTGTTTAAGCAATGAGGATAAATTATTTAAAATTTTAAAAAAGGGAAAAAATCAGAATCATAAGTGTTATTCAGAAAGATCTATTTTTGACTTTTTAATGTTTTATTATTTCAATTTTCGTGAGTTACGCAATGAGTGGTGGAAAATACTGAAACCTGTTCATTTACGATTGGCGAACTTACCAGAAATGGTAACAGACATCTGCTTGTATTTGGTGGCCTAATTATTTGCGAGTGGCATCGCTGAGGCCCCGCTGTAGGTAGAGTATAAGGGTACAAAGGGTCCCTGATTAATTTCTGCAGATTGTTTTCAGCCAATGAGTTTGTCAAGAATTTCCAAGTTTGCCAAAACTACTGCGTTTGGGTGGAAAAATGTCCCAAATTGGAATTAATATTCCAAATTACTGAAATTTGGTTGGACAGGAAGAGATGCAATGTTTTCTTTGGAAGCAGTAAAAGTTTTCCACACCAGAAATATCTTGGTGTTTCTAAAAAGAATGGAAGTGGCAGGTTCTTTTCCTTGGGGCCGTACCCCTGGGTAGCACTGAGCCCTCTGCCCGCACTGATTCCATCACCCAGTACAGCAGAGAAATTCAGTGTCATCTTCCTTGTCCTGTGAGGTTTTTGGCTCTGAAACGGCCCATTTGCCAGTGGAGCTGAGTTTCGGTCAACGCAACAGTAAAACCTGAGCAGGTATTTGTGTGAGAAATGTTTATTTTCTGGTCAAGTTGTTAAGTATTCCTAATGTTGGCAAGTGCTGTGTTTCGGTTATGTTAAATGATGTTTTTCTCATGAAAATATTAGTGAAATTTCCAAGCAGCTGCACATATACCTGTCCTAAGCTAAGGTAGGTTTGTCCTGCTAAACAAGTAGGTTAATGCGAAATATGCAGCAATGCTGTTTTAGGTACAACTCAGTTACCCAACATTGAACTTCAGCTGTCTGAAAAAGTGTTTTGATAGAAAAGTAACATCTAATAGATTTATTAGAGTTTGAGAGAGATTTTTAAATTCATTTTATTAAGCAAGCGGATGTGGAAATACAGACCCATTAGAAATGTAGTAACGTGCCAAAAAGTTGTTAGATTTACAGTCCACAAATCTGAAATTTATTTAAGTTTGATAAATGAAATCTGGAAAACAGAATGGAGGGAGGAGGGAGAAGTTTTCTTTTCTAGCTTTTTCTTTAATCATTTGCTTTCATTTATTCCTAATGCTATGTACCCAAAAGGAGATGTCAAAAATACTTGACTAATAAAAACTAGTTTTCGAAATTGTCAAGTTGCTTGTATAGCTAGACAGGTAATGTATAATAATTTGAGTCTGTTTTTTCAGTGCAAAACATCATCTTTGTACGATATCTGTATATGAAAATTTCTAGGATGTCATCAAAGAAATAACCTATCACTTAGTGAGAAAATAGCACTCTAAGGTGCGAGTACACTCATAGAAGTTTTTGACAGATAGTGAACTCTAAATTCAAGTCTAATTTTACTGTGCAACAGCTTTCCAACATAGAAGAAAAGTGAGATTGCTTAACTTTTTCCACATGACTTTTTCACTACTGAGATTTGCCAGTAATTTCCAGTCCAGTCTTCTGTCCCACTTTGTTTAGCAGTAAAAAAGGCAAAGAGATGACTCCTCTTCCCCTTGACATTTGTTTCAGAAGAGACAAAGGGAGGGTGATTTCACAATTTCGGACTGAGGACACGTTGATATACTGCTTTATACTGCTTTCTGCATTCCAGTTGCCCTCTTCTTTTTTTTTTTTTTAAGAATGAACACCAGAGTATCATGTTTGTATAAGGATTGTAGCCCAAATATCCAGTAAAGCAAATAGAGAGTGCGTATTGCACTAGCTAGTGCTTGTCACGTTTTATGTAAAATAAAACAAACCTTTGGAAAAAATCTAAAGACATATGAGACAGATAAGCAGGGCCTTTTGGGGGGCTTCTGAACCTATGGAATATGCTGGGAGTCGTATGCTTTCCTAATGTGACAGCAGAGGTGATAATGTGCGGAAATATTGCAGTATTCGTGTTAGAACTTCCACAATCCCTGTAGTTTTTGGCAAGAATGTTATTCATTATCTTGAATAAACTGCTTTTAGAATTTAAGCAACTTCTACTTCAAACATCTGTGGTTTCTTCACGTGGTTAGAGATGTAGTTGGACATGTGTTAAGGACTTCCATTTTCTAAATTGAATTTATTACTCTTATTAGGTCATCCTTGGCAAGTACACCTGGCTTTCATACGAAGATGTATACATTAAAGCTGTTAATTTTGGAAATGGCTTAGCAGTGTTGGGTCAGCAACCAAAGACCAACATCGCTATCTTCTGTGAGACTAGAGCGGAGTGGATGATTGCAGCACAGGCCTGCTTTATGTGCAACTACCAGCGTAAGTCTGCCTCTTTCCTAAAGTATTTATGTCTTTTGTTCTTACAACACAATGTGCAAACAAACCTTTTTCTTCAGTATGCACATTAAGAGAACTTCATATAAAAATTTTACAGAGCGTTTAAAACTACAAATAAAAGTATTGCATAAGGTAGAGGCTGCACTTTCTTGTGTTTTACCTTACTGAATGGAGAAGTGTGTGTGTGTTTGCAGCTGGAGTATGGTTTCAGTAAGTACATCTTGCTCAATGAATTTGTGAGAGGTTTATTTTCTTTCAATCTCAAATCAGTACAGATTCCTAAGTTTTTAAAAACAAACAAACAAAAATCACACATGAATTCAGTGACTCAGTTTCAGAAGTTGACGTCAAACCTTCATCTGTCCCTGTAAGTTTTGTTTTAACTGGATGTCTTGTCATCTCTTCAGTTTTGATTTTAGTTAGAGTTTATCATATCATTATCCCTAAAAAGTAAAAAGGAATAAGTAAGTACTTAAACTTATTTTTGACAGCTCTTTCAAATTAAAAAGCTGCTGTACCAAACTGTAAGTCATTCCTTAACTCAAACCTTAGTCTGAGCCTGATACATTTTTTTTTTAATCTTTTCTTCTCTCTGCCTCTTTGCCATAGTCCATTCCACACCATTTAATACATGCTAATTTAACCTGCCTGCTGATTTGAGACTGTTCTTAAGGACAGACTTTTAGTCTTGGGCCTGTTTTTCTGGCTGAGAAACCTATCAAGTGCTGATCTCAACTTGGTATAGGAATTGTTTTCAAATGTCTGTTCCATCGGCACTCCTCAGTATGCCATTCACCTACCTGTGTGCCCAGCCTGGCTGGGTTCTGTGACGTTCTTGGGGGGACATCTCTCATTTTCCCACAGGGCACTCTGGAACCTGCAGTTGCTCACAGGCTTTGGCCTCTTCTCTCCCATGCCACATTTACCTTCCTTCAGTAAGAGATGGGCTGTAAAAGCCAGATGTGCAGAAATTCCTGATTTACTACCTACCTACTTTCAAGATATATATCGATTAGACTATATTCAGATTTTGGAATCGAGCCTAACAAGAAAATTGTATCTTAAATGGTCCTTCTCTGCTCTTAAGCATGAGTCTGTTTCAGTTTGGGAAGCCATTCATTCATGATTATATAGCTGTTTTCATTTATATAAGTCTTTACTGTGGGTCTGTGTGGTTATGTTGTATACACCCATACACTGTATTATTCCCTTGGTTTTAAGGGTGGAGTTGGTTACAAGAGGTACTGCCCAAGCCCATACCATTCCAAAATCAGCCTGCTTGCCTTGTGTGATGACTGTCTCTGGGGACAAGGAGAGCATGGGTGTTGTGTACTGTGACTTTAGCAAGGCCTTTGACATGTTCTATTGTAGTATCTGTAAATCGAAGTTATTTAGATAGAAACTGCGTAAGTAGCTGGTAAGATGGGTGGAAAATTCATTGGTCCATGGGCTGAAAGGACTGATCAGCAGGATCAGCTGCCAGCCCTCGGGAGTCGATACAGAGTCCGGTGCTTTTCAATGTCTTTATTGTGGGACAGTGCACACACAGCAGGTCACACCCTGGGCACTGGAGGGCAGAGCTGATGCTGAGGGACCTGTCAACTGGAGGAGGCAGTTACAAATTCTCCTGTGTGCTGGGATAACCTCGTGCACCGGTGTAGGCTGGGGGACAACTGGATAGAGAGCAGCCTTGCAGAGGAGGACCTGGGGGTCCCGGTAGGTAACGGGCAAGCACAAGCACGCAGTGCCTTCTTGCAGTCAAGGCTGACAGCATCCTGAGTGGTAGTAACATGCATGTAGCAGGGAGATCAGGGAAGTGGTCCTTCTCCATTTGGATGCTGGTGAGATCACATCTAGAGTACTGTGCCCAGCTCTGGGCTTTCCAGTAGAAAAAAAGACCTTGGTGTATGTACTGGAGTGAGTCCAGTGGAGGGCTGCCAAGACGCTGAAGGGATTGGAGAACATGACATGCGAGAAGAGGCTGATGGAGCAGGCTCTGTTCAGCATTAAAATGAGTTGAGATCTTGTTGCTGTCTAAAACTGTCTAGTGGGAACGTATGGAGAGGATGAAGCTAGACTCTGCTCAAAGGTGTGTTTTGATAAGACTGGAGGCAACAGGCACAAGTTGAAACACAGGAAAATTTTATTAAATATTAGGACAAATGTCTTCATGGCGAGGGTGGTTAAGTACCAGAACAGGAACCTAGAATGGCTGTGAAGTCTCCATCATTGGAGATACTTAAAACTGGACTGGCTGTGGCCCTGAGCACTCTGCTCTAGTGAACTGTTTTGTGCAGGTGATTTTCCCAGGTGCCTTCCAGCCTAAATTCAGTGATATTTTTGGTCCTTTCCTCAGGGAGTGACTGCTGCTAACTTACCTGCCAGAGCAGAGTTCTGCACAGGCTGCTCTCAGATGAGATGCCTGTGTTGCTTTTAAACTAGATGTCTCATAATACACCATGTCAGTTCCCTTTTGGCATCTTTTGGCATCTGGATTCCTAGTGACTATCCTGGGAATAAAATGCAAAGGCTTGTATGAATTCTTTCTTTCTTTGGAAATGAAGTACACTTACAAATGCTTGGAAGATTTTGTACTTTGAGGAAAAGAAATATCTGAGATAGTGGATGGATATCACGTGTAGAATGGTATGCATGTGTTTTTGGGTTTATTGGATTAATGTTTTAAATTCCCGTATTGAGACGTGCTTCAGCGCACTGTCTGACGTGGTGTTTAGCATCAGAGCTGTATGTCATCTTATGTGAACTTGGCTGACTTGTGTGTTGGCAGATGATGATATTATCATGCAGTATTCACGTAGTCTGTTTGCTGAAAGAATTATAACATCCAGATGATGTTGAAGAAGTAGTGTGGCAAGATATTGCTAAATGACTTATATTAGCATTTTTCAGTTTACAAGTTTCACAACAGCCGGCTGCTGTGATAGTGTTGTGACATTCTGTCCGAATGTGAAATGTGTTAAATCTGATGGGATGTTCCCAGAATTGATGCCAAGAGAGCAGGTTCATCTGCTTCATACTTAGTGTTGGAGAGAATGCCTTTTGTACTACAGAATTAAAGCGGGGAAAGTAATTTTTATGTTATGGATTACTCACACAAATAAGTGGTTTTATGATTAGAAATACTTGCCAGATTGTAAATTTTAAATTGTTTGAAGCTATCTAAGTCTTGTACTTGCAAGAGGTTGAGTGGGATTGCTAGTTCAAAAATGGAAAGTACTAACATGAAAACAGATTTTCTTCCAAAGTATCTCCTCTTCATCTGTGTGAAGAGCTCTTCACTAGTGTGGGCGGATAAAACACCTGAGTGTATAACCAAGTAATAAACAGGAAAACTTATGTTTCCTTTTTTAATCATGCTTTTGTGAAGCTTGAGCAGAAGTGGCTTTGTCAGAGTTGACTTGGCCAAAGCCTTTGAAGGTTTACTTTGCCTTTTATTTGTTATGTGTGATGGAGCCTGAAATACTCAGTTTAACACTTTGGTTACATTGAAATAAATGGCAAATGTTTTATTTGTTTCTTTAGGGTAGAGCTTTGTTCATGTATATTATGTATAATATATATAATATAATCATGTATATTAGCTGGCAAATTCAGTTGTGTTGAAATTTTAATATTGTCAGGCTTCTAGAGCGATATTCATAGCAGAAGTCCAGATATCAGAGACTCACTTGTACTATTGCATGTGTACAGATCAACATGAAAGATAATCCCTTTCAGTATACCTTGGAGAGAAAGAAGAGAAATCACCTCATCTTTCAGATTTGCCTGAAAAAGTTTTAGGTACCTATGTGGAGAAGTGAGAATTTCACAGATCAGTCTCATTACTCAGTTGTTTTCTCTCCGTGACATCAGTACACCATGATATAAATAGTATTATATATGTCCTCTTCTTTGGCTCTAGCATAAAGCTGCAAGATGTCCTTGATGCGCTTATTTGTAGAAGAGCAATTAGCTGCATAAGCGGTTATTTCAGAGCCTATAGTGTGCTTTCGGGGGGTGCATCGCCTGGGTTGTGCTGGCTGGCTCGGGGCAGCTGAGTTTCCGTGAGATGTTTGTGTAACAGGGGTCAGCGCAGTGAGTGGAGAGAGCTCGTGGGAACGGGAGAGGCGCTCGGCTGGACTCTGCTCCCACCAAATTAAAGAAAACACAGTGCATGTGTGTTTGCCCTGCAACAGTTCCGAACTATAATGGACTGTTTTAACAAGGAAAAAATAAGGAGAGGTCAGCTATTTACTTTTCTGACTAAGAAAACTGCTTTTGAGTTTTTCCTTGGGATGCTGCACTGAATAACTCCCTGGATTTCAAATCTTAGAATACAACCGAGTTTGATTTTTTTATTATTTTTTTTTCTTCAATGAACATAGTACAGTTACAGCCCTAATGTACAATGGAATGTCTTGTTTTAATTATGTCGTTTAAATATTCAGCTAAAATATAGGGTGTTTGAAAACGATGGACCCAATTTCAATGATACAGTGATTTGAAATTGGGTCCATCTTTTTCAAACACCCTGTACAGAAGAAATTCAGATACCTAACATGATCAAAACTTCCACCAATGTTGTAATTATTATGATTGTGTTGATTTACCGTACAACTGTTTTGAGAAGCCCTTGTTTAGCATTCTGCTTGGAAAACAGGCAGTCATTATTTTCTGGAAAGCAGTACCTCTCTACCTTTTTGAGCTGCCTTTTTCTTTCCCAGTCTCTTCCTGTCTTTTCTCATGCAGTTCCCATAGAAATGACAGGAAATTAAATATGTTTTTTAAATTATTAATACGAAATAATGGTGGTTTAACACTCTGCTAATGAGCTGTCCTTAAATACAAGAAACAGTGTTTCTGGTAGTCAATTTCCTAAATCTTTTATTTCCTTCCTGTTCTGTATTCTCATGATGTCAGTTCAGTGTCTAATGATCATGATGATTAAACCTCTATGTTGTTTTAAATAGAAGGGAGAATATGATAGTCACAGATTTATTGCCAAGTGTGAGACTTATCTGCTGATGACACGTATTACAGTGTTATAATAATTTCTTATTAGCAGTCAATTGCAAAAGCCTGGTAACGTGGCATGTGAATTCTGAGAAGTCACATAAATGAAAGCTATTTCTTTCCTGTGTACAAGAGGTCTGTTAATCAGTGTATTACACTGAGAACAGATTCCTACTTTTACAATGGTAAAAGCCATGAAGGTACTAGAGTAGATCTAGAAGGTAATTACATAGAGTAATGTGCTTCTGGTAGTTTTAGTTAGACATTGAAAATGGTCTGAAAATTGGTGGAAAAATGGTAAAAACAGGCAATGTTGTTCTTTATTCCTACTGGGAATGACTGAAAATCATACTGTATTTAAATCCAAGCAATAAGTATTTTTTTAAAGCACAAAACTGTACCACTTTTCTAGTAGTTGATAAATATTTTTGCTGTTTTGCCTAACTTGGAATAGGTTAATCTCAGACCTTTATTGTAAACTATACTTGAAAGCGTAAAATAGAGACTGACTCTTTTTTTTTAACCTGTTTTGTGTTTCAGTTGTTACTCTGTACGCTACTCTGGGAGGCGCAGCAATAGTTCATGGGCTAAATGAAACAGAGGTGACCACCATCATTACTAGTAAAGAATTGATGCAAACAAAACTGAAGGTAAGAAAACTGTTCTTCGTCTATCTCTTTCTGATGTATCTGTTCATTACAGTTAAAAGACCTGGTTCCATAGTAGAGAAGAATGATTTACTGGCTTTCTATAGGACAGACACTTCTTTTGGAATAAGATTTATGTAGCTGTCTTCACGTAGATAAAAAAACATAGTTAGCCTTCACTGGGATTGCGGCTCCTCATTGACTTTGGAGAACAGGATGAGCAATCTGCACTATAGAAGAGCTGCAGTGCTGCCTGGAACAACCTTTTCAAGAAACTGTTATGGCTTCTGGATGGATTTAGTGCCTATACATTTAACAGTTGAAGCAAACAGGAAGAGCAGAAAAATGTATAGGCTGTATATGAATAGGCAAATGTGATCATCCTCCTGATTTATTGTTGGATGTTTTCCCAGCAGAGAACGGCTCTTAAATCTAAAGATGAGTGCTCGAAGAGTTAGAGCTGTTTTGCAGTGCAGGCAAAAGCTTATTAAACATGGAGAACAGTCAAAAAATCTCTTTTGACTTACTGAGATTGAATATACAAGTGGAACAGCTGATCTGCATGAGGTTTATCATGACGTATTTTGGGGGAACTAGACCTTTCACATAAGGGAATTGTTTTAATTAGAAACTATGCACTGTTGCTGAATTTCGAATGAAAATTTCCCAAACCTTTTTGTATACAATGCGCATTTATTTCAGCTTGCAGTAAGAGAATGAATATGTTCTAATAGAGATGATGATAATAATCTCTTCTTCCACTCGAACACTGATAATTGTTTTAGAACTCAGTTTTGTTTGAAGTGCTTACTTTGTGCTTAACTAATAATTTCCTGTATTTTTGCTAGCTGTTGCTTATTTGAAATAGTGTAGTAACCAAGGAGCAACATGAGACTTAGTCTTAGCTCATTGTCACCAGGGCTTTTTTTCTCAGTGTTCTGAGACTGGAAAGTCAATTATCTCTACAAGTCTTTGCAGTCTTATTTGTGAAGTTTTCTTGAAATAAGACCCAGATCAGTAAATGGTTGGAAAAGCTTTTGGACTTCAAGTGGAAAGTTCAATTAGTCCTGCAAATCTAAATGTGGAAAGTTTCAAGCTGTTTGAGCTAGACGGGTTTATCCCCGAATGTTTTAAATTCTCAGATATTTTAAGTAAAATCTTTTTAAAGTGTGTACAGTAGGTAGATGGTGTGTTTGTTTTTTTTCCTTCTTATTGGCACAATTCTTCTGCATTTCTGAACACATGTTCATTTCCACAGGCGATTGTTTCTCAGGTGCCGCTGCTGCGACACATCATTACGGTGGATGGCAAACCAACAACGTGGTCCGAGTTTCCCAAGGGCGTCATTGTTCACACGATGGCTTCAGTGCAGGCGATGGGCGCCAAGGCAGACACTGGTAGGTTGTCTCTTCTTTTTCTTTGGATCAGCTCACTTGTTGTCTTACGTTGACCCTGTTGACTAAACCTTGGGAAATTGCAGGTCTCAGAAAATTACACAGTGAGTAATGTGGTAGCGATAGTCATATAGTTATATTGGAATGACTGCTGAAATATGTTAGTATATCACATCTCCCAGTCTGGGAAGCTCTCCACACATTATACATTCTCTTTTTTTAACACAAATTACAGGACACAAACAGCAGTCCAGGCCTGTGCCCTCGGATATTGCGGTGATCATGTACACAAGTGGATCCACAGGAGTTCCCAAAGGAGTTATGATCTCCCATTGCAACATAATTGCTGGGATAACTGGAATGGCTGAGAGGATTCCAAAAGTGGGGTATGTACCAACAGATATTTACCAGCAAAAGTGAGTAGTGAATCAAAAATTATATGCAGCTACCTATGTAAAACATTAACAGTTTTAGATTGCTCTGTCTGTGACACATCACACTATGAACTGATGTCTGAGCATCTTCCTGTGCTGCATTAAATGGTAGGATCACTTCATGTGCTGTTTGTTCTCTTATCTTCTCTATATGGGCAAGACCAGGGCACACAACCCTGTGGGTCACCTTGCACTAGGAGGGCTGAAAGCTTCCCTAAGCAGTACTGCCTTTGGTTACTGTTAAATTCTGTGGTTTCTTTGTTTGGTGCAGTTTTTTAATCTTGTCCATAGCGTTGCCTTCACAACCATAACACATGGTTAGTTGTCTTGGGATGAGTAAACATCACACTTTGTTCATGCCTTAAACCTACAGTGTGCAGTATGCAACTTTCGAAACAAAACCCATATTATTTGAAACACATTCTCAAGCTCAAAGGCATTTTTCCACTTTCTCTAGTTCTACAGTATGCTCTGTGTAAGTTTAGTTTAGTGACTCATCTGAGGACTCTAATGGTATAGCATAAACCTATATTTTAAAAATTCTTTACAGGGAAAAAGATGTCTATATTGGCTATTTGCCTCTCGCCCATGTTCTGGAGCTGAGTGCTGAACTGGTGTGTCTGTCTCATGGGTGCCGCATTGGTTACTCTTCGCCTCAGACATTGGCTGACCAGGTATGTTGTAGCTGTAAGCCCTTATGGTTAAAAAAATATACATATATAATTACTTACAGCAGGTCTTTGTAATATTTCTTAAAAAATATAACATTTTTTTTCTATAATTCATGAAACAGTGTATTGGTGGTTATGATTGGTACTCTGAACTAGTTTTAATTGTTAACATATAACTTAAAGTGATGGTTTGAGAGATGTCCTATGTCATTTGTTTCTCGTATTAAAAATCTTGAATATGTCTGCTAGTAAGCTTGTTCTTCTCTTTAGTCCTCTAAAATAAAGAAAGGAAGCAAAGGTGATGTTACTACACTTAAGCCAACCCTAATGGCAGCTGTCCCGGTGAGTAACTGAAGAATAAATAATTTTAAAAGAGATTTTTAAAATATTCATAATTCAGTTTTTTTAACAACAAAATTAATGCAGTCATAATGTAAATAAAAAAAGGACCTTTGTTAAGGGAGCTTAGAAATTTTTTTTTTTGGTATTGTATATTGGCGATAAACATTAATTGTATGAATGTCAACATTTTTGGAAGTTTTAACAGCTGTGGGGATTAGATTGCCATTTCAGTTAGTCATCTGTTGTTCATCACAGTAGATGAATGGGCTGAGATAGTTGGCAACAGGCAGCTTGGGGTTACCTGGTGCTCCTGCTCAGGTGTGCTTGCCTTCCTCCTGGTCTGTGGACACCTTGCTGTCTCTTAGCAGTGAAGAGGAGGCAGCCTGGAACGGGCTGGCACCTGAAACACACTAGAATTTCTAAATCATGTTTCCTTTTTGTTGTACTGAATTTAGGATTTGTGTTTCTTTGAGTTAATCTTTTTATGTAACTAGGAAATTATGGATCGGATCTACAAAAACGTCATGAATAAAGTGAATGAAATGACTAGTTTCCAGCGGAATCTGTTTATCTTGGCCTACAACTACAAAATGGAACAGATTTCCAAAGGTTATACTACCCCGCTCTGTGATAGGTAATTTTATTTTTAAGGGTGCAAAAAATGCTTTGCAAAGTCTTGCCGTATGAATAGTATCTGATTTTTCCTGTGCTTTTCTTTGTTTTAATGTTGACATTTTGAATGAGTCTGCAATTAAGTGTGAATTGAAACAACAAATGTGTGATGGTTTTAAATATTTACTAATATAATTTGGGCGTTATTTAACTTGAAACTGAGAGAAGTTTTTTATTGGTTGCATTATTTCATCAAGACTTTAATAACGTATCTATACTGTTTTTGAGTAAGATGAGAAGTCTATTGCTGTAGGTATTCCTGTTTTTACAGAAGTGAATCAGACTATCTAAAGTTAGAAGGAACCCATAAGGATCGATTCCAACTTTAGTGAGATTAAAGGATAATATAGTTGCAAAATGTATACAGCTTATTTAAATTATTTTGGGAAGAAAATCACAGGACTCTATGTTCTTAAAACCCATCTTCAAATTAGAATTTGGAAACAAGCTTAGAAATCTGTGCCTGTGTTTTTGAAAACCTCAGTGTGCTACGTCAAAATTTTCATTGCCATAGAAGTTTAGATGGTGGAAACTTTCAGTTCAGATACAAAATTAGGTACTGTCTTGTTTTGTTTTTAAGCAACAGATACATACTCTTATCTTTGCGTTTTAGCCTTATTTTCCGGAAAGTACGAATGCTGCTAGGTGGGAAGCTTCGCATCCTGCTTTGCGGAGGAGCTCCGCTCTCGGCAGCGACCCAGCAGTTCATGAACATTTGTTTCTGCTGCCCCGTGGGTCAGGGGTACGGGCTGACGGAATCGGCCGGAGCCGGCACCATCATGGAAGGTGCGTGAGCGGGGTCATCTGTGCCAGTCTGTGCATCTGCCCTGTGCCACCAAGCGTTAACTGGGGCATCCTGGGGACTACTTGTAATCGGAAATGTGTAAAACAGTAGGAGTGCTCGTTTTGACACACTGTGCTAAAGCTGGTGACCTACATCTAAAATGAACGTTCTCATTTGTGATAGAGAAACCTGTAATAGTGGGAATGGGATCTTGGCATTATTGCACTTACCAGTTGAACTGAATAAATTATTTCTAATTTTGCTGAGTATACTGGAACACTAGGAATACTAAAAATTGAATGTAAGAGCCTGTACCTGATTTTAGTTTAGTTGTAATGGGACTTAATGATTTCTGTTGCCTTTAAGTCCTAAAATTTCACTCTCACCCAGTGGTGACAGAAACAGAGCTGCTATTTTCTGGCAGTGGTGTGATTTACCTGGGATTTGTATGAGGACTGTCTAATGTTCATGGCTAGGTTATGCTGACTTGTAGAATGTGTATTATGTTCATTGGTGATCCACAAACTTCTGTGATGTGTGGGGTTTTTTTGTGGAAATTCGGTTTTATGAATTAAAGTTCAGAAACAAATAGTTAATTTGCACTAAATAAGGTGCATGACAACTTTTTTTTTTTCCTGAAAAATGCTCTTTTTTTAAACTCTAGCTTGTGACTACAGTACAGGGAGAGTGGGAGCACCTTTAGTCTGTTGTGAAATCAAGTTACTGAACTGGGAAGAAGGTGAGTTTGCAAGAAAGGTCCTATATGTTTGTCTGAGAGGTGCTGGATTCAGAAGACTTCAGCTGAAGTGCATGCATGATACTTCTGTTGCCATTAGGAAATAATTTTAAAAGTAGTCATCATAATATATGTACCTAGGTGAATTCTTTTCACTATAGGCTTTTATGTGTTGTGGAGTAGAAAAACATGATACTTAAAGGTGTTTTGGGCTAATGTGAAACCTCATAGTTTTTTTAAATTTCCTAAAATAGGAGATGGAATGTATTTATTTATTTATTTGTGTGTTTATTTATTGATTTATTTATTTATTCAAGCCCATATGAAACTGAAAGCCTGTTAGTCCTGGCAGAAAGATTGCATGGAGGTGGCATTTGCTCTCTGTACGTGTGTGAATTTCTCTGTTTGTAAATACACGTTAAATAGCTGTTCGTATAGGGAAAAGGATTGGAACCACCTCTTCTCTTACTGAACTATTCAGGCAAGTGGTAGCTTTGGCTAAGGACTCAATAAAGTGTTTCGTTCTATATTTAAATATTGAAACTTGGAATTCTTGCGCTAGAATATTTTAATTCTTGTTAACTTAATAAAAACCATACTTTTAGGTGGATACTACAACACTGATAAACCATATCCTAGAGGTGAGATTCTCATTGGAGGGCCAAATGTGACTGTGGGCTACTACAAAAATGAAGCACGGACCAAAAAAGATTTCACTGTTGATGAGAATGGTCAGAGGTGGCTCCATACTGGAGACATTGGAGAGTTTCATCAAGATGGATGTCTAAAAATTATTGGTGAGTTAATAAATTAAGGGATAAGTATATGTTTTTCAGGGTTTCTAGATACTATAGTTAACCAAAAAAACCCCCTCCGTATCTTGGCATGCAATCCAAACCCCTGCCATACATCCAAGGGAAGTTCTGATGTATTAGTGTAAACTTGATGGCGTGTTTTAAAAGCTGACTTTTCAAACAATTGGCTTCCTTTTAAAACAGTCTTGATATTGACTCTACTCTGTTAGTGAGACTGAGTAGTAATTAAAGAGTAGTAATTAAAGAGTTAAATATTCACTATTTGAGTTAGACAAGCTGCCTTGGATTTTATAATTTTGTAAGTGTGGAATTTGGTTCGGTGAAAGGGCTCTTTTGGTAATATGTGCTCAGGAATTAAATAAGCCTTTTTTTAATCTGGCCATTCTTTTATAAGAAGAATGTTCCTTTATCATAAAAGAGCTAGGGGAAAAGTATACTAAGGTAAAGGTGTTATACATAAGCCTGTGATAGGCTCGTAATTCTTTGATCCTGTAGGCACAAAAATTGGTGACCTATAAGCTACCAGGTGTCTTTCTTGAAGTCAGTGGGTGATTCAGGGTGCTCTTTAATCCTGAAAACTAAGCTTATTTGGTTTATCATATGAGCAGAATCTTGGGTCCCCTCACAGCTGCCTTGCGCTGGTTGGGCAGGTCATGCAGCCGCAGAACCCCCTGCCTGGCTGCACCGAGTTGCATGAAGGTGTGTGGCACAGGAGAGGTGCTGCCGGCTGCCATCGCAGCTGCCTTTGGGCTGCGTACGATGACATCAAGTGCTTCGGGCTTAGTTTTTGTTTCTTATTGTTGTGTTTCAAATAGCAGTTGGACAGTTGCTCTTTGAATATGGATTTAGCCTGGGACTGAATAACAAAATGTCACCAAATGGTGCAACTCCTGCCTTAAGCATCTGCACCAGACAGCACAATATGTGTGCTTCTAGCTAAAGACTGACTTTGCATAATCCTGGTTGTCTTCTCTTCATGTGACAGTGCCGTCATATAGGAAATGCTGTTCTAAAGGCAGAAAATGCGCAGAATTGAAATGTCCCTCACTTTTATGTGAGGGACAAATCGATAAAATGTGGAGTCTGGAAACCTGATATCAAATGTTCCTGGTACATTCATCAGACATGCATCAGCTTACCTTTGGCATTTGGACATACGTTTCGGAAAAGTATAGAATCACTGTCTAAAATTTTGTGTTCTGTAATTAACATGTAATTCCTTTTTTCCTCAATAGATCGTAAAAAAGATCTGGTAAAACTCCAGGCAGGAGAATATGTTTCTCTTGGCAAAGTAGAAGCAGCTCTAAAGACTCTTCCACTGGTAGATAATATTTGTGTGTATGCAAGCAGGTAAGAGGCAGCCGTTTCTTTGTTATTGCTTTATTCTTTGTCTGTCTTACTGGAGCCATAAGCAAGAGTTTTGCAACTCAATATCTGGAATTTTTTAAACCGGTTGAAAAAGGATTTTTCTTACAATACAAAGGAATAACTTTCTTTAGCAAAACTAAAACATCTGAAATGTATGTTTTTATTTTTCCGTTCCCTTTTTTTTCATCATTTGTTGGAAAATGCCAAGAATGAGGCTCTTTCAGTCCCTTTTTCCTGATCTAAAAAGCAGCTAAGCCCTGAGTGCGTTCATAACAGACGTCACTCAGGCACTTTACAGATTATTACCTGTAGAAGCCCTAGGACACTTTGTCCTTGCTGTATTTAGCTGTGATCTGTTCTTCAGAGGAAGTACTGTTGTACTTCAGAGGAAGGTGGGGGGAAAAAGCCCCACCAACAGCCCAGAAGCTGGCTGTGCACACTGAAAATACTTTTCTTCAGCCCCTGCAGTACACCAGCAGAAGCCTTGAAGCTTGAGAGAAAATATTCTGTAACTACAATGCGAACACACAATTAGAGAGGACATTTGATTATCATTTATTATTTGCTTTCTACATATACTGGTGAATTAGACATACAAAGGCTCAAACACTTCTTAAGCTTCTATTTGTAGAATTTCCTACCTATGTGTAATGTATACATGTATAAATATAGTTCAGGTGGTCTTTCTTTCTCATTGTCATTTTGATGTTTGGAAAGTCATTCTGAATGATCAGAAATATTCGGATTTCCAGTATAGCTAAAACAGCCCCACTTGATAGCTTTATTTGAAAGAGGCCAGGACAAGCATACCAGAGAATTGCTCAGTGGTAATAAATAGAAAATTAACTTTTGGTTTGTTCACCTGGTTCTCTGTGGTATTTTTTTGGTGTAAACTAATGGTAGTCATCCTGTAACTTCAATTTTGACAGTTTTGGATCAATATGCTAATGTGCATTGGGCATGCCACTGCTGAGAAAACTTCCATTATATTAAGTTTATTTGTGCCTCTTGACCTGTTGGGTGCATCTCGTCTTTGCTTTGACTGCCTGACGTGATGTGCCTGTTCTGACTACCGTCTGTAGAGAAGGAGGTTCCTACAGCTGGTCATTTCTGCTATTCCAGGACTAAAGTTCACTATCAGAATTCTACTATTAAATTTTGTGTTAATTTTGCCAGGTCAATGTAACATTGCATGTGTCAGGCACTTGACTTGATAGTCTGTCTTGTCTGTTACTTAAAAACTGGAAAACCTATGAGCGATTTTTAAACGTAGTATGCAAACAGAATCCAAGTACATTCCAGATTGGTTTTTCTGCTGCTGTATTTCTTCTTAATACTTTCGTGTGTGTAATTTGGCATAAGTAGCTGTGTAACATGGATTCTCTGAATGGTTGTCCGTATGCACGTTCCATTGTGGGTACAGACTCACTTCAGCAGTGTGAGCTCGGAGACTTCTTGTTAGCAGTGCCTACAGCCTCTCTTATCTCCTATCTCTCCTTACGCTTTGGGTTATCTTCTATGCAAGAGGAGGCCTTCATTTGTAGCTGTTGTCTTTCTCACATACAAAAGGACAAGGAGGGCAGACTTTTACAAAAAATCTGTCATTTAACATTATATCTTGGGGTACAAAGCTCCTCTGAACATGATGGTAGGGAATCAAAAGTGTTTGCATGATATTGCAGCCTCAAAAGCTACTTTAATTGACCCCTTCAGACAAAATACTCTGTGAGATAAGGAATAAAATGTTTGCTGAAAGGAATAATGATTAGAGCTCCTTCAGAGGAGACTCTTACTGCCTTATCAGCACTTCACCCATCCAGGATGTATTCACTGGGTCTCAAACATCATGTCAGGGAAATGAGTAGTTCAGTTACCTGAAAAATGAGCAAACATGGCAAAAAAACCAAGGGAGTTCTCAGCAGGGAGCTGATAAGGACCAGACTTCACAGAATGAAGATGGTGCTGTCGACATGTGGTGCCACTGTATATGTCTTGCCATAGGTCTGAGAGCTGTACTCAGGTAGAATCTCAAGCACAGCAAGGGAATGGGGATGCCTAATGAAGGAGAGACATTTAGTGTGGAGGAGATGACTAAGGAGGTCCTAAGGACAAAATTCTGAAAGTGTCTTAATTCATGCTGCTGTTATGACCTCCAAGACTGAAGAAGCTAGTAGCAAATTCCAAAGATCTGCAGAAGGAACAGTAGTGGAAGGTGAAGTAGCTGCTCCAGAGAGAAGAGGTAGTCATCAGGATACTTCCAAGACAAACGGTGCTTTAGCATTTGAACTGCAACAAGTGAAGATGTAACTTAGTGATGTAGAATGAAAAGCTACACATTCCAGGAGCTGTGAGCTCCAAGGTGCTCTTTGTAGGAAGAAGCACAGTAGGATGAACCCATTTGTCCAGAGGAAGTATGCTTCTACTCAAGAGGCGAAATTTTAGATGAACCAGAAGTTTGAGGCTTACCCAGCCAACTGGTTACTTCTGTGTGCTGTTTATCCCTGGAGATACTATTGCTGGACATGACCTTAAGCATATCAAAAGACTACAGGAGCCAGGGATCAAAGTGCCAGAGTTGTTTCTGTTGTGAATGCCTTCATGCATAATACACATCACAGAGTAGATCCTAGACAAAGTTCCAAGGGTTCAGTACAGAGTATAGCATGAGTGTGTGGGCCGGAAGAAATCTGAGAGAGGCACAGACAGAAGGTGAGATGCAAGCAGTAAGTGATATTGAGGCTAATCTGAAGTCTTTCTGTAAGTACGTACTTACTAAGAGAGAAACGAGAGCAGTTTTGAGTCAGCTAAAAGGCAGAGCTTGTCAGCAGATGGTGCCAGGGAAGCCCGTTTGTAATGGACTTTTGCAAAGTCTTCACAGCTGCTGTCAGATGCCCATTATATTCATACCAGTAACAGAGGAGAAAATTGCGATGTACAGGAACTGAAAGGATATGTAGAGTTAGTATTTTAAAATTATATTGGAACCATTAAAGGATAAGCTGAAGTAATCTCCATATGGGGTTAAGGGTCTGGATTTTGCATTAATGATCTGTCTGGTGAAGGAGAGAGTTGAAAAGATTTAATAAATCTATAAGTGGTTAAAGTGGGACAGGACTAAAGGACAGGATTAGAATTCGGAGCAAGCTTGACTAGATGGAGATGTGCTTGAAAACAGCAGTCAGTTTAAAGAGAGGAAATGTAAATTATACTTACACCTAAATAAACCCCAGAAATACAGGATGAGGACCACAAGCTGGAAGCAGTTCTTCAGTGTTTTCCAAAGACATTGCGATCACAGCTCCCTGTGTTCTAGGCGTATCAGGAGCAGATAAAGATTGCCAACAGTAGGGTGAGTGTATGGACTTTTGAAAGAGAAAGAGAAGTCACTTCCCTTACAGAAGCAGGCGTTCTTTGAGATGTGTTGTGCATATGCTCATTCCACAACCTGCTCTCCAACCCCTCTTCACTGCAGTCCTCTACTCCTCTACAGTAACTGGATTCTGCAGTTGAGAGGAAACTGAGGTAGGGAAGCCGCACACCAGTCTTCATACCGGGATGCAAAACATGAGGAGAGGCAGGGCGCAGTGACATCGTGTGGGTGCTGCTTCCCAAAGCTTTGAGCATGAGACACAGTGGAATATGCATATGGACAGCACACCTTGAAGCAGTCCAGTTGCTGTAAGGTAAGTAGCTTCTCTTTCCACTTATTTTTAAGCAAGCAGGGGTAATTTGCGTACTCTTTCAGAAAGATTATCAGGTGAACAAAAGCCAGCCATTAAGAGCAATATCTCTGTATGAAGTGCAAACCCTCAACTTTAAATGTTATTTTTGAAGACTTGTTAACTTTACAAAATTCATACTAAAGTACCTTATGCTTCTCAGTTTCCATTCTTATGTCATTGGATTTGTTGTGCCAAATCAAAAGGAGCTCGTAGAACTAGCTCGAAAGAAAGGATTTAAAGGAACCTGGGAAGAGATCTGCAACAGTCCTGAGATGGAAAAAGAGGTACTGAAGGTGCTGGCCGAGGCTGCTATGGCAGGTGAGTACCTGGATAGACAGCATGGACCTTGCAGACTGTCATGTCTGAAACAGATGAGTGTAGGCCCTCAAAAGATTTCCTTGAGTGTGTATGTTTCATAGAACATATATGAAGTGAAATTTTCATACACAAAAATGCAACAATGGAACATATGTTGGGTCAGTCCTTGTTCATGTAACTTTGTTTTTTTTAAACCGTGGCCAGTAGCTGAGTAAAGAATATAAAAACATGACAAACTTCAGCCTAGTTCAATTCCCTATATATGTGTGTGTGTGTGTGTCTGATGCTCTTTAACGTGCCCTGTAGTATCCTTTTGGCCCTAGCTGCTGGTTCAAAAGAATGTGGGTCGTATATATATCCATCTTGTATGTTAGGACAGTCTTGCATGCTAGTACATACCTGTGCATAGTTGAAATAAGCCCATGGTGACAGGGGCTTCCCTCCCTTCCAGTGACTTCAATCTGAGGGTTTTCCTAAACTGCAGGCAGTGTCTTTGTAGTTTGTAATCTTCAGTATTTTTTTTTCCCATTAACTCCTCTAGTCGCATTTTAAAGTTACGTAAATATTCTGTATCAGTATCCACGCTGTCTGATGGTGGAGTTGCAGAGCTCAGCCGTGTTTATCTGAAGAAATGCCTCATGTTTGTTTTAACGCTGCCATCTGCTTGTTCGGTTTGCTTCTGCCCAGCTCTTCTATGGAAGAGGCGGTGAACAGTCACAATGGCACTTGTGATTTTGTTCAGTGTCTGTTATACTCCACCCTCAGCTGCATCTTCTCCATGCTAATTGGTCATAGTCTATTTAGTGATTCTGGTGCAGAATTGAACAGTTACACAGCGATAGTTTGTTCTTTCATAATAATTTCTGCCTTGTATTTGCTTTTGACCATTACTAAGCACTGAGCTTTTTCAGAAAGCTGTTGACTATGACCACAAAATGCTTTTCAAATGGTCATTTTGGATATTAAGTTTGTTTTTCGTATACATTCTCATTTACACTTCTCTGCAATGGACACTTTCTGCTGTTTGCAGTTGCTCAATATCATGATGTCCTTCCACACCTCTTTGCGATTTGCCCTCATCTTCTCTACCCCAAATAACTTTATGCTTCCAAGAATCTTGTCTTTTCTCTGTATTACTTGTGGATATATTAAGCTCTGTGACTGGTATATCTGCAGACATCTGTTACAGGAGCATGCAGCAGATGGTTTTTCCGTGCCCCACGTCTCCAGGCTGTTTCTCTTTGCTGCCTGGAGCACATGGGCAGAGTCACTCTGAGGAGCTGCTGTGATGGAAAGCATGGACAAAGTCACTTGCCTTTCCTTTTTTGTGCAGCGCTAACTATTCTAAAGAGAATTAAAAGTGTTGTTAAAATTGATGAAATAGAATATTTGATTTAATCCTGAGGCATTTTTGTACATTTTGATGTTATTTTGTATTTGGTTTTGCTTTTCACTTTGGCATCATAGGCTTTACTTTTACAGTACTATTACAACTTCTAGTGCTAAATTGCAAAAAAACCTCCAAACTCAGTGATTTTTAGTGCCAAGGGGAGTGAAAGCTGCAGAAAAGTCTAAAAATGGCATGTTGCACAGGATAATTACAATTTTTTAAATAATTTAATCCAAAAATATATATATTTTTTAATATTGCCCATCCGTTGGCTACTTTTTCAAGTTACTTGTTTTTCCTATGTCTGAAACCATAGCAGAAGCTCTTGCAAGGGATACAGTGTTTTGTGCTAAAGGTATAAAATGCAGAGCACTGTTCTGTTTCAGTAAGGGGAACAGCCACCATGTGAACTTCGTTTCCTTGAACAACTTAGGACAAAACCCATGGTTTTTTACAAGCTTAAGTAGTATGGATTTTAAGACAGTATTTCCAGAACATAAATACCAGAAGAATGATACAATGATGTGTATTTTGAGGTTGTCACTTCCGTGCACTGATACCCAAACAGCCAGGGTTTATTTCAGTATTTCTATGGAAGCTGCAGTTACCAGTGGATCCTGTCACTCCACTTGTGACCACATGGGTTTTCAAAGCCCCGTGGTTAATGGGGGATTTAAGGAGCAATTTTTCATTTATGTCATGTGCTTTTCTGTGTGACAATTTGGTTCCTCCTTTTGGGCCTAACTGTGGAAAAAATGGTTACATATGCATTTTATATTAAAAATGTTTCTTTTTGCAGCTAATCTGGAGAAGTTTGAAATACCAGTAAAAATTCGTTTGAGCCCGGATCCTTGGACCCCTGAGACTGGTCTAGTGACAGATGCGTTCAAACTAAAACGCAAAGAGCTTACAGCATACTATCAAACGGACATTGATCGAATGTATGGAAAAAATGGAAAATAATTGGTTTTGGTTTTTTCTGCACCACTTTGCTACAATGAGTTTGGATCAAATAGGAAATACTTGAATTGCCTGTCTCAACACTTGGGATCAAGACACAAAACCACCGTTCCTCATTTGCAGCTTAAGCTGTTATTTCTGATAACATCACCATGATGACTGGCAAGTTTAGTAAAATGTTACGGCAGCAAACTTGTGTCTGTCTCCTTTTTTCCAGTTTTCTCTGCTACCTTGTCAGTCTGTGGATTTTTCCCGAGTCTTTTTGGGAAACCATGATTCTGAAGCCTCAAGTTTTTAAACATTTATAAATCCTGTATAATGTTTTATTTGTATCTTTAAAATTTGGATGTATATAGAGAGAACTCGGCTATATAAGAAATGGTTATACTGGGGGCCTTTTTTTACCTAATTATTTAAAGACAAGAAGGTATTGATGTTGTGACATTATGTACATTGAAAATGCTTGTAGCAAGATCATTGTTGAACAAAGGACCGAGTTATTTGCTGCTGTGCTATTTTTCTGTGTAAATCCGAGGGAGATGTTTGACATTCCAGCTTGTCTAACACACCTTCAATATGTGCCTAATGGTTGCTTTTATTTTTACCTGAAAATGGAAAGATGGTCAATGGCACGGCTCTGCAGAAAGGCAAGTACTCTTGCAGGTGTTAGTTAAAGCTTGTTTAATAGATGCTATTAACACAGCAGAAATTAAACCTAAGAATAATCTCTCGAATACAGAAACTCCTTTTTTAAATGGCTTATGATCATTCCAACCGGTAGTTGAGTTGTGTAAAGCTAATAAGGACTCTCAGCATTAATTTCACTTAACACTTTGTAGGTTGGACCAGCATCCTTTTAGTAGAGGGACTGTAGCGACTTTTGTCTTTCCTCACTGGTTTTGGATGTTACGCTGGGTTTGCTCTTTTGTTGCTTATGGAAGTCTGGCAAGACCCCTGTTCTGCCCCAGCTGCAACCCAAATCTTACTGGGGGATTTTTAAAGTCATAATGACAGTTATGTTCTCAGCTCACACAGTGCCTAGCTGCCCTTTGTGCCATTAAAAATCTCCCTTTAATTCTGCATTTTTTGTTTTCAAAACAGATATTTGAAGTATTTTTCAGCCAGAGCTATTTATGTTGCTTGGTTTGTTACACCCAGTTCTTATTAGGGAGGGAGTCTCATTTCTGTTTGACTATAGATAAATGAATATTGTTTGAAGTGAGAGTGATTAGATTTGTTTCAGATGTCAATTTTATTTTCAATATATTTCTGTAAAGAATATTTTAACCAGAGTTCCTTGAGAATGTGAAAGGCATATATCAGCCAACTTTGTGATGAAGCAAATATTAAAATGGCTTTAATTTGGAGATTATTCTCTCATGCCTACCATTTACTTGTAGTACTAAAAATCACGGTCTCGATGCTCACTTAGTGTCCTGCTTTGGCACACAGCAATTCTGGGTGGCAGCAGCTTTGTCTGGGGGAATTTGGGGACTTCCTGCTGTCAGTATTTGTGACATGGGAGTTCTAGAAGATGTTTGATAGACAACTTCTCATTTAAAAAAATTCTGAAATATTATTGAAATTAATGTTACATTTAAAATCTGTTGATTATAGAAAGCAGTTTCATAGAAGTTAGAAGTTACCAGGTAGGTTCCCTGTGCTTTAGTTTTGATGAAGCACAGAGAAGGTTTGTGCTGTATCGTATATGAGGTTGCCATCTCCCGCTATTCATGGATGTTCCCTGCTGCTGCCTATGAGAAACTGTTACCATATGCTGAATTTTGGTGTCACTAATCAAATGGAAATACAAACAACAAAAAGAAATCAGAACCACGTTTATGAGATTAATGCCTTCATATATCTAGATGATAAATTAATGCCACCTGGCAAATACAGATGAGGCTGATGTTGGAAAATGACTAAAGAACCCGAATGTGGAAATTGCCAAGTCTGTAGAGAAGTGTCACACCATATATTAGACATGACTAATTACATAAATATGTATCTGTGCTCCATCAACAGGTTCTTAAATAGTTTGTACTCAGCACAGGATGCACATTGATCAAATATTTTTTTGTGATTTTTAGTGAAAATGAATAAACTGCTGAAGTACTATGTATATCACTTGGTGCATTGTGCAGCAGATTTAAGAAAATCTGCTTTTGGTTAATTCAGAAGAAATCTGAAGTTAGGATTTTATTCTGCTAAAGGTTTAAATCTACTTTGGGATAAATTGCATAAATGGAACTTTGTAAATGGTTTAGAAGTAGTAGTTTAAATTTTTCTTCGAATCCAGTCGCAAGATTGGGTTGCAGTCTAACTGTGCATTTGATTTTACAGTTCAGTTTTTATATGTTTAAAATGAGTGTTGATATGTATAGTTCCTCCATCTTTAGACATCAGATTCATTGTGGACAATTATTTCTTCAATGGAATGCAGAAGTAAAGCAGTTCATTAACTTTAGCCTCAGCGTCGAACATAGAAAGACTTCTCAAATATTTGTATGGGCTTAAAACATTTTCAATGAATATATTTTTTTTCTTTTGACTTACAATGAAAGACTTTAATACAATTTCTGAGCGCTTCCGTGTCCCGTTGAGGCTGCAAAAAAGGCAACTTTGGGGGAGTTTGGTGAAACCCTGTGTAGATGCATCACATACCAGCCAGGACTTTACCTGGTCATTCTCCCTGGGTTTTTTCAATGTCTTCCCATGCCCAGTGTAACAAGAGGAACTGAAGTACCTGCTGGAGTGTGTTGCTCGTGTCCCAGGGGCTGTGCACAGCTGTGAATTAGGAAAAGTGCACGGTTGGAAGTAACAGTCTCTGTCACGTGGGGAATTTTGTAATGGCAAGAGCTGTGACCTTTAAACGGTCTTTGAAGAAGGGGTGTATACTTCACCTGAGAGGCCCCAAAATCTGGGGGGATTTTCAACAAAGCTCTTGTAAATATAAACTTCCCAGGAATCTGAATAATTGGGAATTGTTAACTATGTATTCTGTTCTGAAAATTTACATATTTCATTATAAAAAATGATTGACCAAGAAATTCCAAAGATGCTCTGAATCTCCTTTAAATTCCTGCAGTTATTTAAAAATATGTCAGGACTTTAGGCTAAATTCAATCTAGATGTCATAAGTGTTCTTTGCAAAGAGTAGTGTTTCAGGAGTAGGTTAGGAAATTAAGAAATGACATGTCAGAAAAGACCTTGCGGGTTTACCAGTGCTGCTGCTGCAGTTCACACGCAGGCAGGACCATACATACCTCAGTGGGAAGCTCCATCTGTGCGGTAAAATACTTCGCTGAAATGAAGGCAAGAAACAAGGTGCAACTGAAGCTGAGAACACAAAGCATGCTACATCCTACAGGTTTTTATAGACGAGATGGAGAGAAGGGTATGGAATCGTATGTTAAAAACATCCTGTAAAGCTTGTAAATTTGTGCAGAAATTGCTATAGGATGCAAGACTCTTTTGCAATAGCCTTGATCCTGCTAAAATTCACAAGCTTTTATTCCATACTAAAACTACATTTAGGTGATGCAATGCAGCATTTTGATTTTTTATTAATGTGACATTAACTACTTTGGACTTGCTGTAAAACTGTGTACATCTGTTCCTTTACTGTAAGAACAACCTTCAACTTGCATACACCTTGGACCGGGTTGAAATGTAAATTGAATGACCAGTTGTATATTATTGTAATTGGTTATTTAACATAAACTCATTTTCAATGTGATCTTGGTTGTTACTATGAACTGCCTGAACATTGTATATCCTAATTGAGTTATGTTGTATGAATTATTTATTTGTAATTGGATATCATGTTTCAAAAATAAAATTAATTTCACAAATCAGGCCCCATACATCTGGGTTTTTTTAAGCGGCATTTCGTTTTCACCAGTCTGAGCCTAGATAATTTATGGCTCTAAGTTGGTGAATTTAAATCACATTAGTTGAGTATGTGGCTGCTTAAGGGCAGTGGGTTAGGATAGTTCAGAACGTTTCATTACCATGGAACCTGCCTGGTGGTGGCTGTGTCCCCTCGTTGTGCTCCCTGCCCCGCATTGCTGGGAACCTTTTGCACCAGGCTCCATCGCTGCACCCCTTGCGTTGGGCATTTTGAAGTTTTCTATCTTAATAGCCATGTGCTTGTGCTTTGCAGGTAGTGAATATTCTGGTTGACTACTCAGCCACTTGTGCTGCACAGATACTGCTGGTGTATTTTTCTGGATGTTAATATAGTTGGTAGTGAGTTTTTCTATCTACACTGTTAATCAGCCGCGTGTGCCAGGCTTGCTGATTCAGAGTAGAAATGATACCTGCTGGCCTAGTGGGAATTTGGCCAGCTTGTGCCTTTTCAAATTATAATTTCAAGTCATATCAAATAGTCAGAATAAATGCGCCAGTTTCAAGATGAACGCAGGAATGCTGGTTACCAGGTTAGCCTGGTTTCTGTTACAAGAGAGTTTCCATCCTGCTTTGTCTGTTTTATTTGCGTATGATCTGCCACTTATCCTTTTCTAAGAGCACCAGCTATGGTAATGCCTTATGGAAAGCTGTGTGCTTCTGACTTTGTTTTTTAATTGTACAGGTCTACAAGGACTTAAATTTCTTGTTTAATTTTCTTTAATTTTGTGGGCTGAAGGGTCAGATCCCAAAGAGGTGTTAGGTGCTTGCAATTGGACTTCTTAAGAGATCTCAAGCACTTATATTTAAAGGTTTTGATGACAAGCTCACAAACTGTTGCTGGTAACTATCCAGCCTGGAGGCATCTCAACAGGTGCCTCCTTTTTAATTTTGTCGTTATTTCCAGGTAACTAAGAACATCTCAACAGATGCCTCCTCTTCTGCTGTTTTTTGAGTCTTCAGTTACAGCTTCCCCGGATGCCTGGGGTCGTAGTGCTGGCTACATGTCAAGCCTTCTTGCTGCATAGCTGATCTTTTACTTTTGTCCTTTTAATCAGCCATGATGAACGCTCCAGCTTCCTCCTGATTTTCTCTTATATTCAAAGTAATAGTTTATTTTCTTTTCTTCAAAAATGCTGTTTTTTAAGACTGAAAACTTTTAATTTCGAATTTATTTAAGCTAATATTATTATTTATTATTATATTATAAATAATAATAATACAAATAATATTATTATTTATTATTTCCCCCTCCTGTCTTAGACATCCACAACTGCTAAAATGCTTTTAGGGGGTTCTTTAATACAACAGAGAAGTAAACTATTATAGTAGGTAATTTATTATAGCAACTAATTTCAGAAAGTATAAACATGTAAGCATTTTAGGAGCCTTCGTTTTCAGATATACTATGTTAAGGAAGTCATTAGAGGCATGGGATCCAATAACAGATACAGTAGGATTACAAATAAAAATATTTAAGTATTGAGATGCTATTATTCTACACCAGAAAAAATGTAGGGGAGACAGCAGGGAAAGGGAGTACCCAAACAGTTGGAGTGATTTGTAAAAAATATCTATAAAATTTTCTCTTAAGAATCATGGTTTTGAAAAATCTTTTATTTATCTGTATATACAACTTCTTTTTGGCAGTAGAGTTTAACTCACACAGGCACAGCTGTACCTGTGCTGAGGTGCATCCCAGGGTACCAATTCAGCTCTTGCAGGTGAGAGCAGACGAAAGGTGAATGGTGTGGAAAACTACTGCTTTTCTGCCCTTGAAACCATACAAATAAAGTGGATATGTCTGCACTTGGCAAGCTGGGGGAGCAGAGGACAAACAGGCCTTTGTGCTGGGGGAGCCAGTGGTAGAAATACTTGTTTGGGATGAAAGGGTTGGGTAGTTCTCACCTGCCTTCCGAGGTGCCAGTGAAAAAGGGGAAAGGGGAGCGAGGTTGTGCAGATGTGCGACTGCAGCGGCACTCCCGTGCCAGAGCTGCTCTCTGTGCACATCTGTCTGGGTGGGATCCAGCTGTGGGGGCTGGAGGGACAGCAGGAGCAGGTCACTCACATTTCAGAGAGAATTTGTAAATGTTTTCTCTGCTGAAGCTACTACATATTGAAAAGGGTCACCTGTAACTTTCAGCAAGTAGCTATCTAAAAATTGTTTTCTCTATAAGTGAAATGCTTTGTATTAGTGGCGGGTATGTTGTTTGTTTCTTTATTTTGTAATTATTTCCAGGTAATTGAGAAAAAACTGTAACATAAGTGGTTTAAATGGAAAAAAAATGGCTTTCCATTGATATGCAATCACTGTAACTGTGTATGGCAACAGGGCTGGTGGGTCATGTCCTTTAATCCCTCTGAAATGTCAAGGTCTTCCTCCAGATCCATATGTTTTCATAGAGTTTCTGCTGCTTCAGGCTCCTAGAGAGGGTGAAAGAGAGTAGTAGTATTTTGAAATATGAAAATGTTAATAGCAAAAGAGAGTATTGTATCAAATGCCCATAAAACTTACTGTATCCTAACCTGGTAAAAAGTCCTGAATGCTTAGCTGGTTAATGCAGACTTTGATTTAGAGGTTTACTTTCATGACACTGATCAGATGTGGTTCAGTTTTTTTCTAAATAAGATCTGTGTCTGGGATCTTGCTGCAAACACTATTTTTGATATCATTCCTAGTACCATGTGAATTGGTGGTTGGTTTTACGTGTATAATTTATAAAATTTAAGAACGACTTGGAAAGCATAGTTGCCACTTTTTGATGCAGTTGGAAGGTAGGTTGTGAATGCTTAATAAGCTGTAAGGAAACCAATTGCTAGAACTCATTAAGAATTGTATGTATCATCAGTTTGCTTCTCTGGATCTCACCCATGTTTGCTGGGTATTAATTGCCAGGTGTCTTGGAAAAGAAACTGGTTTTGCTTAATTTTGTTGCAATCACGACTTGGTCAGTTCCAGCTAAAGCAACGTAACAAAATTATCAGGAAAATTGGGAATTCCAACAAGCAATCTGGCCTTTTCAGCATTGCGGCCTCTTTCCTCCCCTTCTTGCCAAAGTTGCGTAAGTGCCACATAACAATGGTAGAAAATAATAAATGATAAACGTGTGGTTTAGTGCGACTGCTGGGATATTTGCACGTGCAGAGCCCGAGCACACCAGCCTGGAGCTTCTGGGGATGCTGGTGTCCCAGGGGCAGGTTGGGTCCTGCCCACACACCCAGGGGTGTCATGAGCAAAATGTGCTAGTGCTTCTTGCCCAGACCTGTTGTTGGAAGTCTTGATAAACTTGACAAATACTTCTTTAAAAACATCTTCCATGTCATCACTCCTCGATGTGTGCAGTGGTGGATTCTGTGACGTTTTGCAGAGGTGGCAGGTGATGCTGATGGGGTGTGTTTCCCCAGGGCTGCCTGCCTTTGGGTCCTGAACCCAAGGAGCCACTGTGGGCTCTGCGTAGCCTGGCTTCACTTTGCTCAAATTTAGTTGTCCTTCCAATGGCAACTGCAGAACAGTTTCTGTGCCCTCATATGCTCGCCAGTACCTGGGATCTGCTTGTTCCAGGAACGAATTTATTTTCCACTTTTGTAGCTTTAGCTGTTTGGATGGGATTTTAGGGCCAATCTGGGATAACTGAAAACTGCACTCCAACAATCTCAGGCATTCAGATTAAAATTATTTCTGTCTGTCTGCCTCTGTTTATTTACTTTTTCAAGAAAGCTCCAGTAGTACTTAAAAGAGCTTTATAGTGCTAGGAATTTCTAGCCCACTGTGATTTGCAGATTCCTCTGCTGACTCAGTGGAGCAAAGCCTTAGAAATCCTATTTGAGACCACAGGCTGACACGGTTTGATAGTGAAGTTAGGAAGCCAGGGTGGACTGCAGCAAGACTTTGTGTTAACAAAGTAGACAGAACTTTTTTCAATGCTTTTTTCTAAGTATAGCAAAACGTCAGTTCTTTCCCCCTCTTCATCTGCTGTGCTGTTTTATTCTGGAGCTGATAACCTCAAGCTATCTCTGGGAGTTTTTTTGACCAGGCATCACTTCTGGAGGTGACTGTAGATATGGGATCCATGGGCTGGAGCAGCCCAGCTCCTCTGCAAGGGCAAAGGCTGCTTGTCTCAGTCATGGGGTCCACAACCACCCCATGATGCTGGAGAGAGCAGCAAAGAAGTGTCATGGAGTCCCTTGTCAGTGCAGCTCCTCTGGGCATGAATAATCCTGTAGCACTGGAGAGAATCAATAACTCAGTACATCTGAGGCTGGGCTAATTAACTTGATTTTTTCTTTTAAAAAATTTCCTGGGCTAATAAACTGAAGTGTTAGTAGTTTCAAAGCAAAAATCTCTACTGGTCTATGTGATGATCTTAAATGGGAGCTGTATGACTATCTTAGGGCACAATCTGAGTGTGTTCATACCCTGAAACTGCAGTGTAAGAAAATGTGGCTGACAATAGCCATGAAGGAGGGCAATAGATATTTACACTGTTTAATTATAATGTAAGTAATATTTTAAATGTTGCTGGGAGGGGAGGCAAGTAATTTTCGCACAGCTTTGTTGTGATTTCAGCCTCGCTGTGAGAGCAGAGGTGTGCGTGTGATGGGCAGCAGGATGCACTGGTGTCCTTGTGACAGGGCTGGTGGCCTTGGGGAGCTGCTGCGGTGCTAGGGCTGTGGTGACAGGCTTCTCCTCGCTCCCACGCACAGCACCGCGCTCACTGTTTGTCTCCTGCTTTGTTTGCTCTGGTTTGTTTTACTCCAAGGACAGTGTTTGTCCTACTCTCACCTTGCAGTGCGGCTGGGTCTGGGGCTGTCCTGGGGAGCAAGGTGGACATGAGACAGAGCGGGGTCCGTGCGCTGTCCCCAGCCCACGCCACAGCTGTGCTGCAGGTCCTGGCAGGAGCTCTGCCATGTCCCACTCACCTCCAGAGCCCCACTGCAGAGTGCAGCCGTGACTGCCTTCAGTGCTGAGCTGTTCAAACAATATTTGCTTTTCCTCTGGGTAAGATCTAATCTAAAGTTATTTTGGGTAGGATATTTGCAAATTATGTATTTATTTATTCATATGTCGACACACACACTGTTTAGGGCCCTAAACAACTTGCTCTGTGTTTCAAGGTTGAGGCGGGCTTATGCATATGTAAAGAAGAATAAGTTGTCTTTGTATTCAAATTTAGCTTAAAATGCCTGTAAGCAAAATACTCCAGTAGTTGCAAGTTGCCCGTGAGACAGAGCCCTGAGGACCAAGACCTGGGTGAGGAGCACAGCCAGCGCTGCTGCTGCTGGGGGGCCCGGGCTTTGAGAAGCGCTTGTTTGCCTGGGGCAGAGGAAAACACTCGCGTTAGCCACACCGAGTGTGGAGGGAACGGGCTAGCGGGGTTGTATAAACTGGGATGTGGGAGTTATTTTTAACCAGCGAGGCCTGAGAGTGCAGGAGAATCCATGTGGGAGGATGAATCACAACCGCGATGGGGAAGGGTTGGCAAGGCTCAGGGCTCGTGAGCTGATGGTCCCCAGGCATGAAAACCACTCCCAAGTGCCTAACCCCTTCAAACCAGCCATCTTCCTGCAATCCCACCAACGGTGCTCTTGGGAGCGGAGGAATGCATCTAAATACTAAATGTACATCAACATCCAAAATAAATAAAATATCTTGACAAGTTCTGGATGATTCCAAGTCTCACAGGGAGATGGCTGAGGAAGAAAGGCTGCTAGCTATGCGGGCAGCAACTTAATTGCTTCTAGAGAAACCTGCTTTGGGAATTGCCATCAAAGCAAGCAGAATGTATCAAGGGAGAAAGGAGATCTGCACCCACAGAACAAGATTCTCTCTCCACCACTGGTGGAAGCAGGCGGTGGGGCTGCCCCGGTACCGTCAGCCTGTCGTGTGGAAGGGGAGACTTGGGCATGACCAGCAGGGATCTTCTCATCCAGACCTGGTGGGTCCCATTCACATGGGTCTGGTTAGGGGAGCAGCAGAGTAAGTGACTGTCCTGTGGAGGAGAGATGCTCTGTGCCACTGCAGCCCAAGCTGTAAAACCTCATTCTTGATGGTTTAGGTGAGGAGAGACAAGTCAAGCAAACTCCACCTGGCTGTGGGGATGGTTGCGGGCAGCTCCCTTCTCTCTGCAGCTGTATTTGTGAGTTATCTCACCTGTACGAAGCTGCACCCAGCCAGTGCCAATGGCCCAACCTGCCCTAACGGGATCATGGTCTCCAGCGCCTGCCCTTGCAGAGCCACTGACTGACTTTCTCAGGGTAAGTAAGAAAACCCTACAAGGGCTACAGCTACATCTCAGCCCATTCACTAGTGTTTGAAGAGTTTTGTGCTGGAGCTGACTCAGTTTTTTTCTTTTCAGACACTAGAGGAAAAAAAAGTCCACCTTACAGGACTAATAGATTGTGGTAATTGTTTGTAATTTGTTAATGACTTAGTTACAGTCCCACTAATGTGCAACAGATGACTTGGTGAGCAGCAGTGACATTTGTTTTCCCATGAATTGGAGAAGCTTGTATGAGAGCGAAGACCTATGGTTCTGACCTGAATACTTTGCATTCTGGATCTATAAAAAAGCAATACCTGTAAGTATTGTAAACAATCTTTTCCCCAGTCCTACTTTATTTATGTTGAAAATATTTTGAGTGTCTTCAGAATAGCAAAACTGAGTAAAAAGTCTTTCTCTGTTGTCCTTTGTAGTTTTCTTGCTCTGGGGAAGAATTGACCCCCCTGAAGCCATCTCCCCCCAAGCTGTGACCCTGTCCCTCTGCTGCTCCATCCTGGAGCAGGTCACTTGCCCAGGGGCAGAAGGAAGGGCACAAATCAGGAATCTCCGCTTCTCAAGCTCTGGTATCTTCATACCAACCCCAGAATGAAATTTATTGGCTTGGGGTTCTCACGGTTCTTTCATTTCTCTTCAATATTATTTTCACGAATGTAAGTATTTTTCTAAAAGCTATTTTGAAAGCTAATATCAATTAAGGCTGAAGTGAGATCTGAAACAAATACCTGCCTGAGGGTGTGGATAGTCTTGTTGCTACAGTAGAAGCTGGGCAGTTGGACAGTTATCATGCCATTGGTTTCCTGTCAGCCGTGGTGTTACCTCTCTCTACCACCGTTACTTTCCTTGTCCAGTGGTAAACACACATATTGAGTGTTGCACCAAAGCAAAGCCATATAAACATGGTGATTTCTAAATGTTTTTAGCTTTGCCCATGTTCTGAGATCTATGGGACTGATTTCCCCACTGTGGATTTACTGTTGCAGAAGCAGCAGCATTTTGGAAGTGCTTTGATTGCATCCTTGAAGGAGAGTAGGGGCAAAGATAACAGCATCTCTGTACCAAGCAGAGCAAAATGATGGCATGAGACCAGGCTGGCTGGAATTCCTCCCCATCTCTGACCTTGTCCCTGCCAACCCCACCAGCCGACCTCCGCAGCAGGGCTTCCTGCAGCCCCGGCGCTGGGACGCAGCTCCCCGAAGCTTTGCCCAGGGTGAACAATTTCTGTGCCCTTGTCTGAACCTCTGCTCAAACCATCCGTGTTTTCAGCAACATGGGAAAGCAGCTGAGATATGTAGAGGCTGTGCTGCGGGCTCCCAGGGAAGCAGGAGGGACCCAGCTGTGGGTGTAAGCAGAGAGAAAACTCGAGAGAGGGTGGAAATGGGGGCACTTGTGGTCATGTCTGCTTTTTTCAAGTTTTATTGCTCTTGCTAACTCCAAGCAATTATTCAAAAATTACAACTCAGATCCCAAATGATTAGACTTAAGATAATGGATTTGGGGTTTTATTTTCTGGTTTCCTGGTTATCTGAGGCATGCAAAAGCCCTGGGCTAGACTGCTTTTGACTGCAAGAACAAGCAGCTTTTCTCCCTTGCATTGTTTTTTTCTTGTAGCAGCCTTGAATCCTCCCGGAGCTCTTTGAAAACCAGCCAGCAGAAGATTATTAGCTGATGCTAATGGAGAATCAGACGTGTGAATGGTATCTTGGCAACAACTGAATAGCATAAGGTGAGTATTTTAGTAATGCAAGGTACCCAGTAAAATGTTGATAACATGGGTCCTGCTTAAGGGTTCTTGTGGATCACACAGACTGAGTTCTGGACACCTCCAGTCATGGACAAGTTTCCAGTATTAAAAATCCTGATACAGAGGAGTTTGTTGCTTGCCTGGTTGCTCTTGCACTGTAATTGACTTCTAGGAAGCCTTTACACTTCATCTTTACAAAGCAGTAATGCATAGTTAATATGGATGTAAGGGATCCTCACTTGTTTTTTTACTTCTGTTTACTGCATTTTGTTTCCACTTTATTGTTTCAACAATAGAAATTCAATGTATTTTTTCTGTAATCTGTTTTGTTAACAAGATCTTGCATTTTTACGATTTGTTTTTAAAGCTAGGTTAAAATCTCTCCTAAGATTAAGTCAACAGAAACACTACTAAGGTTCTGCATTACCTACCTGTGAGTGGCTACATTATATTCTCTGATTAATTAAAATGATATCTAGTATTCAGAGTGTGTTACCTGCTCAATATAGCCCCCCACTCACCTTGGTGTCATGGCAATCTCATCTCTGAGGCAGTGCTGGTTTCTGAGCATCACTCGTAGTCATGGCAACACAAGGTGAGAGGGAAGCCCCAGATGGCCCACGTTAGGGATGTGGCAGCTCAATCCTGCTGTAACTATGATTTTTAAGGTCGCTAATGCAGTCTGTAGCACTAATCTAGCATGTGGGTTTTTCCATGTAATAATGAGCCCACTTGGTTGAAACTTGGCCAGTTCTGAAATGAAGGGTTAAGGAAGATAAGACAAATGAAAGGAAACTGCTAATAAATGAGGGGATAAAGCCTAGGCTCACGTTACTCATAAGACTTCTAAAATCTTGAATTTGACAAATTGGCTGCTTTCCTGAGCTAAATTATGGAGGGGAGCTGGGCAATTTATTTGAAGTGTCTGAGCACTGGTTACCTGAATCAATGTCTGTATCTTTTATTCCTTTTAAAGACTGATCAGATCCTGAAGCCAGTCATGAGGGGGAAGGGGAAAAAAAAATCAGATACTGAAAAACATAGAAGGACAACTTGGTGTTTTGGTGATGACCTAGACTTCCCCCCACTGAGCTTTCCAGTGATGATATAGGACCTTTTACAACTTTCCTCTGCATGAAGTGTTGAAGCCAGTTGTGTTTTGCTGGGTACCAAAGAGAGGGTCCAGATGAGATGTGTTGGAGAGGGAGGGGGGTGTGGGATGTGCCAGAGACCATCAAATGTTAAACCATGAGACCTGTAGGTGCTACAGCAATGTCTGCAAAGGGCACAGATTTGCAGTAACACAATTACAGAGTTTCAGGGAACTATGAAGAGGTGACCAAGGCTCATTCCTATTGATGTTGATGGGATATGAGATTATGAGGCTGGCGACTTACAGAGCCTAGTTAGTGGGACTCTTATCTAGAAAAGGATTTAGGTATTAGGCCCAAAGGGCAGAATATAATTCACCTTACAGAAACACAAACAAACCCAGTGACTTCAGTGGGAAACTACTCCTGTGAGGCTTTGCTGTGCCCAACTGAAACGAGCGGTTTGTGGGCTGAGCCTGGGCTTGGTGACTGGCTGGAACAGAACAGACACTTTCTTTCCTTGGAGTCAAGTCTGGGGCAGAGCACAGGGGCTCTGAGCTTCCTGGGGCAGCCGTCAGGACCCAGCAAGGTCCGTCTGCCCAGCCTTCTTTCCAGAGGCAGCCGCAGAAGCCGGCATGGTGTCCGGCCTCTGCATCGGCCACTAAACCTGCGCCTTCTCTAGCAGCTGAGCCCTTGATTTAGTACCGTGCGCTGCTTAACAGTCAGCACCCTGACCCCTGCAGAATTTCTAGAAGCTGTGATTCAAAGGAAGTGCTGTGGCATCCACGGGGGTTTCCAATCTCTGCCCTATCCTGAATAATTTTGCAGATGCTTTTTATCCTTCTCATAACTGGAAGAGATTAATCTTGTTTTATTTGCTTCCACATGACGCAGGAGACCAGAATGAAGTGGTTTTGCCCTTACTGCCTCAAACTTTCAGCCTGACGCAGTTCATCACCCAATTGTGCTGCCTACTCTTTAATTATCTTCTGTTGTAATTTTCAGAGAGTCAGCTTGATATTTAAAAAAAGACTTTACAATAGACCAAAACATTGATGGGAATTTGGTTTGTTTTATCTTGTAAGTTCTTTGGTTTAGGAAAAAATAATGACATATTTTAGACATGTTGGTTTGTTCAGCAGCAAATCGTAAAGCTTAATCGTCAAGACTCCTTAATCCCACATAACTGCGTTTGGGTTTGTTTTTTTTTTTTTCCTTTTGCTTATACTGCGAGCTAATCCTAATGCTGAGATTACTATAGCCACAGCAATTATTTCTCCGTGCAATTTTTCATTTTAATCTGTTATTTACAAACACAAATGATTTTGGGTGAACATCTTTCTGGGTCTGGGTTCTAACCCAAGTAAGATGTACCAGGCAACAAGGACTTGGGCATAGAACCTTTCAGGATAGATGCATGCGTCTCTGCTCAACAGTGAGCAACTATTTAAAAAAAAGGATAGTCTAGCTAAATCATGGCTGAAAGTTTATGAGAAGAAGCATAGGCCGTGCTGGCCAGAGGTATTCCTGGAATGCGCCTTGCACCAGCCCCAGCACCACGGGCTGTGGGGGGCAAGGGGCTGAGCTGCCCCCCAGGGAGCTGCGGCAAAGAGAATTTATCTTTTGGGAGAAGGAAGGAAATGTTTCTGGCAGCTTTTTCTTGGAGGGAGATATTGTAAAACCCCTCGGAGCTTTGCAGAGCTGTCCCAGCTGAGTGTGCGTCACAAATGTATGGGGTGTGGTGCTATTTCAAGGCTCAGAAAAATGCAAGGTATCTTTCTAAAGACACAGTCCTGCCCCAGCAAGAACACAGCAGTGTGGTTTGATACTTGGTAAGTATGTTTATAGACAGCAATGTCGGATTAAAACTATAGAGGGACATGGATAAGTAATATGGACGTGTGGTGCTGAGTAACATGTGCATGTGGGTATTTTTCATTGTCTTTTATTTAGATTTTCCCTAAAGTCTCTCATTTCCCTTCCCCAAGCCCCTATAGCCAAGCAGATGTGTTTTAGAGGGGTTTGAAGGAGATGCTTTGGCAATGTGGTTTGTGAAGGATGTTGATGGTGAAAATGAGATAACATGGGAGAAATCAAAGGAGAGGGACAAGAGTCATGGATGAGGAAGGTGGTGGGAGCTTTACCCTTGGAGGAGGTAAACCCTGGAATGTAGGTAAGGACCACAGGAGTTCCAGCTTCAAAGCAACAGCTTCCAGTTTATATTTTCAGTTCCCAGTTGAGGGAACTGACATGAGCGTAGCCTGTGTCCTCTTGCCTGTGTGATGCATGGACCAGGGCCTGTGGGGCAGAGGGAGCCAGCAAAACTACATGGAGGTAGCAAACCTTGCCTGGGTTTTGGCTGAGCTGGACTGAAGGGCTGGCAGGGTGGAGGTCAAAACCACGTGGAGAAAGATTTGGAGATGGGTCATGTGGAAAAGAAGTTGTGTGGTGGAGAAAGGGAACTGGCAGCTGGAAAACACACCAAGTACATGGACTGCGTGTGTCCCGTGCCATGGTGAGGGGTGCAGGCAGCATGTGCAGGGGTTGAGTCAGCAAGTGATAGTTAAGAAAACCAACACCAGCTTTCCACTCCCCACTTTCATTGGAAAATGGGTAGCAACATGTTAAACAGGCTCCTTGCTGGCAGTGCAGCAGCAAAGGGGACACAGACCCCACCGCACTGAGCCCGTTGTCCGTCGGAGAGCTGCTCCTCTTCCTCAGCGGAGGATTTCTGTGAGCAGCCCCTGCAGACCATGAGCTGTATTTACAAATAATACAGCAGGTACGTTACTTTCAGAAACTCTAACGCTTCTGTTTAACAATTGTCAAGCACTCCATTGACATGTGAACATTCAAATGTTTACGAAAGAGCTGGAAAATTTTGTGAATATGGCTACATTCTTAAGCTATGTGACTCCAAGGAGTAGTTATTAATCCTATGTGTCTAGATGTATATATTTTTTTTATTTCCAATCTGGAACAGCAATATTTTTCCCCAAACATGCTGCATTTCCAGAGCTTGTGAGGGAAGTGCAGAATCTCCTGTATCTGCAGAATTCCCCACTTCTGTCGCTTCCTGGATTCCAGTGAAATACCAGCTTCATCTGAAGAGCAAAAAGACCACACAAGACCACATGTTGTTTACTTTGGGCTGATTATTCACGTTATGAGCAGCCAAGAGAGGAGACTGTTTTCCCCTAGGTTCTAAAAGCGTAATTCCATTAAACCAATGGTTGTTCTTGCTTTAGTGAAATATATTCAAGAAGGGACGATGTCTCCCCCCAGAGATATAAATGCCTGCACTTGAAAGTACATCCCCTCCAGTTTCTTTTATCATTTGCAAGTAAGCCACCCCACTTAAAGAAGGCTTTTACGTGTTACCAAATTTCTTTTCTTTGGTATCACTTCTTAAAAATTAATTTGGGAGATTAATTTTGACTCCTGTGTTCAACCCTATTGTTGCACTGTGGCAGTGTGTTCTCCCCTCTCTCAGTTCAGCACACAGCGTAGGGAGCCTGTTCCATAGGACAGGGCTGTGGGTCCATGGGGAGCACGGCCCTGGCTCCCAGGGGCTGCACTTCTGTCTGTCCTCTTTGATGCCATGTGCACCCACAGGGTCCACCCAACCTGCAGGGTGCTGCGCTGGTGAGGGAAATGCCAGGAGGGCTTCTCCTTGGGCTTTTCCAGGTCTTTTGGAGCTCTTTTGATGTTTTGTTTTGTTTTGTTTTCATACAGGGAATATGGGAGGTTGTGGGAGACTGTTATATCAATCAGGGTCCTCGTAATGGAAAACTACATAATTTGTGCTCTATCAGTTGTCCACACAAGGCTGAATTATGAGTGCTTGTGTTAACTGAAAGAAATGAAGATTTCTGTCAGTTGAGAAGGAAGAAATCCTGTTCTGTTAGAGCTGGCACGACCCTGCACTGTGTATAATTCACCCTCTGAGTCGTGCATTGAGGGACTCATCCTGTGCTACTCACACCTGTGGCTCTGTGATCTAATACTGAAATACAGGGTCAGATCTCAGCTCATCCTCATGAATCATTTTGACTTCTCATACACAGGTGCTAAAGGGGAAATCCTGATCTTACAGGAACCAATGGCAAACTGCAGGTGGGTTCATGTGGGACTTTGGCCTTGGGTTTCAGAAATCACAGCTTTGTGCTTTCCCTCCTTTGCCATGCAGAATCCCTCCCTTTGGAGAAGGATGCTTGTGCTGTTGCTGCCTCTTCTGTATACTTTCTGCCCTCTTTGCTGTACACCTGAGGTTCATCCAGTTGATGCTATTTGCACCCCAGATTGCTTTTTTGTGCCTTGTGTTGTGCTTTCCAAAGCAGACTTTTGGAATAAGAATACAAATAGCTGGTCTGAGTATTTTATGCTCTAATAGTGAGTACAGTCAACAGATGCCAAGATGCAATAAATCAAACTGAAGTGCTGTCTTAGTTGCTTCAGCTTGAAAGGGGACTGCTGTAGAAAAAGGCAGTGATGAAATCTAAACTGCATTTGCAATCTCATGAAGATTCAGGTCAACAGGGTTGAGAACAGAAATTAATGGAGTGTGATATTTGCTGCAACAGCTACAGTAAATGTGGAGGTTTCACAACAAAAACTTGAAGGGAGTATTACAAACGCACATGAAGCTGAATGTCTGATGTTGTATGAAAGCCCAAGGGCCTTGAACATCAGAGGGATAAAGGGCTCAACATCTGGTATCCATGTGAAAGTGAAAAATCCTGTATGTGCTGAAGGTCATGGTGACCTGGGATGCTACGCTGATAGGGCTGCAAACCAGCACGGGCTGCTTTTTACTTTATGAACAAATTCTCCAGGACTGGAAAAAATAATAATGAAGAGAAATGTGGCTTGTTCCTCTACGGCCTTGCAAGAGCTTTCACTTCAGCTGGGCTGGATGTGTGGGGCTGAGAAAGCACTATCTGTCCCTTTCATCTCTGCTCTACATCTGTTTCTGGGAGAGGAGAGTGAATTTACCTTTGCGTGTGTTTTCTCTCCTCGGGAGTATGGAAGACACTTGTATTCTTTATTGTCTGCTGTTGTGAGTTCCTCAGGGATAGAATTGCCTTTGTGGTAAATGTCATAGTAGTCTTCCTCTCTTTTTTCTATCTCTTATTTTGAACACTGTAGTCAACCCTGTCCTCAACAGCGGTGTTAATAGAGATTAATGTGAAATACCCCTTCTATACTGGCATATACTTTAGGCAGAAAACTTGACACAGTCCACGCAGGAAGCCACATTGGTATCTTGCTTTGCATTAAGTGGTTTTATTCTTCACACTCACCAAAATCTCACTGGATTCAGTGGGAGTTTTAGGGGTCTTTACCATTTCTTGATGTAAGAAAATGAAAACTGCAATGCTGTGGTTTAGTAAGGCTGAGCAACAACTGTCTTCTTGACTTCAGAGTCTGTGGTTTCCCCCATGGTTAATTTTTTGTCTATTTATTTTTCTTCTCAAATTCTTCCGAGTGTGGTGGATGTGGTTTTGTCCCTTTTATTTCTTATGCTTCTCAATTACTGGCCTATGCTGAATTTCTCAGATCATGAAGAATCTTGAAAAGAACAAAAATGAAAACCGAGGAGAGATCTTTATGCTGTGTGCAGAGGACTTTTTCAAATACCCTCTAAATATTAATTCATATCTCTTCGCCTACAATTTGTTTGTGAGGAGCCTTCTCTAATTTAAATCAAAGTGCTAATTCTGAGCTGATTAGAGTTGGAATCAGATCAGAGAGACGATGAATGGTCCTTCATAAGGTACCTTTCTATAATTGGAAGAGTAACCACTGTCTGTTCGCTCAAGAAACAGAAATATTTGTTTGCATTTGTCAGTGAATTTCTTCTAAATACCGCTATCAAATTTAGAGGTTTTTTTATTTAGTTTTTTTTTAATGGCATCCAAAATTTTGCATGTTGCTGTTTTAAATCCGAAATGGAAATAAATACGTCAAACACGGTTGACCGCGTACAGTGCAACTGGATCTAGCATTTTACACTGAGAGCAAATAAATAATTTGATTTGTTCTTAAAGACAGTACATCCAGCTGATAATTCTGGTTGCGGGGGAGGGAAGGAAAAAAAAAGCGTTTTCAAATCAAACATACCTATATTCTCTGTGCCACATCAAAGGAAAAAGGTAAGGTAATATAAAGTACAAGTTTCATTTTATTGTATAGAAACATATATTGATAAAATAACTTTGTAACATGTTTCAGCTACAGGAAAGCGAATCGAGGGTTTAATGACTTTGGACTCAGATTCTCGTGTGAGCCACTGAAAAATCTTTGGGTTTAAAATGTAATTTCTTGTTACTGCTATTATGAGAGTTACCTGTTTATAGTTTGTTTCCAGTCACTCATAACTTTCTGAAATTCAGTTTAGGTGTTGAAAAGAAATGCCTATCCCAAAATGCCAGGGCTCCCACAACACGTGGCTTACAATAAATTTCAAATTTAGGGTAAACCGTTATTACAGATATCACTGAGATTTTCTGTTGCTTTTAATCTCTTGGGATCAGAAACCTATTTGCCTTACAGATCTTTGTTTTGTTCTTGTAGAGCAATTGCAATTCTCTGGAGGTGAGTTCTGGGAAATCTCTTGCCACTGCTGGAGTTGGGAGCTGTGAGGTGCTTCTGAGCCCCATATTTGCTGCTCTGGGTGCAGGGAACATCTGAGAAACTTGAAGTTTCATGACATGGAGATCTGCTGCGAAGGTTAAATAAAGTTTGAATTAAAGCAAACTAAATGCTGAAGTTGAAAGAAGGCTGATGCATGCATCTTCTAGGTTTGTATTTGCATGCTGTCACTAGTGCAGATTGTTAGGCGGAGCTGAGCATTTTACTAAGTTTTTCACAGTTAATAACTAGACAGAGTGTTACTTCTGTTTGGTATTCAGATGGTAACACAGTTTATTGTGGATGACACTGAGAAAATTGCCACCTTTATCTAGAAATTGCTTGCATGAAGTATGTAAAAAATGTCATCTATTCCTGTAGTATGAAAAATAAGGAGAAAACACCACCGAACCTAGAGCTGTGTGAGAATTGCTCGGGTGCCAGCCCAGCCATGTGGTAATGCTGTGGCGTTTATGAACACTGGTTATTACCCTTTCAGGTACTGATCTGCCAATGTGTTACCAGGCAGTACCCTCACAGCACGTGTAATTTGTAGGTATTAGTAGACTCATTTTCCAAGTGAGTGAACTGAGGCATAGGAGCGTTAAGAGTGTATAGTAAAGCTCATAAAATTCCTACTGTAAGTAACTTGTTAGTGAGGAGGCACATGGCTTATGTCAGGCTGTTACTCACTCCCAGCTCTGGGAATGGGTGCATGACTTGCTGCTTCTGAACCTGCTCTTGCATTCCACTGAATTCACTGCAGACTGACTCCCAGTTGCACAGGACTTGAAAGGAGCAGGTGCCACTCCTGATCTGACACTTGATTTAGGTGAGGCACTGCTGTTAACTTTAATGGGCTTTGAGTTCAAGGAGCTTTGGATCAGGTCCTTGGTGAGGCTTGTGTTCTGCAGTGGGACCAAAAGCCAGCATGCACATCTCAGCATGGCAGGTCTTTAAATGCAAGACAAAATCAAGAGCATAAACGTCATTCTTCATCATGTCTACATTTATGGTGTCAAACACAGCTCTTGATCTCTAATTTTACTTTAATTGAAATCATATATGTGAGTGAAAAATATTGATCACCTTTGCTGTCCTTTCCGTTTCCTAGGTTCAGTGTCAGGAAGATCTAAGTCATAACTAAGTCAATATTTGCATAGCAAAACTCTCCCTACTTTTCTCTATAGTGGTAAATTCCCAACCACTACTTCCATTAAGGGTTCACATGCAGGAAGAAAGAACCCCAGCCCCTCTGGCCTTCCCATTTCTCTCTTTCGTATTCTTTAAAGTCATACTGTTAGCATACGCTTATCAAACAGGCCCAGCTTTCCATCAGAGCTAGCCCTTTAACAGCTGTGGTTTGTATCTTCGGTCTTATTGACTTACTAAGTGGAAAAAGAAATATAAATGCAACATCATGGTTTGTGCCCATAATAAAGGGTTAGGCATGTATTTTCCATGGCAGCCCGCAGAGAGTCATCTGAATCTCTAAGGACATTTCATGTTGTCTTCGTAATGGATTCTCTTTGTTCAGTTTTCAGACTGTCCTCAAATTTTTATTTGGTGAAAGGGTTCACATTATACTGTCCCTTAAGCCATGTTGTGAAGAATTCCTGCCCCATGGGATGTCTCAAGCCTCAACTTTTGCGTCCTTTGATGATGGATGTTGCTGCTACAAAAGGCTCTCTAGGAGACAGGGACCTTGAGAGAAAAGATCTGGCATCAGCAGCTATGTTGTGACCTTTGCATTGTTGGAGTGCCTGGCTGTCGCTCTGCTTTCTGAGCCTGAATGTTTTCTAAAGGCGGAATCTGGAAGGTGGGAGCAACAGCATGAGGATTATACTTAAATGTTATAGCCTGTGTTGGGAATCACAGAATGTTAGGGATTGGAAGGGACCTCAAAAGATCATCCAGTCCAATCCCCCTGCCAGAGCAGGAACACCCAGATGAGGTTACACAGGAAGGTGTCCAGGCAGGTCTTGAATGCCTCCAGAGTAGGAGACTCCACAACCCCCCTGGGCAGCCTGTTCCAGTGTCTGTCACCCTCACCGAGAAGTTTTTTCTCAAATTTAAGTGGAACCTCTTGTGTTCCAGCTTGATCCCATTACCCCTTGCCCTATCATTGTTTGCCACCAAGAAGAGCCTGGCTCCATTCTCATGGCACTCACCCTTTTATATATTTATAAACATTAATAAGGTCACCCCTCAGTCTCCTCTTCTCCAAACTAAAGAGACCCAGCTCCCTCAGCCTTTCTTCATAAGGGAGATGCTCCACTCCCTTCATCATCTTTGTTGCCCTGCACTGGACTCTCTCCAGCAGTTCCCTGTCCTTCTGGAACTGAGGGGCCCAGAACTGGACACAATATTCCAGATGTGGTCTCACCAGGGCAGAGTAGAGGGGAAGGAGGACCTCTCTTGATCTACTAACCACCCCCCTTCTAATACACCCCAGGATGCCATTGGCCTTCCTGGCCACAAGGGCCCAGTGCTGGCTCATGGTCATCCTGCTGTCCACCAGGACCCCCAGGTCCCTTTCCCCTACACTGCTCTCTAACAGGTTGTTTCCCAACTTATACTGGAACCCGGAGTGATGCAAAGGTGAGGAGGAAGACATGAAAGGCAATTGCTGAACGCGTAAGAGACCTGCAAGTGAAATTTCAGCAGAAATTTTGTGAAGTTTTGGAAAAAATGTGGTCTGAAAAGAAGTAAGAAATCTCAAACAAGAAATAGTTAGTAACCTTAATTCCAAAAAATAAATTACTTCAAATTAAGCAAGTATTTTTGCCATGATCAATAGTTTTACATTAAGCAATGCATAATATCATTTGTGAAAAAAACAGTAGTTATGAAACACAAACCCAAAAGCTTCTGATTTTCAATTTTCTAGATCTTGTTTTTAGACAAAAATACAGTTTCTACAGGGTACAGCTTAAGAAAGCTGACTTATGGCACCAGTATGCAAATGGCATATGTTTTTCAGCTGGTTATTCCCCAGTGTCTTCCTATCCCTCCTCTTCATGTCTGCAGAAGGCTCAGGGATTCCTTCCAGGCCTTTTTAAAATTAAACTGTTTTTCAGAATTATGGGCTAACAGATGGAGAAGAGTTGTTATCATCAGCTAGCCAAAGTAAATAGAGTTGCAATGAATTTTCAGCAATAACTATGCATAATTGTGCAATTCAGTCATCTTTCAGTTGAACTTTGGGGGACTGCATAAAGCTATGGATGTACTTGACCAGTCTCCCCATGCTCTTGTTGGGTGTTGCAGTTCATCTCTGTAACTTTGCACAGAGCTTCACTTATGTGAAAAATCTGAGGTTTTGGAGCAAATCAGAGACCCCACTCTCATCTGTGGGCTCCTGCAGGAGAGCCAGCCTGCCTCTGCTCTGCTGGCTCACCAGGGTGTTGGTGGCTCTGGATGCCCAAAAGTGCTCTTGGTGCCAAAGTGGGTGATGACCTGTACATAGCACTGACAATGGGAGGCAGCAGGACAGGCTTTAGGTGGTCTTGTTCCTAGCACCAAGCAGCTTCAGAGCTGGTTTCCTAAGGTGTCATGAGCACAGATTTGTCCTTGTACTGAACAAATTTTCATTGACCCAGCAATGCTGTGCATTTCCTCAGCCTTCTGTGGAAGTCCTGCATAAAAGGGTGTTAATAAAACCTGACACATTGTCTTTCATTTTTTGAACTCTAGATTACTTGAGCTCAATTGGGCAGAAAATACTGCATGGAGCTGAGAAAGAAGTGAAATAAAAATTCCCCAAAGTTAGCTAGAAAATCGAGAGAGTTGCTCTGGGTTATGCATTAGCCTAGCAGTTAATAGGCTCTTGCTGCCTGCTCAGTAATTTGTCAGAAACAGGGATGAAGAATCCAGACTTGGCAAGCTGATGCTGCAGACAGATTTTGTCAGATGAAATCCCAGTAGACATCAGTCCAACATTAACAGATCCTGAGGTATCGCATAGGAATGCGCATGGAGATAAAACGCACATCCTAAATGGTGGACCCTCTATTTTAAGGGGCAGAGATGAGAATCTGGCTAATGTATTTTTTTTTTCTTTGTGGAGTCATTCAGACAAATGATGGAAAATGCTGGTTGCAAACACAGTTCTGTCTTTTCTTGAATTCTTCACTTAAAGTTGCTTAACTCTTCCCTCTTGCTTTTCCTGCATGTGAAGAGAAGTTAATCCTATCTGCCTTTACCTCAGAGGGTTTGTGAGGGCAGAGTTTGGAAAAGAATTTGCCGTCTATGCAAAGAATCCACAAGTGACTGCAGGGGAAAAAAACCCCAGACCCACCGTTGGGAAACTCCAGCACCAGTCGACTACTTTCTGGAAGTGGAGTGTCCTGTTACATAAACATCCTTGAAGCTCTGCAGAAGGGGTGACATTCACATCACGTATGTGGGGCCTGACTAATTGGGCTTTGTGTGTGAAGAACGGGGATGGGGAGGAGAAGGAAGTGAAATCCCCAAGGTGCAAGCTGGGCCTCCTGCTTCCCATGGCCTGTGCTGTTGCTTACGTGTTGAAACGGGGTGTTGGAGCCGCCTGTACCACTGAGATGAGGACTGGGAACTCTGCAGGCCCCATGGTCCAGCCTGCATCCCAGCCCTGCCCTGGCTAGTGGCCGGGAGGTGTCCTGCTCAGCCCAACAGCCACCGCGACAGCCTCCAGCTGTCACCCAGAGAGCAGCCCAGGGTTGTTAACAGCCCCTCTTACTAAAATCTGCATTAATTCAGGGGTCCCTGTCTGTGTATAAACAGCACACAGACCATGTAACTCTCGGCTGCTTCTGCAAACAGTGGCGGAAGGGGCTTCAGGAGCTCCAGGTATCTCCTGGAGGAGCCTGCACCTTTCCACTGGTTATGTGGGGATCGAAACCCCATAGTTGCTGTTTTGATGGCTGAAGTTAGGTGGCACCAGCACCCCTCCATCCAAAACTCAGTTGAGACCCAGGGTGTAGTTTTCTACAGCCCCACACCTTGTGGGAAAGTGGAGCTGCAGGATGAGTTGAAAGTCACTTTGTTTTGCACACACTTTATGAAGCTTTGTCACTAGTTGCAGGCAAAGAAAATAACCCATTCCCTCCCCACCTCTTCAGGGAAAACCATGTTTAGCAGGCAACCAAACAACTTTATAGCATCTACTGTAGAATTCACATGTATATTTTTCTATATTTTCTGACAGACAGAGAAGTATGGTTTGCAGGTTTTCCATTCTGCACAGCAGCTCTCAAGGTAGCAGGTCAGCTTTAGCAGCTGGGATGGCAGTGAAAGGAACAGCTTCACAAGCTGAAAGAGCCAGTGCTGAACTGGTTAGGAAAGAGTAAAATCTGAATTCCCAACTCTTTTTCTTTTCACAGCTGTTAAGAGTTCAGTGGGTTGAACTGCAATCCTTCAAGTTCATCTGTTGACTCCAACACACAACTATTATAAACTGTGCCTCTAAAACACGTGATGAAACATTTCTTGAGAGCTATTTATTCCAACTGCAGCAGAGGAAAGTTTTCAGAACACCCGGCATTTGGTGGAGGAAAGGTCTCTTGAGCTTTGCAAAAGGAGGAATTATTTGCATACCAACGTAAGTTGCATTTTGATTTTGCATTTTGCACCATTGAATAAAATAAGATTTCTAACTTTTACCCCCCATATAGAAACATAATTAAGTAGCACGAAACTGTGTTGAAGTGCCTAGCAGAGTATTTCTATATTTTTTTAATATATATATATTTTTTTTAATTATATGGATTGGGGGTTTTATAATTCAGCATAGAACTCAACATGATTTAATATTACACATTTTCTTTCCTCTAACATTCTCTGTATCTGAAAAACAGTTCGTCCAGTTAGAGTATTAATGCAGAAGTGTGATAGATTGCAAGCTTCAGTCAAGTGTGTCCTGCAAGCTTACAGATTAGAAGTAGCAAGGAATAGTTTTGGGGGTAGCTTTTTTCAGATGTTTCTTTTACATTTTTGATCTGAAGTTTGGTCTTACATGTACATACACATTCTCCTCCAGGCTTTGGCTGCAGTAAAACACTTTCCGTTCTGAAAATGGACCATACAAACATGACACAAGCCATGCTTGATGCTGAATCCCACAACGCAGAGAAGAACAACAGCAACGAGTACTTTTACATTCTGATTGTCATGTCTTTCTACGGGATCTTCCTGATAGGAATAATGCTGGGCTACATGAAATCCAAAAGAAAAGAGAAGAAGTCTAATTTGCTTCTACTGTACAAAGATGAGGAGAGAGAATGGGGAGAAGATGTAAAGCCTCTACCAACAATATCTGGGCTGAAGTCTGTGCAGTTCCCCATGATGCTGAACATGCTGCAAGAGAGCATGGTGCCGTCCCTGTCCTGCGCCATCTGCTCCATGGAAGGCAGCAGCGTGAGCTCCGAATCCTCCTCCCCAGACGTGCACTTCACCATCCAGGAGGAAGTGCTGGATGCGGAGCTGGGGGAAGTATCGGAAACGCTCCTCCAGGAGAGCAGCGAGGGGTCTGCGGAGAACATCCACAGGAACTCCTAGCACTTGCAGGGCTCCCTTCATCAGCTGCCAAAATGTGAGTGGAGCTCCCACTGAGAACTTGTGGTTCTACTTTCCTGCTCTCCAATGAACTCCAACAGGTATCTGTGCCCCCGGGCTGGAGGTGTTCCTGAGAGCTGGCAGGACAAGCAAGCAGTGGTACCTGACACCAAAGTGTCACTTGCACATGACTGGGATGCTTAATTTTAGTTTTCCATTATTATTTCTTACCATAAAAGCAAAGAACAAGGAGATTACATATGTATTTTCTGACAAGGTAACCAGTACTGGCATGTCTCTGCATATTTCAGAATTCTGCAAATGCCTGTGAAATGGTTAGGGAAGTTACCCTAACGCAAGTGCCTGGTTGATAAAGATGATGCGTAATGCTTGTTCATGCAGAACTGTGATAGACTAGAAGTACTTCTACTGTGTTTTTCTTATAAAAAGCCACAGTCAATGGTGGTTTTGCTCAGTGAGGCCTCAAAAGCTGAAAATCTGTCAATGCTGTAGCTGAAGGGAGATTGCAGCATGGCTGGAGACTGACTTTAGGCACAGAGAGAACGAAAGGAAAAAAAGACAAAACCAAACCAAAAAACAACTGACAGACTGAATTTCTAGGAGGTTTGTAAAGACCCAGTTCAGATCCATGCCACTATATCTATCTTTGCTTTAGTTGTACCTGTGCTGGTTGGGTCAGGTTCACTAACTTCTGCTGCAATCCAGCCTTTAACTGAGTCACCAGTAGAAAAGGTGTCTTTTTTTTTAACTTTTGTATTTTTTAGAAGACACATATATTTGATCACTAAAGGCGAAGATCTGTAAGTTAAAAAAAGACATTGAAAGATCTTTGTCACAAGGCGCAAGACGTGGAAAGGCTTGAACAAATGCTGCTCTGTCATGCCCCCTTGAAAAACAGGTGGAATTCAGAATAGAATTTAACCTAGCAAGGGTGAAATCCTGCCCCACTGAACTCATCAGCTGAGTCCTTCTGACTTCAGGGGACATGCACAAGATTTAGTGCTTCTCTGTTGGACTTAAATTCTCCATTTGAGGTCAGTGAAACTGTACCCATTTGCATCATTAAAGAATTGGGCCTTTCTGCTCTATTTAAGCCAGTGTAGATAAGCATTGCGTTACATCTTTTTGTTTTGTTTTTAATCAGCTCGCATGTGACACATGCATTTTATAAAGTCATTAGTAACTAGTTTTTCAAACCAACACAAACCTTCCCCCCTGATTTAATGGTACTGTGATTTTTTTCGAATGCTTATGAAATTAGTTACTAAATTATTGCACTGTTAAAAGAAGTAGTGTTAATATTGTAGCAATGTATGATTATTTCAATCATACCTTATATTTTATAATAACTTATTACAATGTTTGGATTAGTTCTGAACCGTAAGGGCTAAAGAGCCTGAATCTAAAGCGTTGCACAGCAAAATGTTTGCAAAATGTCTCCACATATTTCCTGCGCTAAAATAGCCCTGTGATTTATCCCCTGGCATTAGAGCTTGAGAGACAGCTTGAAAAATATGAACACTGAACAGCAGAAATGAACTGAGGCAAGAGTCTGCTGTACTTCTGCTGTTTAGAAGGGAGAGCTCTGATTTTGGCTTGGAGGGTTAATGCGATGTGATGCGTCCCACAAGAGGTATCACTGTCTCTCTCTGTATGCAGCAGAACAAACTCTCCACTGTGCTCAGAAAGGGCCTGATTCCGTTCAGACTGAAGGCACTGGGAGATTTTCCATCCACTTCAGTGAACTTTGGATCAGACTATATAAAGCTTTTTGGTAGATTTACTCCAAAGGGCCTGTTTTAAGTTTGAAAGAAGCCAATTTAAGTTTGGCACTTTGCCTGGAATCACTTGAATCCTGAAACTTTCCAAATGAGACTGACATGCACAAGTTGTCACATTTTCCATTGCTTTGTCCTTCATCCTTTTACTTTTGGTATAAATGTATTTGTATCTGTAAAAAAACCGATGTATATAATTCCTAACATCGAGTTGTATATAATTGTCTCATGTATTTAAAGTTTATTGTTTCTACTGGCACTAATTTTTATTTAAATAAAGAAACACGTTTCCTGGAAAAATTTCCATGTTTGTTCCCTACGTCAAACACATTTCCAGTAATGGGACTGCGCAGAATTTCTACAGGATCATTTTCTTCGCCTCTTTTTGAAACATTTCCTTGTGCTTGGCAGTACTGCAGCGTTGTGGGGACACCGCGGGGCTGAGCCAGGGGCTCCACATCTGCCCTCGGTCCATCCTGGCTCTTTGGGGCATTTCCTCACACTCAGCTCCTGCCCATGGGAAGGGAGGGCCCCAGGGACACCCCAAGTCCTCCTGCAAAGAGCTGGGGGTGCTGGTGAGCCATCAGAAAGGCTGGCAAAACTGAAAAATGGCTACAAAAGCTTTTTTTGTCGTTTATTCAGGCTCTCAAAGTCTGCATTTTGAGTTTTGGTTATAAATTTGCATTGTATCAAATTGGCTGGGCTAGGGTTGAGGCTATGGGCCAGTGACTGACACAGGTCTCTGTTCCCACCGGGTTTCCAGTCTTTGGCCATGGTACATAGCTGGTGTGGTCAGAAGCTTTGACCCTGGGTCTTATTGCTGCTCTGTCATTTCCAGCATTAGGGATGGGAAGTGGGGCGGGGGGCAGGTTTCAGAATTCTGGCTCCCTGTGCAGGGCAGAAGTGTTTAGAGGCAACTTCACACTTGCATGTCTTCTTCAAGCTGTGACAGTATGTACAGCGCCACAGGCACTGGCTGAGACCTACTTGCATGTTTTATTTTGAGGCTGTTTCAAAAATCAGGTTGCTATAAAGTTATGTCTGCTTGCTTTCCCGCAAAACCTGTTCCCTTGTGCTCTGCTCTCTTCGCTCACTCCCTGTTAAATAATTCTGGGGCCTGTTTGCAAGTTTCTGTGGACCTAAAGCTGCCCATCAGCAAGACTGCATTTCCCGCTGGCTGTGTAATCTCCCGGGACACCCACAGTGTCCTGGAATAGCGGGTCAGTAACATTGCATCTTCCACATTTACCCACGCTGCTGTCTCAGTGTTTCAGTGTTTCCACTGCCACAGTAATGAATCAAGAGACTTCTGACAGCACTGGTGATAAGAAGGAAAAACAGAACAAAATGTAAATTACAGCTCTGCTTTGCAGATCAAAAAACTAGCATGTTCCAGCAGCTTCTTGTGTTGAACTGAGTTGCTATAAAGGGAAACACTGTGTGCTTTGGGGTCTCTTTACACTGAAGGGAGCTAGTAAAATGAAAATGTGGCCACCTTCTTGAAGACTGTCACAAGCTATCCTTGGCTCATGAGTTTGAGAAAGTATGCTGTTATGCATTTGTCTTTGTCTGACAGCATTTGCCTTTGTCCAAATTAGTATTTTGATGGCACCAGGGGGAAAAAAAGAAGCAAGAATATATTTCATCTGGAGAAGTTAATTGGATGTGCGACTGAATGCAATGATGCTTTGAAGACAAGCTGGTGACCCAAGACTACCAGGTAGCTATTGTTCCAAAACAAAAGAAGCATTGTTAACCTTGAAAAGCTACAGATGGAAGGAAGAAAAATGCACCCATCAAGCTTGTTTCAAAATCCTTTTGACTACTGAGGAAAAAAAGCTTTGTTGTTTTTTTTTATTTTCTTTCCCAAAAGCAGTAGACATTTCCAGTGTGCTTCAGTAACTGAGTTAAATATGGTTCAGAGCTAATAGATCTTGGCTTGAGGGCAATGATAATTGGTTGTAATTTGACTGAATGGAGATTATTTTATTTTTACAAATGCATTCTTTCTTTAAAAAACACCGCAATTAGGCTCCCATTTCTTGGCATGTTACACCTCATACATTTGCTGGAATAGTTAATGCATATCCCCTTTGACAGAACAGGAGAAGATGGCCTCATGTGGCTTGTGTATGTGGTCTGGCTCCAGGACCTGCTGTCAATATAAGTGCCTACTCTGAAGATTGTCACCTTGGGATCTGTGATGGTAGCTGGCAGATTTACAGTCCTAAATCCTACCAGTGGATCACATAAAGACACACCTGTGAGGTTGCTTGTTCAACAGACTGAACCTGCTGAAGAACTGAAGTGGAAATGCAGAACTCATCTCCTCCCCAGGCACAGGATCTCCCAGGATCTCCCAGGACTGTGTGTGTGCTCTGGACCAGGGAAAGAATTAACAAGGTAAGGAAGGTTAACGAATACGAGAGAATACACTTTCCCAGGAGTAGAGAGCAGGTCCCAGATTGTGGTAAGTCAGGCCAGGAGCCTCATGTGTGACAACACAGTGCAAAATCTCTCTCTCCAGGTTGACCCTCTCACATTGGGACCCCGGGATCTGTTTCTTCCTCAGACATGCGCCCACACCTACCCAAATAATCAAATAAGTTCTCACAGGGCTGGAGAGGAAGGAAACATAAACCACAACAAGTCGTTTCTATTTTTAAGTCCTCAGTGCATGAGGTTGGAGGATAGGTGTACTGCTCAAGGGTGAGGAGCACACAGACTATCAGTCACCTTCATCACAGTCATGTCAACCAATACAAGATTAAACCACCTGCCTTTAATTTTAATCTAAAAATTTCAAGACCTTTCAAAGACAGGAGTCCCCACCACATTATAGATGAGCACTCTCGGAGATGCTCAGAGTGGGGTGCAGGCCAGCATACTTGCTGGCACCAGATAAAATTGTATCAAAGCTGGACCATGCTCTCCTGTGGCTATTGACCTTCCACGCTGTGTTATAATATTTTTGGACCTTGCTGTTCTAGTGGGAAGATTATTTCTCCCTGAGTTCACAGCTGCATTTTAGATTTAAAATACAAGGTTTGGATCTACAAGGCATAAAAATTAATAAAACTGTTTAGGTTATTGGTTTTTAAGCACTGGTCATATTTGCCCTTGTGTATTTGATTGATTTGGTTTTGTATTCTTTCCATTTTCATATGCCTCTGCAGTTCCTACTGCACACAGCCAAAAATAGCCATGAGATGAGCTGCTGCCTTAGTGTATTGACACTTCTGCATCCAGTTCAACTAGGGAAGAAAATGGAAAATAATACAAAATCAATGAACACCATAGTTTTTCAAAGCTTAATTTTGTTTTAGTTTGGGTTTGGGTAGGGCTCCAATTTATATTGGGCCAGGTTAGATTGAAGCTTTTGCCATCTGAATAAGTGACTAAAAGAAGGCTAATGAAGGCTATTGAATGTTTCATTACAGTCTATGTTCCCATCTCTTTGACTGGGAATCTGTTTAACTGTCCTGTGCTTCACTTGATTATCAGATGACGCTACATATATTCCCATATGTGACAATATGGTGTGTTCTTGATAGGTGTGAAATATTTGTGATTCTCAGATGAAAGATCCAGTATAAATACAAAGCATTTTCCCACTTAGGAACAACAAGCTTTTTTGCCCCCCTCTAATACTATTGCATGCTAGCGTAGCCACTGGTGACAAATGACAATTACTAGCACGTGTGACTCTTACCCCACCAGCCTCCCCAGGTCAGCAGAAGCTGTGTGACAGGTTCTTTTCACTTGGCTGCTACAAGAGAGGTGTCGGTGAGCAGGGCAGTAGCCCTGGGATGTGGGAGACTAAATTCAATTCCTTCTTCTGCTCCAGGTTCACGGTGTCCTCTGGAAAATTACATGCTTTGGCTAAGACTCTCATTTATAAACTGTAAAGAAGAGCACACCTTTACTGCTTAGAGCTGTTATGAGAATAACTACATTTTGAATTTCAGGGTGCTGAGCTCTGATGAAAAGTGAGAAAAGATAAAATTTGTTACTCTTCATATTTGGAGAAGAAACAACAAAATTAAAGAAGTTCCTCTGGTGTGAACTCCATCTATTTAGTTGGGACCAGCAAGTCATGTCCCCATCCCCTGCTCCTCCCAGCAGTGAAAAAGTTAGCTGAATGGTGCAGGCAAGGGGATGTGAGACGCACTATGTTCACAAGAGATTTCGAGTTCTGTCCTAGAGAATACACAAAAGACAAGACTGCCCTTCTCTGCCGGAGGAAATGTAAACCGTGTGCCTCTAGGGATGTAAATCCCCCTTCTCTCTCTTCAGAATGCAATAAACTGGTTAAGCAAGTTTTCCTGTGAGAGCAAAGAGAACGTTGCTGATGCTATTTTTCAATAATAGGTATGTAGTAGCGGGCAGATTACCTTTGAATGTTACACAGACAAGCCCCAGTGCTGCCTCTTTCATGGAGCACCATCTCATGATTTTTCTTACCAGTACCCGATGCTACAAAATGACGTGTCGCTGTTGCCAATCCTGTCAGCAGCAGCAGGGTAACGAGTGTCAGTAATTGCTTTTCAGCGTGCCAGCGCTGTGCTTCTCCCACACTGGAAGCAAGGAACAGTCTTGACACTTTGCAGAAGCATGGAGCAGCGCTGGGACTGCTGAAAGCACAGGCACGGGGACGTTTATCCAGATGTGACTTTCCATGCACAGTGCTGCATGAGAGCACCATGGAAATTCTGTGTGCCCATCCTGGGCATATGTGTTAATTGTGGTCAGTTGCACAGGATTTTGTGCCAAAGGATGCTGATCATGACCTTTACATTGCTGTTGGCTTTGGTTAGAAGGGTGAGCGTTACCTAAAAAAATGGCAGTGAGGCAGATGGGTTATGTGATGGCAGCAGCTACCCATATCTACCAAGGAATTGCTCTTTGTGCCTTCACCAAACAAAACAGCAGCAACAGCTCTTTCACTGTCTGATGTTTTGGGTCTAGCTGTTCGTTGTTAAAATTAACTTCAGTCACATTTAATTAGCTGGTCTTTGGCCAGGATGTGTATCTCAGATTCTCACTGTATTTCTTTTGTCTCCTCTATTCATCAAGAATGCAATAGCAGATGAAAAGGCTGCTGCCGCTTGCCTCTGCAGGGAGTCATCATCAGGGAGGTGCAAATGCTGCTGGCAGAGCTAACGGCCAGCAGTGGTCACCCTGCTGCTGTGGCAAGCAAAAGAGTTGACTCAGAACTGGCTGCTCCAGGTTTTTATTGCTTCAGGTGAGCTATAGGTACTGTACTTAGTGTCTGGATATTTACATGCATAGTTATGTATTGCTGTTGTAATAAAACTCACGAAGGACATTCTAAATATCACAGAATTCTTTTTGTCAGTGAAAATATTTTTTTCCACAGCTTATCTTTCCTGACCTTTAGTTTGTCTTGTGAAGAACTATCATTAGGAATTATGAGAACATTGTATTCATATGGAAAGAAGAGAACATAACATACGTATGGAGTAGTCAGAGCTTTGGGATTAACAGTGTCCTGTGTAGGAATATTTGTGAGATACATCCGTGCCAGGGGAGGATCACAGAGCCAGGACTTCAGAGTAAAAGTACTAGACTGCTCGAGTCCTTGTATTTATGATGTCTAGACAGACAGCGAATTTTCCCTCATTTTTCTGTTGAGAGTTGTGACAATTTGAACTGGGAGAGCCCAATAAATGGACTTCTATCAGTGTGAATGTTCCTGATGTGCCTATTTCACCCCCTCCCCTTACTACCATTTTTTTTCTGCAGGACTGTAGCCCAAGGAATTTATTTTTTCAGACTTCTCCTGATCTTTTTCTTTTCTGCATAAAAGATATAGCTTAGGGCACTTGAGTCATGTTTAACGTGATTTTTTCTATTCTTTGGCACTTCCTAATGCTGACTGCTCACATCTCTTTTGAGTGGTGCAGTACGTGTTTTCCTAACAGCTATACACAATGCACACAATGACGTATGGTTAACATCAAGTTTACAGGGGTCTGGAAGTGCAAGGGATTATTTTAATTTTTCCTGTTATAAAGTGGGGCACAGAATTTGTGACTTCTACTGTGGGTCACCAGTTCAAATGCAAACCTAGGACAGAACTAGCCAAGCTTTGTGTGGCGATTTGATGGCTTTTGTGACACTGGCTCCATGGGACTGGTACCCTGAGCACACTGAAAGAAAGTGACTTGAAGACAAAGAGGAGACTTTTATGCTTGAGTCTGCAAAGGCAGCAGCAAGCCTGTCAGTTGAGTGATGTGAGTTAGCTAGTGAAATCACTGGCTGCTGAGGAACCGGTGGACTCCTCTCCCCACTGACCTCCAGGCCAGGAGTGGTGGGAGCAGTGGGGAGCACTGACTGTACCTGCTCACCAAAGCACAGTCCCAGCTGGCACCACGCACAAAAGACCCCTGGACCATCAGGGTGGAAGGTACAGGGGTTGACCAGCGCCTTTCTTATGCTGACCCTGATTTTGGAGAGGCAGACCTTCTTCTCACAAATGTTACAGGCCAAGAAGCATCAGGGTGTAGTGAGGGGAGGGACAGGCTCCAGGTGGGATGTGGGGAGATAACCCTGCATGCCTCTCAACCCCTCCAAGCCAGGAAGTTGTCTTTCAAATCCAAAGTCACTCCCTTTCCCTTTTTTTTCCCTCTTTTTGTTCCCTCTGGGCTCTGGAAACATGAACTTCATTGCTACACAGCAACTTCCCTGAACTCTATCTGGGAGATTAATGGTTTATTGAAGAACGGTCAGGATTTAGATTGTCATCAAGAGACCCATAAAAGCAAGCATGTAAAAAGTGTTATGGAAACAGAACGTGGCCCCTTGGAGTTTTCAGGGGTGGAAGCTGGGCTATACACATGTCCTACATCCAGCTCTTGCACCGTTTTACTGGGGACACATGTAGAATGGCAGTGGGAGTCACTATTTGTCATGGAAATTAATTAGTCCCTTGTGAGGTAATTTGCTTTAAATGCACCTTTGCACACAAGCTGAGTTTTTTTTCCAGGCTAGCTGGTGCTCTGTGCATGTGTGTGTGTGCATCTTGTACGTCACTGGGAACACATTAACGGCTGTCAGGAACATTTCTTCTGGAATCCTCACAGATATCCCTTGTGATCCAATCTGAAGCATTGCCTGGAAAATTATTAACTCCTCTCTTTGGTCTACAAGGGATAGAATTACACAAATCTGCTCTGTTGCTTCGGGCCACAGCCAGCTCATTTCTATAGACATCCTCATGCTCTTCTCCAGGGAACTGCGCTTTTAGGGAGTCCTGCACGTAAACTATTGTTGCATCTGAAGGCCAAGCTGTTCCATTTAAGCACGAGTCCATGAAAGTGGCTGTGCTACAAAGCCCTAGGGAAACACTGGGTTGCAAACAGCCAGCTGAGCTGTGACACAGTGAAAACAGCACCCTGCTCTAATGTCACCCATCCTTCTTGGCTTTTTTCTTTGTCCCTGCTTTCCTGATCTTTTTCACAAGATTCATTATTGGTAATATTTTTTGTGCATGGAAATAATGACTTAATATATACCCCAAGTGTTGTGAGGTTAGCTGTGCAGCTAACATGCACAGATGCTGTCATTGTTCCCCTAATTATCGAAAATTGGCTGAAGTTCACTATTTCCCTACGCAATCGCGGGACCCGCATGTTAAAGCACAGGCAGAGGTGAAAAATGAACGTTAGATTGTAATGCCACAGCTTGCTTGTTTAGGAATTGGTCTCTTTGCTTAAAGGTTTAAAATAGAAGCTCTGAAGATTTGTTAGGACAGCTTATCCTCACACACGTTAACTGTTTACTCCATTAGTTTCAATCCAGCGTCTTCCCCAACCATACTCCAGTTTCCATGGGCTCCCCTGGGCTCCCCCGCCCTCCCCAGCACCATGGGTCTCTTTCTGTTTATAACAGTAGAAGCAGAAGTAAAGTAGTACAATAAAACCTATTTCTTTAACTTTGTGCACTTCTTGTCTACCTGATAGAGGCACAGGTTTTTCCCCATGGGGCTGAGGAAAGGTCCCACTGGGTCAGGCCCACCCACCACAAGGTTCATGAGAAGAATAACAACCCCTAGGATTTTATCCATAATTGCACATCTTGGGTGCCATCACTCACAGCTTTATGCTTTTTCATACCATTGAGGCACATTATTGCTCCCAAGCAGCCATGGCATAGTACACGTTATTGCTTAATTACATAACCCCGGTCTCAGTAATGTCTGGTTGCTAGGCTTGTCAAGCCCTATTAACCAATAGCATTTGCCTTCGAGTTCTGAAAAGCCTGATGAAAGATGCACCAAGTTTATCCAATGGATATTTTATCATTGTTGCATCTTTAACACTAATAGCTCTGACTTTACTCACCCTTTACAAACCTTTTTGAAGGATAAAAATGAGCACAGAGAAGTTTGGTGAATGCCTCTCTGTTACGGGGGTTTTGTTGCCTGATGGCGGTGCCCATTGAGGCCGAGGAGGGTCAGTGGTGTCAGCAGTGATCACAGCTGTGGTCTCAAGCACGGGGTAATCGAAAGCAATTCCTTCCCACAGACTGAGGTCTGCTTCAACTTCGCCTTGTCAATATTTGTGAAACCTCTAATTAGGCGGCCTTTCATTTTGCTTTGTGTCTGAGGGTGATACTGTGTCATCATCTTTTCTCAGAAGTTTTCATATTTACAGTGACTTACAAAAAGGGCAATGCTACCAGGCATTTTGTGACCTTTAATTTGAGAGAATGTCATTCTTGAGGATGACTGTGGTCATTTCATCTGCTGTATTCCTTGCAGTGATGATTTTGTGATGATGGCCACTTTAGAAAACCAGACTACAGCTTTCTAAGTGTGGACTAAGGAAGCCCATAGTGAGTCTTTTTCTACCCAAGCCGTATTTAAAAAACCCCTTACCTTCTTAAGTTTCGTGTTGTTCAATGCCTATTATGAGGTACCCCAAACAAGCCAACTAGCCTGCAAAATCAGAGGAAAAAGTTATGGTGAATAGTAAATTTGTTGAGAAAATGGTATTTAGTTTGTTCAAAAACTATTTATGAATTCAGGTCAAATTCTCTAACTAATTATTCCTGAGATTTATTTTTTTTTTCTGGGAGTGGATTTTTCTTCACAGTCATTTTTCCCTTTTACTTCAGCTGGGGTTTGATGCATTTGCCTGGAAACTGGGAATCCCTCAGCCAGTTCCAGTCTTCACTTGGGTGGAGCTGGGTGATCCAGTCCCACTGAATTACCAGCACTTTTAAGTATCTTAGGAAAAAAAGGCGGTACACAGGAAGTTTCGCCCATTGGACCAGTGTCCCCACAGTAGAAAATATGTATTTCCTGGGCCAGAGAGAAAGAAATGACCAACACTCCCTAGCCCAGTGGTTAGCAATACACAGAGGCAATGATATATTAAATTTCAGTTTCTGCTCCAGTGACTATAACTTGTATAGAATTGTATGATAACATGACAACACTGTAATATTTGACTATTCTGTAGCCTGGCAGCCCTAGTGCTCTCATATGAGATGTGAGTTCTCTCAGGGACTGGTTAGAAGTCAGCCTGTATCCATTGCTTTTTGGATTTAATCAGATAATTAAATACCCTATCCTTTCTCTTCTTTTGCTGTTTATAAGAAGCAAATGTTTTGTTGAAACAACCGTTTCAAGTTAAAGCCATGTTGGTTTTGCTTACTTTGGTGATGAAACCTCGACTTACTAAAATTTGCATGTCATCTTTTTGACTAGAAGTTGTTACTCTCATGAATCTGTCGAGGTGGGGCCTCATTTGGCAGCTGCTAAAGGAAGGGATGAAAAAAGCAATTCAGCTCACAGAACTTGCAGTCTAGGAGAGGCGTGATAAACAGATGAGATGAAGTAATCTGGTGTGCGGTTTGGGTGACATGGATCATGTGGGCAGTAGACTATAGGCAGGTATTAGTCATTTGGCAACTGTGCTAATATTCAAAAACAACCTGAAGATAATATTTGGATCTTACTGCCTCAGTGTGCTTGTTAGAGGTGTTGCTAGCTACTACAAACTTTTCTAGTGCAAGCATAAGGGAAATATTCAGCTCATGAGACAGAAAGAACCACTTGACCTCTTTTCTTCTCAGTCTGCCCCATGTATAGAAGAAAAGGTGGGGCTAGGCTGACATTTATTTTTCTGAGAAGAAACCAGCCTGCCTTTAAAATTGTTCTTTGGGGTTTTCCAACTGATTGTATAAATGGTATGTTATTTTACTGCAACTTTAACTGGAAACAGAACTAGGAGTTTCAATGAGAATGTTGTGTCTTTTTCTTAGCAGCTGCTGGTACTGGGGAAGGTGCAGTAGACAGACTGTCAGGGGAAAAATCCTACAGAACACCCACACAGGCTTTTGTATCAGTTTGGGAAAGAGGGATGGCTCTCAATGGCCTCTGCAATTTTGCTCATTTCCTTATACATCTGCTTTTACTGGGAAAAAATAAAATTCCTTTCAAAGTCGGGAAGGATGAAAATACTGGGCATACTCTGTAAGAAGGCTTGAATTTCAAGTGTGTCTCTACAGGTTTTTCTAGTAATCTGATGGGGCCAGCAGACAGAGCTGCAGTAACACCTTGGAGTTAGTACTTTTCTTCCTTGTCCAGTCTGATTCATGCAGCAAATAGCTGAAAAGTTGCCCTATGCCAGGTGTGGTAGAGACTGAATGGAAATGTCACAAGTGGATTTTAAAAGTATTTCTGCATCCCTGCGCAGCATGCCTCCACACTGTCATGGTAGAAGAAGAGGCAGAATGGCCCAGAATGTGGTGGCAAAGCAAACAGGACACTGTGTGGTGAGTGCTCTTCATCCTTGTATGAAGGAAAGATGCTAAATCTCACCGTGGAATAGAAGGGAAGGTAATAGTTTGAGCTGCCAAATCTGGAAAGAAGATCAAGCACCTTTGAGGAGATTGGACCCCATGGCTGTGAATTGGCAGTGGGGTGTAACACAGAAGCAGAAGAGAAGTAGTTGGGCAATGTGCTCTCATTTTACAAAGTGCTGCTTCATGTTGAGGTCTCCTATACAAGTGTTGACCCCTTCTAGCTTGAGGAAGCTGAGGTGGTCAGGATAAAAAGGTGTCTTGGTTTGGACATCTGGATTGAGACTTTGAAACATCTCAGTCTTTCATCTAAGCCAAGTCTGATCACTAGAGACACTGGGAAGTTGAGTCAGAGCCAACAGAAGTAGACTCGATAGCCAGCAAGAAACAGAGGTCATCTGTATGTAGCAGGAGCAGAAACATTTAATCCCCACTGTGGACAGTAACAGGTCTGTATCTAATGTAAACAGCTCATTGAGATACTAAGATGGTCCAGAGCTCATCAGTTTGGATATTTTGCATATGAATAGAGGAAACTATTACACAGTTTTAGCGTTAGTGGGAGCAGCAGGTGCCTGATCATTCCCCACATGCACATGGGTATCTGCCTGAATTTTGCATAGTAGTTGATATTTACGATTTGTTACCTGAGCTTTGTTAGAGGTTAACTCTAATTCCTGTGTGTGTCAGGATGTGCTGATGTTTGAAGGGAAACATAATATCCTGGCTAGGCATCTGTAAATGAATGGGCAGCTTGCTTTAGTTGCTGGTTGGCAGAGAGAATGCAGGAGCAGCATAATCAGCAGTTCCAGGATTTCTCTGTAAACAAGAGAAAAGCAGCAGCTTGCACAGTAGATATTCTCATGAATTCAGTGAGTAAATGCACAGGATTTATCTGCCAGACCACTGACAGTACCTGATCCTATGTCACTGCAGAAGCATCAAGGTTCACTAATCACATTTACCTGCTAGTACTGTGTAGTGAATATTCCTGTCTGATCAAAAGTACAACCCCCCTTGGACAAGGAGGGTACAGGTGCATCGCAAAGACTGCACAGGTTTTGGTTTTGTTTTAAATTCCAGAGCAGCCTAGAATAACAGCTTTATCTTCCCCAGCAGCATCCTTCAGGGCCATCCCCAACCCCCCGGCCCCCGGCTGGGACCACTAGTGGCTGCACAGCTCTGGGCCAGGCTGTGGGTGCTGGGGGGGCCAAGGCTGCAAGGGAGCTCCTGGGCCATGGACACAGGTGTGGGTGAGGACCCAGGTGGGGGTGGTCAGGGCAATTAAGGTTTATTAGTGCCCTCAGGGCTTTTAAGATCTCCTCCCACAGCTCTCCTGTTTGTGCTCAGAAGATGGAAGAGGGGGAAGGTGCACTGTTTCTGTGGCTGGAAGGTATGGTTTTGGTTCTCTTTTGTATTCTATATTAGCAAGTTTTTTCTATTTTCTGTGCACTAGAATATGCTGTTGCAGTAAGAAAGTAGTCAGGCTCTTCTGGTGGAGGAATTTATAATGCGGTGAGATAAATTGTCATATTTTAGTGGGCAATAACCCCATTTTTGTGCGCTATGAGCTTTATGTCCCATTCAGCTTTAGGGATGTTTGTTTGTAGGTGCCTGTGACACATCAGGAAAACGTGCCTGCCATCTCTTGAGAGCCCAGAAAGGTGGAAGGGAGTCACCCTTGGGCTGGTTTAGGATATGTCAGTCCTAGGAGATCATGGCTCTTGAATTCTGTTGCTGGTTTGTCTGGGGTGGCTGGGAAGTTTCTAGTGCTTTGCATGGCAATGTGTTCTCTGTGCTGTGAGCCCGTGGTTTGCAAACTGTGATGACTCACCACATTCAAACGCTGTGTTCAGTTGTTCGTCTCGCATATTTGCCGGGTGACCTATGGACCAGTGTGTGGGCGTGCGATGTGGCGTGTATCCCCAGCTGTGCCCGGTTCACAGGGGATGTGTGCATATGGGATGCATTTGCTTGAGAGCCTGGTGTTTTAACAGGAAGAGCTCATGCTTTTGAGCTTTGTGGGTCACTGCTTCAGTCCTTGATTTCACCAAAATATATCCCATGTTGCTGCACTCAAAGCTCTGGGGTTTGCTTCAATTAAGCAGTGAAGTGCAGGGAAAGAGGGAGCAGGACGTAGACATGTAGATACCACAACACTGGTGCGGTAGCCTCTGTCACCACAACTGCACTAGGTTAAGTCCAGTTTCCAGAAATACAGGATAAACCTCAGTTGTGGAGTTTTGTTGTGTGGTATGTTTGTGTGTGGTGTTGTGGTGGGTTTTGGCAGGGTTTTTTTTGTGGGTTGTTTGTTTGTTTTTGTGTGTGTTTTTGGTTTTTTGTTGTTGTTTTTTGTTACTTGTTTTTGTGTTTGTTTTTTTTGTTGTGTTTTTTGGTTTTTTTGTTGTTTTGTTTTAATATATGTTTTATTACCTGGAAAGATATAAAGACGTGCAAACTCACTGGTAGGAGTTGCCTCTCACTGACTCCCTGCTATCATCACTAAATCTGGACAGAGGTTTTGTGGGTAAATAGTTCATTAGTCTTTAAAAGGACACTAAATGTTCTAAGCAGAAAAGGCAGGGAAAGGTGTTAGAATGTTTCAGATTCTTCAGTAAATTTGGCTTGTGTGTGTGTCCTTATCTATATGTACGTATCATCATATGGTACAAGAATAAAACCTCTGATAGCAGGGAAGGTTGCATCAAAAAGCTGAAGGCTAATCTGAGAACCAAGGTGGCAAGTTAAATGCGCTTATTTGTTCTGATATGTCATATATGGAATATCAGTGTTTATGAGAACGGTAGTTTTGTGGTAGAGTGCAAATTTTTTGAGTATTGTACATTGCCTTTGGGAGGTGTTGGGAGTAAAAGTCTTCTGGAGCATAATGAGCAGAGACACTAAGACATGGCAAACTGAAGGTGGAAAGAACACATAGCTTTATTTTCAAGTACCTGTTCCTTGGAAGCTACAGGGCATATTAATGTTCCTCACTGTTGCTTTGCTACCCAGACTTTTGTGTTTCTTGCTGTCACAGGGCAGAAGCTGCTACCTGGAACTGGAGGGAGAAATTGCAAAGAATGGTGATCCTCAGTGGATTTGCCTTTGGGCACCGTTTTTATAAAAGACATACGAAAAGTTCCTTGGAAAAACTGCCAAAGCATGATTATTACCTGGGGATCTGCCTATGAAAAGCAGTGCGTGGGCAGGGACCCAGTCTCATGATCTACAGAGTTACTGGCAAAAGAAGCTCAAGGAAATGTGGAAATTCATTAAAAATTTCCCAAAGCTATTTTTTGTTAAAAGTTATGAAAATGACAAATTCTGCTCAAAGTTCACATTGTCTTGTGCTTTATTTGTTGCTGGTGTTGCCATAGCACTGGAGCAGTATGTGGAGGTGAGAGGCTTAGCTGCCCTGGCTGCTGCAGGCAGTGCCACACATCCCCCATCGCTGCAGGCAGGAGAGCTGCTGCTTCACGCAGGTTTAATCTGGCACCAAGGTGTGCTAGAGATGATTTAGTAAAATTGGCTGCTGGTGTTTAATCTCCCTGTTCCCTGTGTAATGGCAGCACAGCCCTGGCTGGTGTTTTGTCCCTGTCTGAAGTAGGAGCTGCCACCAAGAGTCTGCAGTCTGGGAAACCATTGCTTCTCAAAGGGGCCAGGTGCTACTCAGGTCCTGGTGCTCCTACTGACTTGTATTCTGCATTTTCTTCATGTTTTCAGGCACTGCATAGTTTTTGGGAAATGTAATAGCACCTGAAATCCCAGTTTACTAGGGGTAGGTTCCCTGTTTTTATTCTTGTAATCAGATTTGTGTCAGGGTTTGAATTTATGAAACTGATCTCTGTGGTTACTGGCTGAGAAAGATGCTGAGCAACAAATATCAAGATGCTGAGGGACTATTAGGGGCAAGTATTCTGTGCTTCTCTTGTTTTTATTCTGCTCCTTACACCTCCATTATACAGTATCATTGGAGATAAAGTGTGTTAGAATGGCTCTTTTGGTCTATCAAGTAATAGCCATTTTTATCCTATGCTTTACAGACGTACTTTATCTAGGGGAAATAAAACTACTTAGACAGAAAAAGTTTATTAAAGTATTTACAGTAACGGACTAAGATATTATGTTACTGATGTTATAAGCTGCTAAAATTTCTTGGATAATCACGTTATGTATGGTATCACACAAACTTTAAAAGGATTGTTCTTTGCTAGTGCAGTTTGCATCCTTCTATTCTGCAAAAGTGGAAAGAAACATTTATTCTTCACTTTGTACTGCTAAGCCAAGTGGAACTTGGTGGCTGAAATTCTTAAGCTGATATGCATGGGAACACCAAATTATGAGCTTTTTAGCTGCTATCAAAAAGACTGAAGGTTCAGCACATGTGAGGCAGTAAAATCGTACCTCCATGAGAAGAAAGTAGCTCATGCAATCACTGCACTGCATGAGCCAGAGACTTGCAAGCTGTTACTGGCTTTGCAAATGAGCGCTGACGTGAGCAAGCTGTGACTTTCAAACAGTTTGACCTTCTGCAGGTATACAGAAATGCAGATACAACAAAAAACAGGTCACGGGGAGAAAAAAGTTAGTTGCATTTGTAGTAAAAGCAAGCAGTCTGTGACACTGCTGGAGATTAGCCCACTGGTAGGCATGTGGATAAAGGTTTTCTAGATAAAGAGCTTCAGAGATGAAAAGAGTATTGTCTGAATTAAGAAACTATTTTTAGCCTATCTACATTATGAACTGTTACATTCCTTTTTAGTCACTTGCTTCCAAAATGGGATGGGGTTCCTTGTGATGTGCTGCATTCTAAAATAGATATCGGTTCCTAGAGATACAAGTCATAAGGAGTAGCTGGAGCTTATCGCCCTCAGCATGACTGAAATAACTGTTTAAAACTGAAGGATTAGTTAGGTTTGTGTGTCACACGTACATGTAAAGAAAGGACTTAGATATCTATCTTTGCTATAAAATGGGTTTATATCGCTACAGTCAAAACCTTCAGGTCTACTTATGGACAGAATTCAGAGCTCTGCCTCCACAAAGGCTCAAAAAGTGCTGACTAGTTCGTTTTAGAACAGAGGTGTCAAACTCATTTTCACAGGAGGCACATCAGCCTTGCAGTTGCCTTCAAAGGGCTGAATGTATTTTTAGGACTGCACAAATGTAGGAAAAGTTACATTTATACGGTCCTAAAATGTTTTAGAGGATCTTGCCTTGCTCAGACTACCATAGCAATGAGTACTGGTAAAATCTGCCCTCTGTCACAACTTCAGTGTTGTCTGGGTCTGTCTGCCAAGTGCTTGGTGAGTCCTGGCACTAATGCAAACTGCGCCATGCCGAGAGAAGTTCTGTGTGGTCCTTTGGGAAGGTTCTCAGGTGAGCAAAGAGGCTGAATTCAGGTGGCCATGTCCTCTCCTAGCTCTGGATAACTCCAACAGTTGATTGTTCTGTGGCTATATATGGTGCCAAACAACCAGGATGCACTGACTGTGCAAGCACAAGGTGGAACTGGGGAAGGGCTACTTGAAGTGGTATTCACTAATCTTAACTTAAGGCTTATGCTACAAGTCCCTGGTCTACTAGTTTAGTACTTCTGAAATTGCCCCAAAGCCAGCATTTGTGAAATTGTTTGTGTGCAGCGGTGCTGAAGAATTCAATATGCTGGGCCTGATACAAGTCAGGATGCTGTTGGCCTTCTTGGTCACCTGGGCACATGCTGGCTCATGTTCAGCCTCTGTTGACCAACACCTCCAAGTCCTCCCCACCAGGCACTTTCCAGCCACTCTTCCCCGAGCCTGTAGTGCTGCCTGGGGTTGTAGTGACCTAAGTGCAGAACCCCACACTTGGCCTTGTTAAACTTCATACAATTGTATGAACTAGGGGAGGAGATGGTGCTCTTTAAGCAGCAGAGGTTTAGAAGAATCTACATCAGGCTGAGGATGGTAAATATCTTTAGCATATGTACATGCTTGATGGGATATTAAGTGATATTCATGTTTAAAAGATTCTTTTTATTCTCATGAACGGTCTATACACCTTTTCCTTGAAGCTCTTGGTGCTCACTGTCTGAACTGATGATGTGGGTAAGATCAAATTCAACCTGACAAGATCAGTCAGAGGATGTGAAATCCTCCCTCTTTCCAGCCTCCCCTCTGGGCAAACAGATGTCATTTCACCTTAGTGAAAAGTTATTTTGCCAAGCACTGAGACTTCTAGATTTAGTGAAATGATGCAGTTTTCTGTATTTGGAGATATTATAGTTTGGGGTGTTGTTTGTGTGGGTTTATTTTTGTTTGCTTTGTTTTTCTTTCATGGATCTACTTGTGATCCTTAAGGTGATGTATTAAGTAGGGATCATTCGGCACTGGCAACTCATCCTTTTCTGCCCTTCCTGTCAGTCAGCTTCCTCTGAAGATGAGGCATCGCTGGCCATGGGATCAGGTGGAGTAGCAGTGCTTGAAAGTGGTTTTTCTTCATGCAGGGATACTAAAACATTTGGAGAACCAATATGTAGGTTAAGGGATAAACCCCACGGCTCTTTTTGCTTCTAAATACTTAAATATTATCTGTTAGCTAGGTTGTCTGCATTAGGTTTTTTCCTTAGTCTTATACCAAGGCAGAGTTAAGGACTATGCCTGTCTAAGAGGGGCATTATAGCTATCAGAGTAAACTGACCAAAACAATAGTTGTATGACAGCAACAACACTAAACTATAGGATCTGTTGGGAAGACAGAGGCTCTAACTAATTAAAACTCTGCAATAAACATAGTCATTGCACTGGTTGTGTTTGTTCTTTCTGCTGAAATCCTGTGACTAAGCAAAAGAAACAATGCTGAGTCATGTTTGTAAGAAGGAATTTAAATGAAAAATATAGTGAGGTGGAAAGAAGGGAGTCTTGGGAAAAGGAAGATGCATGTAGGAACAGAGGGTGGGGTTTTATTTTTCCCCCTTGTCTGAAACACCACTCATTATATCACCTTGAGAAAGCTTGCTTTCGTATTATAAGACACTTATATTTCAACATGAACTTAGACCTGCAAATGTGTGGTCTTGCTCTGTTGTTTTAGGTAACACACCATTTATGCATAACAACGTTTTAAAAACAAACAAACCAGCCCCTGAGGAGAAACCAGTTTGTTGTTTTCTTGCCTTTGGTAAGGCGTTGCATGGAATCTTGATGTTCTGTACTTAGCTAGATGCAACTAATATGGTCCTAGGTATTCCTGATAGCTAAATGTAATGTTTGGCCTTCAAATTTTTATAACACGTGGGACTAGCAAAAAGTCTGTTCAGCTTGAAAATTTCCTCCGGTGAGTTGTTGTAAATGGTGTCAGCATCAATATTTGTGTGGGTGAAGGGAAATATCTTTGACTTTTTCCAAATTTGACATTTACACTTCTAAGGTTAATGCTGCCTTTTAATTGCATAACACATCATGATGGCTCCAGGCTCTCCCTGAGTATCCTTTTCTGTGGGACAATGTCTGCTCTTGGTGTGTGCCAGGGTGACATGGCCTGACCAGAACTAAGGTTTTGTGATACTTTCAAATTGAGATGTCAGTAGAAGTTTTTTGAACAGATCTATAAAAATGAGCAAAAACAAAATTTCAGGGCCAAATGGTATAACCTAGGTGTTTTGCTTAATATGACTTAAATTAGCCTAGGTACCAAAGGAATAGCTGATAGCAAACAGATGCCTGTTCTTAAGGTGATCTGGGAAGCTTAAGATGGGTAGGGATGACTTTTTACAGGGGAATAATATTAGGAAATTATAAACAATAGAATTATAGGCATATGGATGCACTGAAGAGAAGAGGCTCACACAGCCTTTACATAAAGAAGCCATGCCTCATATCTATCGTATTTTTGTAAGGTCCCAATAATTAAATGGCTAAGCCTCAGCCTAACTTATGTTAGAGTACTAGAATTTCTTGGGAAAAAAAAAAAACAACCAACCAACAAACCACATACACCAAAACATACTCAAAATTCCTCCCTGAGATTGAGTTGGTGGTATAGCATTACTTTTTTACAGAGGAGTAATTGACTGTAATTAAAAACAACATCACTCCTGCCCCCCAGGGAAAAAAAAAGCATCATTATGCCACTAACTTCATAACTTGTTCTTGTCTTGCTTAGTCTGTGTGGCTTTGACCCTCTCATAGTGTTCAGAAGTTTATGTGAAGATGTAGGACACAGTGAGATGCAATTCTGAAACTTGGAAGGTATAATGTGAGTTAGAGGGTGGGAAAGGCAAATCATGGCAGTTTATAAAATCAGAGGAGGTATGGAAAAGGTGACTACTAAAGGCATATTCAGTATTTCTCATGACATGAGGACTATAAGTACATAATGAAAGCATCAGCTGACAAGTTTAAAATAAACAAAAACCCCCTTTTTCCATAGAAACATAATTAAGCGATGGCATGCCTTGCCACAGGATGTTTTGAAGGCCAAATGATTCAAACCATGATTACACAAATCAATTGAAGAAAAAAAATCCATGAAGGGCTCCTGAACAGTAGATACAGTCGCTGGTTGAGGAAGGTCAGAGCTGAGAGGATACACTAGGGAAATGTTGTTGTATACTTGCGTTACTTTCTCCAGGCATCCCAGCTGCTCTGGGGGAAAATGAGCAGATTAGATGAATCTTTGACCTGACCCTGTACATGCCGTGTTTCTGGGGAATCTCCCTGGTATATCCCAAGGAGGCCTCTGTCCTCCGGATTTCTGCCCCGTGGAAGTCTGTCTCCTGTGCACATATGTGAACACAAGAGAGTAAACGTAATTTTCTTATTTCTTGCAAGAGATTTTCAGTGTCCTTTGCCAAGTCTCCTCACGTATCAGGGCAAAAGCAGGCAGCTCATCTCACTTCTCAGTTACTTAATACAATGTGATAAAATAGACCAAGCCTGGCAGAATTTCCCATAGTCCAGTAGCTGTACAGCTGACCTGTTTGCTCCTCAGTTTGCTTCTGCACCTTGTTCGATTACTTTGGTAACGTAACCTTTTAACTGAGATTGTGCTGCCAATGGATTTTTTAACTTATTTATCCTCAAATTATAGAGTCCCTGAGATACACGTTCTAGGAGTGAGGCATGACAAATGTGCCAGAAGCTTATTATCTGCCTTAATAATAAAACTATAAACTGAAGGGTATGCAAGGTATTTCAGTTGTTTATGATGCTACTGTTGTATCTAGCATAGTTTAAAAGAAAAGGATTGGTTTTGTGGGAAGATGAGTGTGTGTGTGTGGTTCTGGGGTTTGTTTTGCTTTTTGTTGTGTGTGTGGTGGGGTTTTAATTTTTTTTCCCGTTGTTGTTGTTGCTGTTGTTTATTTTAAAAACCCAAACAACAAAAACCAGGGGAATTTAATTCCCACATGCTTCAGAAAGAGCAAGTTTTCTTGGACTTTCTAGAAAAACTTCTACCTCAATATCCAAAAATGGAAAATTTCAGCAAAAGGGTTGTTCAAGCAAAGGTAAGCAGAGGTGAACACAGGGATTTCATAGTCTTCACATAGTAAAGTTGTTTACACACACATACACATATATATGTATATATGAGATAGCAGCATATAGCACAATGGAGACTTTTAAGAGTCCATTCCTTCTAATGTTTTCCATGCGCACCAGTGATAATTAGTTATGCAGATTCGTTGAGGCAGGTGACTAATTAGACTTCTTTTTGTCTCTGACTTTCAGGAAAATTAGCTTTTATTCCTATGTGCTATCCCTAAAAAGCCCTAATAATATTCAGATATCCCAGCTTCAAACTAAAAGAATTCAAGCTGTGCAGTTGGATACCATATGGAAAATGTTTAAGTTGGTAGCTTAGAATTCATCTGTGCCCTGGTTAGAAACTTGTTGAACAGCTGTGGAAATCAGACACAGATGAGTAATTGGATCTGCTATCTTTGGGAACAGAATCCTGTACATGGTTTTAATTTGCCATTTGTTTGAACGCTCAGCATGATGTTGATGGGAATGCAGCAAAGACGAGGGGCAGAAATTTTAGCTGTGCTGCCTTCCCCAGCTGGTGGCAGCCTCCCAGGTGGTCTTACATACTTTGGTTGGAGTTGGGCTAAGGAAATCTCTGTGCTGCCACTGTCCTTTCTGATGGTCCCTTGGGCCATACCCCAATTTCCCCAAATTTCCAAAGAACATTAGCTCAGAGGAAGAGAATATCTTTTTGATTGTCTGCATGGACTAGCTCAGTGCATAACTGTCCCTTCAGATGGAGTTCTGGGGTGGCGCTGCTGGGAAGCCGTGGTGTTCTCACCACAAAGGGCAAATCCTGGGCTGGTATCTGGAGCTGCATGGGGCAGGCTGAGCTGCAGGTGATGCACCTGCTTTTTGGGTGGGTGACTGGCTGTGGGAACTCTGGGCGGGTGTAAACTAAGGAAGCCTGACTGTACCACCCAGCACAGCAGTCAACTGACTTGGCAGGGGAAGGGTCCTCTTGCTGGTTTCTAACTGAAATGATAAATATTGCCATTTTGGGGCTTTAGGGGAAATTAATCAAGCAGAGCAGCATTTTCTTTTGGAAGCAAAACAAACTTTAAAAGTTTGTACTTTATATAGGTTTTTTTATTGTTTGGTTGGTTTTTGTGTGTTTTTTGTGTATTTTTGGGGGGTTTTTTTGTGTGTTTTGTGTTTTGTTTGTTTGGTTTTTTTTATATACAGCATCTCTAAGAGGTATTTCCTCACTGATTATTTGACAGAGTTTTGTAAAGAATGATGCTTATTTAAGCAGACATCTAAATTGTAGTTTGTTTTGCCTAGTGAGGTGTATTTTTTGCATGGACCTTCTGCTGTACCCTGAGACACAGTCTGTATAAGAACTGTGCTTTGGGGGAAAATGGACAGCTTTGACTTCCTTGTGTCTGTTGTCCTAGCTTTATGCTTGAAGGTGCAGGGAAAAGATACTGGTCTTTGTCAGGCACTCCCAATTTATATTTGTGTGTCTTAAATACAAGAGCTGTGGGCACTCGCTTCTTGCTGCTGCTGCTTCACAGCTGTTCCTCCTGTGTTTGGTTAGATGAAAGGAGGAGCAAGTACCTCTTCAAAAGATGCAAAGGTGACTGATCTGTAATCATTGCTTTGTCAGCAGATGAGCATGGAGGTGTGAGAGAGCTGGCTGTGATCATGTTGGGCAAAAAGAGCTGGCAAAATGACATTTTTAGTCCTCCAGATCCAGGAGATGCACAAAAGGCGAACAAAAGTTTCTCAGCAAAAACCTGTTGTTGTTGTGTGTTACTCCCTCCCTAACCATCTTGTGTATGGTCACACCAGACCTGTGATGAGATGCCTGAGCACAAAGTTTCATATTTTCAAATATGTTCTTTTATGCCTCAATCATCACAGCTTTGAGTGCTCTGAGGAACACTCTGACAATAAGACTGTATTTGTCATCTCTCTTGCTTTTGTTTTTGAGAGGGAGTGAAGCTGGAGGTATTCTATGTTACTTGTACTTCTCTTATGTTAGTATTCACAGATTAAATCAAAATGCAGTCTGGCAAAAAGATTCCCTTGAGAAGCTCTGGTGTATTTTGACTCTAGTGGTGGTGTGGACAAGTGATGCTTTACAGAAGTTCGTTTGAGGGACTGTCACTTGGAGTTGCTGCACTTGTGCTGTGGCTTGCACCCGGCTGAGCTGGGGTTTGACTGGGAGACATGGGAGAAAAAAGGGCTTGGCTCCAAGCACTTGGGGCTTGCTCACATATGACTGCTGCTGGTTCCAGTATGACAGAGCTCACAGGGCAGGAGTGAAGCTGTAATTGTCTCTGAGGACTATAATAAACCTGATTTTTCTCAGCTAGGTCTGGTGGTGGTCAAACAGCTGTCTTGTCAGCTGTGAAGAGATGCCTGGATTCGTACTTGTCTAAGGGGGATTTGGTGGGGCTGTGATGTGGTGTGGCTCAGCGATGGTTGCTTGTGGACAGCTAGAAAGCCTTCTGCCAAGTTATTTGATGAAAGCTCAAGCTATCTGTGTATCTGCTGTACTGCTGCAGTTTTCCAAAATGAAGGCTGTGTTCCCTTTCCCCTATTTAAGATTTTTTTTTTCTGTTCTTCATCCAAAGATGATAATGAATTAGAAATGCTGAGCTCATTCAGGGAAACAGAGCTTCTGTGGACAGTGCTTTTGTGATTTCCAAGATTTTTCGGCTGGTATCTTGCACTGCTTTGTTTATTTACACCAAAATGCTTCAGGAGTTGGTTCATTTAGACATGGTGGTAACTGCTACCACAGAAATAGTGTAACTGCTTTTGGATCTGTGCTGTACCGAGTTGCAGTTTGTGTATAAAAGATGGTAGCCTTTGATTAAATGCACTGGTTTTGATATTGCTGAGGACCTCTCAGAAAATGTTTGCTTATAAATACAAAAAAACATTCCCTGTCAAAAAACAAACAAACAAAAAACCCCCACTCCCCAAAAAATCTGAGAGTCCCAGTGAAGTCAAGAGTGCAACCAGCACAAAAAGATGTTGAGGTGTTTTCACAGGGCTACAGAGAATGGCTGTCTGCCCTAGTCATAAGGAACATCTCTGGTTCATGCAAAGAGGGATTTAGAACCCATGTAAACTTAATGTCTGCTGAGAGAATTCAACTCCAACCTCTTTTTATTTTTTTTAATGTAATATTGATTTCATAGATTATATTAAAGAGCAACACATACCTACTTAGATCCCATAGTAGGTAAAGCATATTTATTTGCTCAAAAGTGCATTGAGTTGGAGAGAGGCTTGTACTGAAACTGTATTTCAGCTTGGTCAGTCACCCTTAATGTAAGAATCTGAAAAATGACAAAAATGAATTAATAAAAGGAAAAAAGGAGGCATTCTGTTCTTGACACCCCTCACCTTCTCCTGGAAGATGCATTTGGCCAAACCAGAGCTGTTGACCTGGACATACCTGTGTACATGATCCAGAAAACAAAAGCAAGGTGTAGGGAATACCGTGAAGAACCAGAACCAGTCTGCCTTGCCTGGCATCCTCTGGTGACTGGAGGCAATTAATGTCTCTGGAAACAGTATTTATAAACACACCAAACCAACAACAACAAAAAATCCCCCAAAATAACAACAAACAAAACCCCACCCTCCAGACATACATCAGGTGATCCTTTGCCTGAAATTCTCTCCAATTCCTTTTCCAATTCTTCTGTCTCCTTTTTGAGATAGGGGACAGTAAAAAGGAGAATATTTAATTAAATATGATGTGCAACATGTGAACAGTGAGTTTTGAATAGAACACTGTTTATACCTCAATTTTAAAAAAATTCCTAATACTTGATTGGGTATTTCAGCTACTTTCTGACTATCTGCTGGTCTAGATGTTACTTGCAGGAAAATTTGGATAATGGCTATAAATACTAACAGTAAAACCAGAGATCACTACTGCATGGGAACAGTTAAGGCTGCTTTTCCCCATGTGTATTATTTTCTTCTTATTGACAATAAATCGTCTTCCATTTAGTGACCTAACTAGCTAAGATGGGGGAGTTTGTGACCCTTCATAGTTATACTTAGGTTTTAACTACCTAGAATGAATGTTGTTTGTTTGTGGGTGGGTTTTTTTGTTTGGTTGGTTCGTTGTGTGTTTTGGGTGGGTTTTTTTGTTTGTCTTTTAATCAGCATACTACCTTGCTGTGTGATTGTCTCCCTCTTTTATCTTTTCAGATTGAGAATGTTGAGTAGCACAGGTTCCAGTATAGATTCTTGGAGGACCCCTCTTATAAATTCTTTTGATCTGAAAACTAAATCTTTATGTTGTTTAATAACTTATTAATTCCTGAAAGACACTGCTTTGTCCTATAGCAAAGTCGGAAAGCCCGCAAAAAAAGGTAATGGCTGTCAAAGCCACCCAAAAATCTAAGTTAGTATCTTTGGGGGAAAATCCTAGTATACCATATACTGTGGGTTACCTTTATTAAGGCACCAATGAATTATTCAAAGCATTCTGAATGATGTTCTTGACATCACTTTGTGTTAGGAAAGCTCATTGACTCTTCTTCATTAAATCATATTTATCTGAGTATAATATCTATTGATTTTTTTGCTACATATTTTACTGGCTTACATAAGCAGCAGTTAAGTGTCTTGATCTTTTATTTGCAGGAACACCCTTGAGCCATTTTACAAGATCTGTGAAATGTTTGCTCCCTGCACTCCTCTGCAAGTGACAGAAATTTATGTGACAAGATACGCACCCTGGTAGCCTGGAAAAATTTCATATTAGAGTTCCCTTAGAACTCCTGGGTAAATATTCTCTGGTCTTAGCAATTTATGGCTGTTCATTTTACAGAGCTGGGAAAAAGCCACCTCTTTAACACTTTGATTTGAGGCAGTTCCTTGGGCAGACTGGCTTAGTGGGTGAACCTGCCTGACCTCTGCACTGCACACAAATGGAAAGAATTTGTTAGCTTTTCTGAAAGGGGCTTATCTTCTTAAGTGTTTATATCCTTATGATCTGTTGGTTTCAGAAACTTTCTGGCAGCTTCTGGTTTCCAGTATGTTTGAAAAAGTTTTTATTAGTAGTTTTTCTTTCATTTTTGTGTTTAAAATATATTGTGATTTCCTCCACTAGGAGAACTTGTCACCATCCTTAGAAAGTATGTCACTTTAATATTACAGTCTCCCAAAATGCTTCTGGAATATAATGTCCTGCTTTAAATACAATAACTATTCTGTGTCAAGTCTGAAGTTTTGAAGCACTTCAATAACTGCAAAGGAAAAGACCCAAAAATCTCAGACTAGAAAATGTGTGAGCTATTGAGAAAGCTCAGATCAACGCCTTGAAGCTAACCCCATCTCCACGGGGACAGTTCTGCTAGTATTATGAGTTAAATAAAGCAGAAATGGAACTTCTTTAGTGGAGAAAATGAAAGGCATTTTAGAAAGCCACAATTAGCTGCTTGTCATATGATCTCTGGCAAATGGTTTCTGCTGGAGAAGCTGTTGAAAACAAAGGCCAATTTGCTCACTGACTTTCTAGCATAGAATAACTAATTTACATCCTTCAACAGAGTTGAAAGCAGCTGATGTTATTAGGAATAAGGAGAAATAAACAGTTGTTGTTGTGAAATGAACTAAACAATGTCTTTTGGCAGGAATAACTAGACTGAACTTTGATACTTCTCGGGCAGAATTACAGTGATAGTATTGAAAATTGCATAATGAACTGAAGTATTGTGCAAAACATGAAACGTGTCTAACTCTTACAGTAGACACTGTGTAGATGAACGGTTCATTATTAGCTAGCTCTATTTTTTGCAATCTTAGAACATGCATAATTTTGTATTACGTATACTGTCTGAAGTAGAGTTCAGGAATAACATCTGTAGATACTGTTTTTCATTACTTCCCGATTGGGGCTTGTATATACGTCTGTAAAATGGTTTGACAATAAACTATAGTGATTATATACCCAATGGTCATCATATATCCAACAGTTAAATGCAGAAGTGTACAATGGCAGTGAAAAATAACTTAAGAAAACTACAGGTGAAGAAATCCCAGTCTATCAGAAACAGGAATATAAGAACCTTCCTTTCATTCCAAAGGCCTACCCAGCACAGCATCTTGTTTCTGGTAGTGACTGAAAATGGGTGACTGTCTAGGGATTAATGTGGGAGCAAAATGAAAGCGTAAAACTTCCCTGCAAGCATCCTCCTAGGCTCCTGCCATTTCCAGCTCAGAGACTTCCTGAGCCACACAGAGCTTCTAGGTGCTTAGTAACATTCAATAAATCTCATTAATGTGTCCGGTCTTCCCTTAAACACTTCAACTTTTAGCATCCGCTATATCTCACAGTGGAGTTCCTCAGCTGAGCTATTCTTCATGTGAAGAACAGCTTCCTTTTGTTTGGTCTACAGAGGAAATCCCTGATATTTATTTTCCAAACCTGTGACCCCTCAGCAGTATGCCCAGGTCCATGACTGGGATGATTAAGTCCTAAAATTCAAGAGCTGAGAGATGATATGGAGGCCGAGTGCTCACACTCAAGGTGAAGCTGGAATAAGAAACAAGATAAGCAACTTCCAGGCTTTTAGAAAGTGTCACATAACCACGGTTACACTAAGACTGACACTGCCATTCAGAAGAGTTCTAAGTAGTCAGTGCATTTGCAGTAATTGCCCTGGGACTGTGTTGGGCATTCCCTGGCAATCAGCCTGCCCACCGGATTCAAGCTTGGTCTGTCAGGTCAGCCACAACCTAATCAGCATCTTCCAGTAGTACGTTAAGTAATATAAATACCATGTGCCACATGACAGTGTGTTTGAGAAGAATGGTCAAAATGGCAAGGAGTGAACACTGTGGTGGCCCTGCATTCCTGGGGAAATTTTCTCTGTGGTGTCTGACTATCCCTGACAGACTTTGAGCTCCAGAGAAGATGAACTCCAGCCTTTGCTGTAGAGTGTTCCACCATGCTTGAGGAATGAATATGTTGACTACATATTTTAGCTCTTCTTACAAGAGCTAAATAGCTAAATAACCTTTTAGACATTCTGGGCATAAGCTGTGGAGAGTCTGAAGGAAAGTATTGAGAACATAAGAATTCTGATGCATGATTCTCAGTTAAGCATCACACTAATGTGTAGATGCATGCACACGCAGAGATGGTAGTTTACTGTTGGGATACCATGGATTTTGAGCTGTCTTTACTCACTAATTTCTAGTGTAACTTTCAGTGTTTCACAACTTGTTAAACACAGATGTGTTCATACTACATTCTATTGCCATGAAAGAATTGGTTTAGCTGTTTAGAAATCAGTGCAATTCTTATTGGAGGTGGGAGGACTCAATTTACTCAAAACTGACAGCAACCATTTAAGAGGAGGAAAAAAAAGACAGTTTAAAAATAAAAGTAGTAGTAGTAATGATGAGTACCATGTACAGTATTTGTATTATTAAGTAGTATGTTATTTGTCCCTTTATTTATCACTAAAAGCACTTGTGTGCTACAATGTATTTAAAACCAGCTTCCTAAAATTCTTCAGTCAAGCTGAGGTTGCCTTGGAGGTGTGAACTAGTAGATTTGGAGCTGCTAGTTTGTGCTCTGTCCTACTGCAGAGTTCAACTCTTATACACAATATACCCTATTGAGATACCTGTTTCCAAACCATTAAAAGTGTGTTTCTAAGCCTAATTTCGTTCCTTGAATAAAGTGGCTTTTTGTGATATGAAAGGTGGTTGATATGACAGAGCATTTATATGAGACAGCTGTAAACAGTCTCCTGTTTCAGGCTAACATTTCAATTTACTGCTTATTTTTATGTGGTGGCCCTTGGTTTAAAGACTGGTTGGATGATTTTGTGGCTTTTTTTTCCCTGAAATCCTTACTAGTATAGGGGGAACTATTTTTGAGGTAGTTGAAGCAAGAAATTTCAATTAGCAACTTCATTTATGCTACAGGACACTTAAAGAGAGCATACAGTGCAGGAGCAATGTTTTCGTGTCTCTGCGTTAAACTCTGAGCAAACACTTTCCTATATGATGCAATAAGACGTCCTTTCCTTATGCTGTGCAAGAATGCAGCATTCTTCCCCTTTCAACCTACTGTATTTCTCACCATTCATGCTTGTATCAAGTTGCTCAATCTATCTTGTCTGTAAATAAAAATGAGTAAATGTACCATGTGAGAATTTGTATGTAGTCCTTTGATGTGAACAAAAGGCTGCTTTCCCATGCCTAGTCATCTATCTCCTATGTAAATAGTTCTGATTGCCAAAATGTTACTGTTGAATTTTATAAGCCATTGGTGAGCAGAGGGCGAATGCATACTTAGTGCAGAATATTTTCCCATCTTATTAGTTCTATGCAACTTTTAAAGGAAATATTAAAAAGTATTCTTGAAAGAAATAAAGTAACATGGCAATAATCAAAATGCAATTAAAATATATTAAATGCTTTTTAAGGTGATATGTTACATATTAAACTGAGAGAGGAAAATCTTCCTATAGTAAAGACTTCACTTTCTTCAGCTCAATGTATAATCAGTTGATTTGGTTGGATCCTAGTGCAGCTCTTGGAGAATGTTGGGCTGGATTAATGGAATGATTTGGTGTGTTTCAAGCTCTGCCCAGGATTCTTCCTTGAGCAAAATTTCCTTGGATGGTGCCCGTGCTCCTGCACACGTTCCAAACTGAATGTCTCCCTACCAGTCACCACAGCTTTTCTGTAACATTCTCTGTTGACAGGCAGGCACACTTTACTCTGCTGAGGAGCCTGCACACAGGAGAAAGAAAATGGGACTAGAATATATTATAAATGTAACTCCAGGGGCTAAAAGCTCCATCTGATGATGAGCTGTTAGCATGCTTTTTGTTCAGAATGCTCCCTGTACAAAATAGGGACCTGAACCAAATTCTTCTGCTTGACTCTGCTTCTTGGATTTGTTTTTGGAGTTATGGTTCCACATGTCTCTCTCGTTGATAGTTTTCCAGTCCAAAAGTCTTTTAACTTTCAGAATATTTTGAGATGTGGAACCAGACGTGAGGTTTTGGTATGCAGGTCACTTTGTGTGTGGTCAGGTTTGGTTGGTTTTTTTGCATTAAAATCATACAGTTACCTAGCTCTCCCTCCATCCTGAAGGGTGACCACTTTTCTTTCATGATCTTCTAAGTTTGGAGATGAAGCAGTTTAACAGCTTTCAGGAAGGCCCAAGTGTGGTAAAACTTGGCCTCTAATCTATTCCAATTATCGTAAGAAAATTCTGGACATTGAAACTGGCAGCAATGTGAAGAGATCCCCTTTGCTCTGCTGCAAAGTAGCTTTGGATCATGTGTAGGCATCTGGCCCTGTAGGACCATCCTGCCCATTTCCACAGACCTTCAGTGGAGCAGCACATCTGCTTACAGCTTTGATGGTTGATGATATCTGCTTCTCTCTCACAAGTGAATACTGCAAATTGTTGATCAAATTGCCACAAATGTGCACCCTCATCTCAGCACTAGCAAGCAAAACTAATCTGATCACTCAGATATATATATATTTTTTAATGAAGGAGTGATATTGATACCAAAGAGACTTCTGAGACTTTTTTCCTCTATCTAGATAAGCTGATCTCAGACGGCACTGTGAGCATCGTAGTGTTTTCTGTACTATTCGTATACACTTCTTCAATATTTGAAAATGCTGACACTCTTTGTGCCTTGTTTTTCTTCTTGTTAAGAAATTGGACTGTTTCTTGATTTCCTCCTCTGATATTCTATCCCATAATGAATTGTGTCCAAAGGACTTACTTATTCTGCATAGATAAGGTCTGACTGCAGTACCAGGAAATTTTAGCTTTGTTCTGCTTTCTATCCAGTTTCATATCTAAATTGAGTAAGGCATACAGAAATCAGATTAGTGACTTCCTTCGAGTCACGCAGTGAGCAACTCAAGAGGATACTTGTGGTTCCCAGCCCTCTTCTGTAACCTTCAGACCACATTGTCTCCCCAATGCACAGTGCGATGAATGCAGTCTGAACATTAAATTACAACTTTGGCAACATGGTAAGAGCTCCCTGGGCTCCCACATTTGCTGTAACTTGAACTTTCCAGAAGAGTTTCTCATTGTGGTTTCTATAGCCTTCCCTATTAACCATGCTCATCACAGTGGCGCCCAGTGTATCTAGGGAAGATTTCACAGGCCACTGCAACTTGGTTGCCAGTTCTCATGTTAGCTACCCAACAAAGCAAAATCCCTGATTTTTGTTACTAAATGAGGATGGTAAGTCATTGTAGTGATTTATTACATCTTTCCTGGCTCTGCCAGTCATCACAGTCACTCAACATAGGCAAGTTTATGGTGGGCTGTAGCCCTCAGAACAAATTTTTATGAGACACCCTCTATTGGGGAGCTCTGTAATCTTGCTGTGGGGAAGGAGATGATGAGAGGGAAACTTAAGATCAAAGGAAAGTGTCTCTTGCAGGAGGCTTTGCAAAGAAATGCAAAATGCCTTTGGTTAATCTCATGGACATGCAATCCTTCCTGTTAGTTGTAATAGCATTAGATGGGAACATGCCTCTTTAGATCACCTGGAGTCAATACCTCACTATATCCATACAGACCTCTGAGGGAAGACTCCCATTGATGCATCATGTTCCCTTTTGTGAACTGGCAAGGGCTGGGAAAACCAACCACTTGCATGAAACCAGCCACTTGTATGTTCTCTGTACTGTCTAGTTTTTAAAACTCGCTCTCAGGACCAGAAGAAGAAATACTGCAGTTTGGATTTTTTTGTTGTTGTTTTTTTTTTTAAATTTCTGTAGCTTGCAAATCACTAAAAAGGGTCTCCTGGCTTTTATGTCATAAGAACTATGTTCAAAATGCAATGCCTACGTGTAAGCTGGGGAGGTTCAAATATACACACATGAAAACTTGAGCTGCCTCCACTACAAAATGGAATTATGTACCAGCTATGCGTTGCCTATGTGAAAGTCTTTTAAGGCCACTTGTCACTTCTGAAACAAAATTAGTGTAAAGTTAGTGAACAGAATAGCAAAAACAGGACAGGTTCTGTTCTGCATCGTACTGGAGAAAACCTGCTGCAGCCTCACTGATTTCTTACAGAAATCTGTGGAATGGAATAGAGATGCCCACCATGAAAGACTGTGGCAAAAAGGTCCCTTTTCCTCAGTAAGAGTCATGAAGTTGCTGCAAATTTTCCCTAGAAGAATAATAGGTCTGTCTTCATGGTACTTTACTTGGTGGTTTATTCATCTTAAATAGTAAATTTTCTGTGGATTTCATTTTGTAACTTTTTGATGCTTGAATAGAACAGAATTTTCTTTCTCTCTGTTGTTGTACCTAAAACCAGTGTCAATCTGCCTAGGAATGGTCACCTAAAATCTAAGTCAGCTCTTTTATGTATAGCTAGAAGGAAAGTTGTGTTCAAACTAAATGGGAATAACTTATTCCATCAGATGAACATAATTTCTTTGACATAGCACCATTTTGTACTCTTAGTCTGACATCTCTCCAGTTTCCCTTTTCTTGTTCTGCTTTCCCTTCATAACATCTATTTAATAGAAATTGTAAAGATGCATCAGAATTAAACAAACCAGCAACAACAAAAACAAACAAAAAAACCCCAACAAACCAAACAAAAACCACCCCAACCCCCCCCAAACTGCAGATAGCAACAACCTCAAATACTCCTAATGGGTCATCTGGGAGGCGTAATTAACCCTTTATGTGAAGACAAGAAGTTCCCAGGCTGAGTGTTAAGTATTATTCCTGTGTGTCTCATGTCACACCACAAACACACTTGTTTATGCAGTCTGTATGATTAAGAAATTGCTTTATTCACTATTATATTCATCTCCCCACACTCCATTTGCTCGGGTTTGGCAATGAGACAGAGGGGAGTTCACCAGCTCAGATGACTCCTATGGTCTCCTGTTTGCCAATTGCTGACCTGCTTGGCTTGTGTATATGGCACCCAGTATTTTGGGAGTCCCAGGCAAATATTATTGAACTCATAAAATCAGACAAGGTTTAGAGAATCCTGCTTGATGTGGATGGGCCCATCCATAGCTTAAACACCACAAATTTATCTTCCTTAAATTTGGTCTCTATTCAACTGTAGCACACGGTGCTATGACTGTATAGAGTGCTGTAAGTCATAATAAAAACAAACAAAACAATCACTAAATAAACAAACAAACAAAACAACAAAAAAAACCACCACCGAAAACCCCACACATAAGAGAAAATAAAAATCTCTATATAATGTTGGAGTTCATTGAAACTACTCTGTTTATCAAAGCCAACATGTTTTACCAATAGCAAGGCATTCTGGTATAAACATCATAGCTTCTTGAACATCTTTTTCTCTGTTCCACTTGAGACTATCAATGTTTATACAAAAGAAACAAGCGGTATCATTTAGTCACAGTAAGTACAATATGAGCTTGTCTGTTAGCCAGCTTCTTGAACGGGAAAGAGTTGCCTCTATTTTCCTCCTTCTTGTTAATTTACTTTAATAATTTGACTTTTTAATTCTAGAAGGCAGGAACAGAATCTATATTTATTGCTTCCTAAAATATTTGATAGGGAAATAATGGGCTGGACATTTGTAGCTGTTTCCCACAGCCAGCCTGAGGGACAGGTAATTTTGCACCAATGGAGAAGTTATTTTTTTCTAGGCTGAGCAGCCTAATCTGTAGCACAGAAATGGATTCTGTCAAGCTGGGAGCAGATTGTTTTTGGAGGGAGAAGAAAAAACCTTGCAGTAACCCTGGCAATTCTGTGTATGTACAATCGAGCATGATCTTCAGAGAATACATGCATCTGTTCACTGTTTTAGCTCAGGCCCATCTCCAGATCGATCTCCCAAGTGGGACATTATCATACTGGAACCGCTGTTTCCTGGAGGGTGCACGTTTCACACACTGTCCTGCCACGGCCGGGAACGTGAGAGGCTTGCGTCACCCCAGAGATCGTGCCCTTATAGAAGTGATATCCTAAGGAAAGGCCATGGCAACCACACATCCCTCTTGGGAAAGTTGTCTGTGAAAGCCTGGCCATGACCTAGAAAAGATGCTGATAAGGAGGAGCTGTTTACACCAAGTATTCATTGAATTAGGATTCTGAATATTGGTGAAGTTTTACAAGAGAACTAAGTCTAAAATAACACAACAAAGGTAGGGGTCTTACATATCCCTTGAACAGCAGCAACTGGTAGAAGTAATTCTTAAATAAAAACCCTCCAACTCTTATCACAGACTGTTAGGGGTTGGAGGCAAAGGCTTGATCTCTGGGTTTGTGAGTTCTTACAAAATCAATAAAGCCAGAGCTTTGCCTGAGAGATCAATACAACAAGTTATTGCTACTTAGCAATTGGACTAAAATATTGTAGTAGAGCACAACTCTAACAAAACTGGTCTAAGAGGAAGAAAAATGTATTCACAGCTTATCAAACCCTTCTACTTAATTTATAAGCTTTTTCCTGAATTTTGAAACATGGAAAAAGTTCAGGCTATTGTAGCAAGCCTGAGACAAGACTTCAGTTCAGAATTTAATTGTGCCTCGGACCCTATTAACAGGAGAATTAATTATTTCCTAAGTTGGGAAACACTGGTGCATCAAGCTTTTAGTAATGCTGTAGTGACCTGTTGCAGTATAGAGTTTTTCAAATAATGAGTTTTTATTGATTTCGGGACAGGGGAATCAAAGATTTATCACAGTACCTGTATTATTTTCCCTGCCCCTCAAGATACCATGCATCATTCCATGTTAGTTAGGGGTTTTCCTTTCTTGTGTGTTTTTAATTGGAATTGAATTGTGAAAAGAGGATCAAGCTTATCTGAACAAGGACTTTATTATCCACTTCTGTCCATTTAAAGACAAATTGAAAATTACCTTAGGGTAATTTCTCCAGCTATCCTTTTTGTTTGACCAGGGACATCACTAGCTCCTGTGGTCCTTCTCTATGAAGTTCTAGTTATCAATTCTGTTGTCCTTGCCTTTGGTAACCATAATGGGTTGTCTTTTTTACAACCAATTCTAGACTCATAATTCAAAGACATTTGTGTCCTAACCCACTTTGTATGTCCATGACTCCATCTCTGCAGCTCATTCCACCGCTTAAATTTTTCAGGTCTCAAATGTGTCTTGTTAGTGCCCTGTGATGATAATGTGATATGAGGCCTATGAAACAAGAAAGCATTATCCAAAACTTTTCTCAGCTAAACCTTTCTGCGGATTTAGCAACTGTTGAGCATCTGTGTCACACCAGTCCTGGGTAGAGAACTGAAAGTGTCCCAATGTGTATGATTTTGAGACATAAACCACAGATCTTCGAATACAACACAAACAAATAGCTTTCTTGCATTTTCTTTCTGTTGTTTGAAGTTCCTTTTTGGCACAGTGTATACATACTTCTTTTGGCCACATAGCAATGCAGCTGAAAAAATTGTTACAAAGTTCAGCAAAGGGAAAGTGAGAGCCAGGGCTGAGTCATTGCATGTATGAGAGCTGGGAGGAGGATGCATTGAACTGTACTGAGAGAGATTCAGAAAATGCTGAGGAATAATCTATCCCAGAGGATGCTGGCAAACTCTCAAGAAATAAAACAAGAAACAAAATAAACCATGGCTCCACAAAGGGATGGAAACCACCCCCTACAAAGTCAGCCAAAGAACTTTCCATCACAATGTGAACATCAGTCCAACTCTCTCTAGTTTTCCCAAGATGAGGCAACTGCATCATTGACACTCTTAGGCAGTTCATTTAAAATATTGATCCAGCAGATGTTTAATGCCGGGCTGTTCACATGAACTGGTACAAAGGTGCTGCTCAGCAATGCTTGGGATGGCCATGGTGAAATGTCACGTGTGTCAGGGTGACAGTGTGGCAAGCTGGCAGCAACCTGTCTGACAAGAATCCAATCCTACAGCACCTGAATGAGGGCACAGAAGGTCCACTGTGAACAGCCAGGTCTAGACAAGTGTCCAGTCATCACCAGATAAGTCTGGTGACAAGACAGGTCCAAGATCAGGTGAAGAAGCCAAGGCCAAGTTCAGCACGGCACCAAGCCATGTACAATGTACATACCTATAGTTCAGAGAAGGACCAAATGCATCTCTTGATGCAATGGGCAGAGGGGTGGTTGAGCAGAAAGCCCAGATGAGACTTTGCACAGCCCTGCTTCTCACACCTTCCCTGTTTTTATGGAACTCTGATTTAAGGTTGTACAGCTGTGTGGCATCAGAGCGGACTTTGGACATAAGCAAGTAAATCTTCAAAGAAGAGAAGAGGTTGTAGAGGAGGATTACAGAGGAAGGTGATTATGGACACATCTGAAGACATCAGTGTATCTTGTATTTAATGGAAAGAGATACTTTGCAGCCGCAAGAAATCTGGAACTTTGTCCCATATTAACACTTGAGACTTTACAGGATGAGAGGGAACTTCATTTAATATTGAAGTTTTATCATAATAATGTTCTTTTTGGATCACTGCTTGCAAGTCATGTGGAATAGTTTGACCTTAATCATTAGTCAATTTATTTCTTGTTTCTAGTTTACCTATGGTTATTGTGCAGCTGAGGTTGGATTTCTGTTTTCTAATTGATGGGCTTTTTAATCAAACAAATCAAGAGCAGCATCTTTGCTATGTACCTCGATGTGTATATTTAAACTTCAGGGTGTCTTTAACAAAATTAGGTTTTCAAAAAATTACTCCTTTTAGAGTTTAGTGTCACTCTGCTATATTAGAAGGTTCCTTTGATATATTTTTCTCTCACCCCTGCCCCAGTAATCCCTTCATCAAGGGCATTGCATTTGATTATATGGTGGTAATTGTTCATTAGCAGCTCCACTAGAGCTGCAACAAGCCAGCCTCATATGTTTTCAGGACAAGGGTCAAAACATCCTTGCCCCTGTGTGCTCCAGAATGAGTTGTTCCAAGAAACAACCCTCCAAAGGTCAAACATTGATATGACAAGTTTAGAAGAGAGCAGTGGAAATCCTACATTACAACTTTATTAGATCCTGTTGTCCCTTTCATCTCACAGCATTTTGTGCTCAGTAGTGCTCTTAGTAGAGGTCAGCAGCAAGTAACTCTCAAGAAAGGTAATGTAGCTTTCTGAAAACTGAAATCTGTAGTTTTCACTGTATGTTTTTGGCTGCACAAAGTTCTGATAAGATTCCCTGAATCTTTGAAATGTGCCTCGTGTCTATAACCGCCATTTTGCTTTTGCCTTCCATTGAGGAGTTTCACAAAGAATAACTACAGCTGAGTGAATATTAGGGGCTTTCTCATTCTCTAGTCAGTACAGAGAGAAGAATTTTTTTAGTAGGAATCTGCATGGCTAACATGGAGAGGAAGAGGAATCTTTTTCTAAAGGAATCTTTTTTGGCCATAGGGGGAGTCTAACTGATTTGAAGATGTTCATACCATTGCAGTGATTCTTCTCTTTGTTACAGTCAGACTGTGATTTTTCATATAATGGTCATTCTGTGGGGCTGAAGTTTTACAGTGTCTTAAGAACTCCAAAATATTTCGCTCCAACCCCTCTGAGATAGCCATAAGGGAATGTCTTTGATGTCTGTGAGGAAAGGTAAGGATCCAGAATATTAGAAAAGGATGAGCGTGAAAGTCTACCTCAAGAAAGAGATCCAAAGGGAACAAAGGAACTGTCTATTAAATCATTGTATTTTGAATGTCACAGTAGAAGCTGCAAGTCCTATTGTTAGGACAAGCAACTAGTAAGTTGTTTGATATTGCACATGACAATTTTCAAAACCATAATGGATTTATTAGTACTTCTGTCCTGGTTTTGTTAAAAACAAGACAAGTTACTCTTTTAGTGAATTTGCCTTTCAGCTGAAGTAGTCTTAGTAACTGCACTTTTCTAAAGTAGGATACAGGTTTTGGTAGACATAGCATAGACACCTCAGTTGCAGGCTGTTGCACATTTGTGGGATGCTTTCTCAGATACAGGCTAGTGGATTATTAAGTATATAATACTTCATTACAGTAGTTCCCATTATTATATTTTTTAGTGCACCTAAATGATGAAGTTAGATTAGATCTAATTACAAAAAAAAAGCCAGAAACAGCAGTTCTTGTAGGAAATTTGGGTTATTTAAATCAATAGCATGTTGTTCTTCATTGGTATTTTAATTTAACTTTTTATTTTGAAAGTTTATACTTCTCCTTTCCCACCAAGGCTAGTGGGCAGCTGGTGTGAATTCTGGGCCACCAGAGTCACCTGTTCCCTGTAAGGTGACTTGCTTAGTGAGCAGTCAATTCCGCTTTCCGAAGCTGCAGTGAACACCTGTCTTATAAAAACATTTTAAGTTGCTAATGATTTGAAAACACTTAAGCCTGTAATAGCAATCCTGCTCCTGAATGAGTTGGCACTGTCTCTAGCTTGCTTAGGTTGAGCATCAGCCATTTGGCGTTCCTGCAGCCCCCTGTTGCTGCTGGCTCCAGCTCTGAATAGAATTGTCCAAATTAAATAAAGTGGGAAGATAGAGCTGGATTTCTTGGCATGCTGAGAATTGTTCAGCCCTCCCTGTACTGTTAAAGAAGCAGGGAACAGTGACCAAATAGCAGCCTGTGGTGGCCTAGTACCCTGAGAAGTACTTATGCATCAGAAGACTTGGTGAAATAAAAGGAATGTTGTTCATAATCTGCTGAGCAGATGTGCTCTCACCTGAGTGCTGGCCAGCAGATCTCATTGCTGTAACACAGACATCACTTCTGTGTTGATTAGTGAGACCATCCTTTAGCAAAAGACCTTTGCTATACAGTCTGTGTCTGGATTAATAGAGTCAGCTAGGTTTAGGTTATGGTTAGACTCAATGATCTTAAGGGTCTCTTCCAACCAAGATGATTCTATGATTCTATGTCCCTTACTGTAAATTTTATTTCACAGTTACGGTTACCCAGACTGCAAGCTTCAGGCAGTAACTTTTTGAGCCCAGTCTTGTTCTTGCTTCTATTAGTGCAAGTGAGTGCACTGAGATTCATTCACAGGAGCCATGAGGAGGATAATCATACTGCTGGGGTTTCCAGAACTGCATGTGGCAGGTTCAAGACCTGAGCCCACTTCAGGGAGACAAAACGCCTGCAGCTCCCTGGTGTATGGCTTTTGGAATTTTTGTGGTAGTTTGACCTATGCTTATACTTTGATATATTCGAATGGTGCTTTCAATTAATTTTAGTAATTTAATATTTTATAATTTTTCTACACTTGACAGAAATACCGAATATTGTTCAGTTTGGGGAGATAATCTCTCTGGCACTTCAAACATTTAGTGGCAAAGAGAACATGTTTGCGTGTCCAAACAGGAGTATCATAGAAGACACTGTATTTCAATGTGATGCTTTACAGAGTCAGAAGCACTTTTTTTTTTGGCAAAATGAAGTTTAGAGAAGCTTTTTTTGTTTGTTTGTTTGTTTGTTTTTTTCTCCAGAGGTGGTGATAATGATACATTTTCTGCTTAGTACGAGCTTTGTGGGTTTTACAGTGTTCTCATAAACCAAAGCTCCTGAGCTCTGTCATCCTGGCTGGAAAACAGGGGAGAGCGGGCAGGGAGCAGTGGGATCTCCTGGCCCTGGGGACTGTGGCCATCTGCCCTCTCAGGACCCTGAATCCAGCTCTGTTAGCCCAGCAATCCTCCAGATGAATTGTGTCAGAAATCTTGGAAATTTAGGACACTGGAAACAGGAGCTAATGGTCCGTGATCTTCTCTCCATGACAAACCTCTTATTTTTAGTTTCAGGATGATTTGGTTTCCCATATGTGCAGCACAGAGCCTGAGGCAAGCAGGCAGGAGCCTGGGCGGCTTTCCAGTACAAGATAGGTTTCCACTGTAGCTGGCCTTTTCCTGTTGCTAAATGCTCTGATTTTTGATGAATCAGCATTTTCCAATGGAAAAACATTCCTTTGGAGGATTTCCAGTTAGAATGAAACCAAGATTCAACATATTACAAAATCCCTTCAGAACAGGATTTATTCACTGTAGTTGTACTTATAAGCAATTTTACTCTCCCTTGCTTTCTCTGTATAGTAAAAGTAAACATGCAAATACAATTGCTGTAGGTATTTATAATGAGACTGTCAATTTTTGCCTCTGGAAAGATTATGCAGGGTATAGACATTTAAATATAGCACCTGGAAAGGAGATGAAAATATTTCAGATTCCTATGTGGTGAAATGGTGCATTTTGAGACCTTATTTTGCAGTACAGCCATATCAGAGGTCATGGAAAATAAAAATATATTAAATCGGAGATGTCAGACTCATTTTCATCAGGGACCACATCAGCCTCGTGGTTGCCTTCAAATGGCCCAATTTAATTTTAGGCTGTATAAATGTAACTATTCCTACATTTATGGTAAACAATGGATTAAACAACTCAGTACTTGCTTTACAATTTCTTTGTAAAACAGAAGCACATAGTAATGAAAAATCATACATTTGATCAAATGTTTGTGAACCTATGTTTATATTCAGCTTTGGTTGATTTTCACATCATGTTTGTTCTGCCTATCTGTCTTGGATGAAAACATAGCTCAAGCTGGTGGAAAAAGTGTAATCATAAATCAGTGTGTGCATGAGTAACATCCAGAGCAATAATTCCAGCCTTTCTCTCTTGTGTCTCTATGAACACAGTAGGTGTGAAGCCAGCTATTATTTGGGGCTTATAATTGTAGGATGGCAGCTGCACATGTTATGCAAATTTACATCCTTTCACAAGTTAGTTATTCCATTAAAATGATCCTAGTTATATTAAATTTGACCGCATGTGTTACTAGTGTGGTGCCTTCCACTTTATTGGATTAACAATTTAATGCTTTTGAAACCCCTTGCTCCTACAGCATTTGCACAAGGTCTTTTCCAGTTCATGTCAGCTGCTTTCCCAGAATTTGGTTAAGCCATAGCTAATGCTTTTGCCTTAAGGTGAGTTAGCAAGTTAAGGGTGATTCAGTGAGCTTTGACATCTATTTTTAAGCAGCTGAAGTTGATGGGTGAGCTCCATGCACAGCCTCAAGGAGGAAGATCCTCTCTCTGAATAGAATCAGGGAGGGAAAAATGTATCACTTAAACAGGTTGTAATGCAGAGATCAGTTCTTGCTTCTGTCATTCTTACTGAGGGCAAAGAAGGCCATGCAACTTGGTAAGCTCCCATGACAGGGGATCCTCAAGTTGAGCCTACAATAGAGATGTCCCTGCAAGAGGCACAATCTGCGTCTGAGGAGTGTGGAAATACAGACAGACTGGAACCTGGGGTGGGTTGATTATGACTGCATAGATGTTGCCACTCAGAAATAAGAGTTTTCAATGGCAGTTCAGTTAACAGGTGGCTGCAAGACTGCTGAATGCATCTTCTTGAGGTGCAAGATGATTTCATTCCTTCTCCAACCAGTGGTCCCTTGAGACATGACTTCTGTAGCATGTAAGACTTTATCCCTTCATGCATCTAAAATAGCTTGTTGCTTAATACTGTTTTAGTCCCTCCTGTTGGGCCTGCCCTGATGTTTATGCTGTGTGTGCAGAAGAGGAACACTCTAGTTAATTGTGGTGGGGTCAGGGGTGCATCCAAAAAATGAGCAGTAGCAATAGCAAGGTAAAATCCCTTTATTTAACCTGTGCCAAACAGGGGGGGAAAACTCTGGAAACTAACAAAACAAAAAAACTTGCATTATAGCTTTTATGGTTCTGAGCTGCAGTAGCAATCGAAAACATACCACGGCTAGTTGGAATTGTTTAAAGTAGCTGTTTTCTACTCTGTACTTAGATGTGGAAAGAATAAACATAAGGATCTGTGGAATTTAGTCAGCATTACTTTAATTGAAAATAAATCTGAGGCATTAATTTCCAGTCAGAGTTACCCAAAGTCCAAGCCTGTTTAGATTCATATCTTTCTTTAATTGGAGGCTCATCTACTTAGGAGATTGTACATTGAGCGAGCTAACACTGACTTTGTCCCTAGGTAGCAGTCACATAGAATAGAATATAAATAACTTATTTTCAGCGCCAAAACCAGTATTTGGATTTCCTAAGAGACTCAGCATCTGTAGCATGGAGTTAATCGAAGAAGCTGACTCTGCTTGATCAGTTCTGAGACTGAAAGTCACCAAGTTTGGTATAATCTTTAGATCTTGGTTAGGAAAAAAACATGCCACAAACCATGTTGACAATAAAACCTACTGGTAAAAAACCCACCTAAAAGTGAAGAATAAAGCTGTGAATATGAAACCATGGGAGTGAAAGAAGAACATGAGGGTCACATGAAGATGGTGTTTCCCTTCAGCTAGATCTGTGGGTATTTTGTGTGTCTGAAAGTGCACCTGCTCATAGGAGCAGCTCTAAAATGCTGTACTTTACACTCTTTAAACATAGATTAAGGATTTTTGCTTTTTTAAGGAAGTTGAAGAATCCTTATATTATTGGAAAAATTTCCAGGGATAGGATTGAGTCTGCTTTTCTTCTACTTAGAGAAAAGGGTCCTTTTCAGTTTCTGGCTGAAAGCACAATTTAACCTGATCTCTAGGGTGCAAAGTTTTCTCAAAACCTCTGGTGCAGGCAAGGTCAGGTTCCTGTAAGGCTGAGTCTTTCCAGTGAAGACTTTGATGGTTTGGAAAATACTAGTTCAGCATATCCACTATGGGCTGTGGAATTTGAAGGACATGTTTTACTAGCCTATACCTTGAAGCGTAACACAGCTTGAAGCACATCATTAATTTATTCTGAAGAGCTAAAACCATTGCTGTTTTCTTAAATACCCAACACATTGCTTAAGTAAAATTATGTATGTTAATATTTTTGTAATAAATGGATGTGGTCATAATTTTGTATGAATATAGATGTTCCTAAAATTAATCCAAGATGCCTAAAGAATCAAAGCCATGTTCTCTTGATTAGTCTGCAGGCTGCAAATACTGCTGGTACTCCTTCCCTGGGTCAGTGTGGTTACCCTGCATCTGAAAGGAGCCACGGTCACCCTATACAGGCAATCAGTAAGTTGCTTTTCTGCAGTAATTTTCAGTAAACTTACATTTTGGTTTTTCTGGTTTAACTGAATCTTTGGCTCATGTTTTGAATGCAGATGGTTTTATATAAATCTTTAATGAATGTGTTGAACCTGGGTCAACTGAGCTGCTTTCAGATGATTTAATGCTGACTTCTGCTGTTACCAGGATCCCCACTTGTGACCAGCCACCAGTGTTTTCCTATCTTGCAGCAGAATTATACTATTCAGGGAGGCAAATTAAGCTCATGTGCTCTGGGGCTCTGGGAAGAGTGGCTCGCAAGCTGCCTGGTGGACAGGGATCTGGGGGTGTTGATTGACGCTCAGCTGAACATGAGCCAGCAGTGTGCCCAGTGTGGCCAAAAAGACCAACAGCATCCTGGCTTGTATCAGGAATAGTGTGGCCAGCAGGACTAGAGAAGTGATTGTGCCACTGTATCCTGCACTGGTGAGTCCCCACTTTCAATATACTGTGTTCAGTTTGGGGCCCCTCATCACAAGAAGGACATTGAGGAACTAGAGAGAGAGTGCAGAGGAGGGTGACAAAGCTGGTGAGGAGTCTGGAGCACAAGTCTTGTGAGGAGAGGTTGAGGGAGCTGGGGCCATTTAACTGGGAGAAAAGGAGGCTGAGGGGAGACGTTATTGCTGTTTACAACTACCTGAAAGGAGGCTGTAGCATGGAGGGTGTTGGTCTCTTCTCCCAAGTAGCAAGTGACAGGACAAGAGGAAATGGCCTCAAGTTGCGTCAGGGGAGGTTTAGATTGGATATTAGGAAAAAATTCTTCACATAAAGGGTTGTCAGCCATTGGAACAGGCTGCCCAGGGAAGTGGTGGAGTCACTGTCCCTGGAGGTGTTTAAAAGGTGTTTAGACGAGGTTCTTAGGGACATGGTTTAGTGCTAGAGTTAGGTTATGGTTGGACTCAATGATCCTGAGGGTCTCTTCCAACTGAAAAGGTTCTATGATTCTATATGTATGGTTGTTAAATAAATACTTTAGAAAGTGTCTTGGTTTCTGAAGTTAATGGAACAGTTTGTTAATAAAAGAAACGGTTTAAAGTAATCCAGCTATTCTAGCAATGCATGCAGAAGCTTTGGAAAATTTTCTACAATTCATTTTTTTCTCTGGAAAAAACAAGTTTTTTTAGCAAGCCAGCTACTGCTTCCAGCACTGCTCTAGGCCAAACTATTCTGAATTGGTCCCAGAATGAGCTGCCTTTTTTTGGTTCAGATCATAACGGACAATGACTGAGCTTTGAATAATAGCTTGAGCCTTTCATCTATTTGTGACTGCTTCAATTTTGTGCTTAAATCACTAATGATCCATTGATGATTACTATTTCATGAGTGTTCCAAGTCCCAGTGTGCAAAACAAACTGGTGTACAGAGCAGCAGAAAAGTAATCATACCCTTAATTGTCTGTTCTGTTCCTGATGCAATGAAAAAACTAAGGAGAAGGTGAACATCCTCATACTACATTTTGCCTGGTTTTAATAATAGATTTGCATTTATTAAATTAGATTTTACTAAGAATATTGACCTATGACACAACAAAAGCTATCTGAGTACTCAAAGGGTCGTTTTGGAAGTGGAATTCAAATTCTTCTTACAGCCACAATTTATCCTTTTCTTGAATGTTGTATCATATTAGCAAAACATTTATAGTGTGAGAGATGTCCGAGTCAAAGTATTACACGAATAGTTTAAATTGAAGACAGGCCAGAATTTCTCTGTGGTGTTCTCTGACGTATGTGTAATGGAGTGAACAACCAAAGGAAATTTGAATGTTGTAAATCAAACTGTTTCTCAACCCACCATCAGTAATCAGGAGAAAGTTGACTCAGCTGTCTCTCAGCAACTGCTAATAATAAAGTATATTTCTACCTTCCAGTGCTCAATGGTAATATTTTTACTGGGGTGACCAGCAAGACTTGGCTGCCAACATATGGGTGAAAATTGCACTCACTTTTTTCTTACCAAGGCTTTTTTTTTTTCTTTAGTCTACTTCTTAATTTTGAGATTATTGACGATATTTGTGTATTTGGGATGTGTTGTATTGGAGTCTTCAGTCCATGGTTGTCCTGCAGCTTCCCAAGGAACTGAGTTCCTCATTCTCTGGTGGAGATGAGGATCCTGTGGGGTGGCTGCTGTGCACAGTAGGTCTTGCAGTGACTTGGACTCAGGGTGCAGCTGGCTGAGCACCAACACCCAGACACTTGGAGCATTCTTGGGCCACCCAGGCTAGACTCGATCTCCAAAGGACAAAGTAGGATTCAGGATGATGCCCATCTCTGTCATGGGTCTTTTGGATTGCTATGAAAATTTTCCTTTGTTTGTTTCTCAGTTTCCTCACAATAAAAGGGACTAATGCTATTTCCCTTCTCTGAAAAGTGCAGTGAGTTTTACAAGTAGAAGAAACTACTGTGGAAGTTAGGCAACAATAATAACCAAAAAATTATTGCCTAACAACCATAGTACTTTTTATTTTTATAATTTTTAGCACTAATTTCTTGACTACTGTCAAGAATTTCTGAATACACTCATTTCTAATAACTAGAGCTATACAACCTCAGTTCACCTCCATGTGCTGATGTCTATATATTCTGTTCTGCAGCTGCCACAGGGGTTTCTGTAGGTCTCTGGTATCTTTCTGTGCAGAAGATATCCAGGCCTTAAGATAAGCAGTTTGTGCAGTGAAGAGGCTGTTCATGGATACTTCTCTAGTTTGCTGCATGTGTTGGAACAAGCATCAGAAGGAAGTGAGAAGTAAAAGAAGTCACAGGCATTTCAGAGCAACAGGACTGTGTCTTTGCCACAGAGCTCTGATATTATGCTAGTCCCATCACTTCAGACAGAACATGGACATGTTATAATCTATAGTTATTTTCTCATTATGAATCAGTGATTTACAAAGACTTGTTTGTGAGCTGCAGCTTTATTTTCACCTCCCTGATGTCCCATGTCCATTATCCTACTGTGTTTATAAAGAGAACACTGTTTTGTACCATCAGATGTCACCTCTCAGGTAACGCCTACCCTTTTCCACATCATGACTGCATTTAAACCAGTCAGCCGTCCTGTGACAAGCCCTGGACAGAAAACTCTGCTGAGAACCAGTTGCTGAAAAAATCCATGATATGTTGCTCCCTGGAGTATGTCCAACAGCTGGCTTAGAAATTCAAAGCTGCTTTCTCTAAGCACAGAAGATGCTTTAGTATATTTACGGTGTCTTATCACGGTTAATAAATGTACCTGCAGCCTCTGTGACCACATCTATAATTTGCTTTGAACAGGAATTAGCTGAGGGTCTCAGTCCCATGATCCTCACCCCTACCCACTACTTGGGGCAAGGGCCTGTGCTTACAGATGAAGTCTCTGTTAACTGTTATGTTTAGGTCTGTACAGAGTTAGATATTTTTGTGTATGCGGTTCCTTGGTGGGAAGGTTAAAAAGGGCTAAAAGTTTTGAAATTTGGTTTCTTCGATATCTGTGTAATGCAAAGCAAATAAGCCAGGACAGAGCTCGGCACCAGCAGAGCTGCAGTGAAGCTGTCTCTGAGCTAACTCTGAATAGGTTCATTTGAGTGTCTCCTTAGTGTTATGTTGGGTTAAGACACCAGCAGGCATTTGCTATAAGCGTTGCACATCCTCGTCATGTATTTTGGTTAATGATGCAACAGAAGACTGATCCCTTGCTATTGTATAGTAAACAGGAAAGGATATGATATAATTCTGTACAACTACTCTGCAAGTTAAGCATGTCTTGTTATCATGGAGTATTCACGTGGAGGAAAAACCAGCATGGACCAAGGCTGTCAGCTTATAAGTTGGTTTAGCTGCATGGGATTCATATGAGCAAGATGCAGATGCAACACATGATGTTGTGGCATATATCAGCTAATGTGTAGCAGTGACATGAAATCTAGGGTTTGGTCCATTGTTATTTGGACAAAATAGGTCATCTCTGAATCACTGAGATGTTAGGTTGGTTTAAATAATTTATTTTATGTAAATAAAAGACATTTTTTGCCTTTTAGCTGACATATTGTGCTCATATGTAGTATAAGTAGCAAGGATACAGAAATTTTAACAATTTTATCTCATACACAGTGTTTGGTTCAAAGCCTTTTGAACACAATTCCAATGAGACAATATGAGGAACAGGGAGGCAACAAAAGACTGATGGGGAAAAGCCATATACATACACAAGATGAAATAAACTCTGTAAAGAAAGGTGCTTGCTATATCATTTTTGGACTTTTTTCCTCTCCTGCTTCTATCTCACCTCAAGCTATATCCAATAATGTTTTAATGAACTGCCAGCCATTCTGCATTGATCTGGTGGTTTGGCAGGAAACTTATTTCTTTTTCCTTATCTTGGACAGAAGTGGGTGATTTTTCTCCTGTGTTCCTGCTGTTGCTGCTAAATAATCCAGGACACTGATCCACACTTTGGGTAGCTCAGTAATCTGGGTATTTGTAAAAGGTAGTCACTCACCTGAACCTTCAAGCTAGAGGCATAAAGACCAGCTATGATTCACCTAGATTCTCTTAATTGCCTCATTTGGGGATCAAGATTTTTACCTGTTATAATCTAGTTAGCAGGGAAAATGGATGATGAAGCCTTGCATATACATATAATTTGTTCAGCGATACCTGACTGTGGGTTCTATGGGAAAAAAGCAGTATGATGACAGGTTCATTATTTTGATACATTTCTATAAAAATAGGCAACTTTAAAAAAAAAAATCTTGAAATATGTAGCCTTGCAGGAGGTTAATTACATTTATCCTGTTTCAACTGGGGATAGGTCTTTTTATAAGGAGAAAAAAAATCCTGCAGAGATGGAAAACTATTTATCCAGCCAAAGAGAACACAGATATAGAACAGTCATCTAAATCTTCCACTACATGGTAAAAAAATTATCACTTAATTGTTTCTAGTTTAAAAAAAAAAGTCACAATGAGAAGTTCTCAGGTTAAAGCAAGTCAAAATAATGATATTTTTGCAAAATAAAAGAGATGTTCACATGAAAATCAGTGTTGTTACCAGCTGCAATACAGAACTCAGCCCAAATAATTTTTAAGCTCTTAAAGAATCATTACTTCCATGTATTATTTTGTTTGTTGTTTAATCTTGTGTAACATGCAAGTTAATTAATTCACTGCAACTTTGTGTTTATGTGCCTGCTTTATTTATTGAGGGTGATTATGATTCATTCAGCTATTGGCAAGAAGGCAGATCCTGTGTACTTTTCACAATGTGGTATTATATTGGAAAACAGAAAGAAAACCAAATGATCAGGATGAAACTGTCCTGGCGTTGGCATTTCCACAGTCAAGACCACTTAGAGTCTAGTGCACAGATCTTTCTAATTGCAAGGATCAGAATTTTGGCCAAAAAAAATTTAGCGATCCACCACCCAACCTGTGTAAAAACAGACTGAGGGCAACTTTGAAATTAAAATTAGACTGTGAGGTTTGTTGCTTGGTTGTTTCTTCTGGTAGGAGAGTCTGGTTTCTTTAGCAAATCACATCTGCAAAATCTCAATAGCAAATACTGGTGGACATCCAGTCCATATTGCCATGTCAAAAGACTCTGAGGGACCCCTTGGCATTTCTTAGCAGGACTAGCTTTGGCTAATGAGAGCAACACAGCGAGCACAGAATCTGTAGCTTGGGTATCTCATCTTACACCTTCTCTTGCTGCTTAACTACATGATATTTTCCATGTCTCTCTTATTTTTCTCCCAAGCAAAGAATGTGAATGGAGTGGAAGGGGCAGCCTGAATGAACAGAAACAACCCTCTGAATTGTTTCTCCCATTTCCTTGTTGTGTTTCCATCTTTCAACGGTTTCTGCTGTGAAAACCCCAAGGCCCTCTGCACAGGAACTGTGATGCAGTAGGAAATCAGCTAGAGAGGCAGCAATGCCCTCACATACACAAAATTAACGAGGAAGAAGGGATGGAGATTTTTCTTTGTAACAACTAGTTTAAATGCTTGTTGTAGCTGGGCTTATCACAGAATCACAGAATGCTCCTCCTCAGACAGGAGTGTTTTGTTTGTTTTAGGTGGATGGCTAAATCCCTTTAAGCCTCCCAGAAGTTTACTCTTGTATTTCAAAGAGCTCTGTGAACACAGGGTGAAGACAAATGTAAATATGCAGAGTGAACTGTCACTCCAGCATTACTTTTATATTGTGTGTTTGCTCACAATGATATTGAGAGCCTCTATCTCAGTTCATTTCTGTAGTCTTGGTCTTGCTTTTGTTTTCTTGGTCTTGGTGTTCTTGGTCTGCTGCTCTTGCTGTGGGTGTTTCTCTGTTCCCTATGGTCATTATTTCAGGATTTCTTCCCTTCCAAACCCTGTAAATCTTGCTCTTGTACTTGATGCTGCTCTTGGCCTCTGTAGCAGCTTGAACCCTCTTAAAGATTTGTTCTGAAAACATATAGGTCCCATTTAAGGACTAAATGGAAGCCTTTCCTGACAGAGTTTGAGCAGGACAGTATCATGGGTGTGAAGCCCAAGAGCAGGCTGCGTTCATGTTGTTCTTGGGGCACTAATGTGGGTTCCCATTTCCCAGAAGCTACCTAGCTTCATGAAACACAATGATTTAGTCACCTTGGACACTCTTCTGCTCTCCCAGGTGTAGATGTTACTGACCAGGCAGGCAGGTGCCTTTGATCAGACTACAGAAATATAAATGGTAGTGTTGCTTGGTTCCATCATGTCCTGCTGTTCCTTTACACATCTCTTTACTGCCTTCCCTCCAGTTTAGATCCAGGAGCCAGTCCACTCAAATCCTCTTATGTTGTTTTGTATCGTTGGCTTATAGGGAGAAACAATATGAAGGCATCCGATCCCTGTGGGTTGTGTAGGTGGCAAAATGTAAGGCTTTTTGTAAAGCACAAAGAAATTGCATGGTTAGGATGTAAGTCCAATAAGTGATTATGATCACATTAGTTAAAGGACTACAGAGATCGCCGCTGATGCTGCTAAAATCTCTGTTAACCTGCCAGTGCAGGAAATGGCAATGTGTCCATGCAAAATGGATGATATTCAAAGCAGCTACATGGGAAGCTAATTCCAGAGTTGCTGGTTTAACAGCTTTAACATTCTTAAATTTACCCCTAAGCACTTTCCATACTTTCCTTATGTAAGTGCAGTGCATAGAATAGATACCTGCCAACACTGCTTTGAGATCTCTTCCTAAAATTTCCTTAGTTCTTTTGTAATCACTTTGCATTTACCCTCTCCAAAGTCAATGGAAATGCTTAAGTTACTCTGTAGGAATGTGAGCTGGAAAGTAGGTGCTTGTGCGGCAGCAACCTTGGGGCCTTTTCACCATGCAGCTCACCTGGCGATGCTTTCAGCTTGCACACCACATGGGAGCCCACAACAAGGTTTTTGTCACCTTTCCCACAGTCCATGCTTAGACATGGTTTTTGTATCTTCTGGAAAGCCAGCTTGTCTGTCCTTCAGTGGCCTGGTGAAGATGAGATAGTGGCAGATTCACATGGAGGATGTGGTACCATATCCAGGTTCAGTATGTCCAAACCAGCTGTGAGCTGTGGTCTGTGTTGTATCTACATGGTCTTGGGCCACTATGCAGGTGTATAGGAATCTCAGATTGTCTTCCTCACAGGTGTTCAGAGAGGCATAACTGGAACCCACACTGGAAGCGTGGTAAAAATATAGCCAGTAGGACCAGAAACATGCATGAATGGAACTGAATTGGCTTGTAGGATTTGCAGATTGACTCCCCCCGGGTTAATCACTCATCAGCTAGAAATCAAGTGAGCGCCATTCCCTGAAATGCACTGTGAAAACAGTAACAAACAAGAAAAATATATTAAACCAAGCATTATAACAAGCAAAATAAACATGCAAATGAAACATCACAGGCTGAAAAGCAGTCAGCTACGAGGACCTTTTTTTTTTTAGTAGTTCCCACTGAGCTAAGAGAAGATATTAAAAAGAAAAAGAACTGATGTTGAAATCAAATTTCAGCTTTCAAAAGAATGTGATTAGAATATTTATTTATCCACCCACCTCAAACATTCTTCTACTCTTGGGGATACAAATATCACAATCATAAGAACAATTTTAATTTACGTGGGAAATGCATCTTCGTTTTGCTGTACTTATAACTTACTGAAGGGAGATGAGACCCAGGGCTAGCAAGAAGCTTTATGGGAAGTCTCACTTGATAGATTTGGAGGAGAAAACACTTCAGTGTGATCTGTAGGAAATTAAGTACGCTGATACTGCCATCGGTGGTGTCATAGGTGTGTGGTAAGTTCTTATTGCCGTGTTCATATGTATGATTGAAATCTTTGGAGTTGCTTGTCAAAGGAAATGAGTGGGATTCTGTCAGTCTCCAACAGCTGTGATGAAGTGGTGTGTTTAGGGAACATATCACTAGTAGTCATATCAGTTGTCTTAATTCTTCAGTTGCTTCAGTTAAAGACCTCTAAGGTAAAACAACTTTTAAGTCAGGTAGAACATTTGTTAGGAATAGTCAAATGCAGAAAATAAACTTAGCTGATGTGTCATCTTCCCATTTTGCTCAATATTCTGTAGAACTAGCATGAATAAAAATACCTCTGGGTTCTTCTTTGCAACCTTTGTTCATTATAAAATATGCGTTCATTAAAACCATTTTTAATGAAAAATGATCAAAACAATGGAATGACAGCTGGAATAAGTGAATGAAGGAATATGAAGACTGAAACAAGGAATCAGAATCAATTTTTCTGAGGATTCTAGTTTGGTTTGTGACATTTTCTTTGGGTTAGCATGGGAATGAATATATTAAAAAATCAATTTTTAAATGTCAAGATGGGAAAAAATATTCCTGGTCATCAATAAATCACCACTGTATGAGTACTTTGAATCCTATGGGGAAGTTGCCTGAGCTCTTCTGAGAACACACTATATAAATTTGGGACTTTGTACTTCTCTGTATTTATTTACCACAGTGTTAGCTATAGTCCTGTACTGAAAGATGTCTGCTGAGATAAACACAGGCTGCACTGTTCCCATCTTCTTGGAAGAAAGGTTTTGATCAACCCTGACATTTGCACGTCTTGCCCGGAGGTTGCTCTCTGGGTTTGGCAAATATTTGTTCTTCAAAATCTGCTCTACTTCTGGACAGCAAAAGCCAGTTGTTAAATTTCTCCAGTAGAAGGTCAGGTTCACAAAAGCTGAGATTAGTTAATATGATCCACTTGAATGAACACAGGAATACTCCCTTGTCTTACTTTTTAAATTATTCGTGTCCATCTATTGTAGGCATTGAATTTGTACGTGGGGCAGTATGGTCATGTCTGCAAAAGAGTTCTTGTCTTGAATCTCACCGTTTCACAGGTACACCCAACTTGCCTTATATTATTTACAGCTGAAGATTTTTTTCTTGAAATACTGTTGCAAAACAGTGTATGTACATTCTGATCCAGTTCATAGAGAAATCAAGGAAGAGTCTTTTCATTATCAATGTTTTTTTGCTTTAACTGCTAGAGCTTTTAAGAAAAAACTTTAAGGCCTCTGTTTGAGTGCAAAGACAGTTCTCTGAATGACTAGTAGCAGGAATTTTATACAATGTTGTTTTACTTCCATTAGACCCAAATCTGTATTACCTGTTTCTGCTTAAAAGTGATACAATCATATTAGCAAATATTGTACCACAATGTGCTTGTGAGGGCATGTGAGTACTAGGCTTAGTACTAAAGAAATTTATATTGAGATTTCTGAGGTGCTGGAAATATGTTTCATCATGGTGTTTAGGTTCACAGATCTATAGGTGTAAGCTTTGGTAGAGTGTCTGCTTAGTGTATGCATCTGCATTTTGATTATAAAGACAAGGAAAATAGGCCTGAACAGGATCTGATCTTAATCACTTGGTTTAAAGAAACGCAGAGCTCTCTTTTGGCAATGATGCCCAATTCTTGTCTTGCACCTTGCTCTGGTTAATTGAGACTTTTGGATATACCAAGCTCTGACAAACTTTCGCCAGGTATGGACCATGCCAGAGACCACACATTTAACAAAGCAAAGATTATATTTTTGTTTTGTCAGGCATACAGCTTTCTCATGTCAGTAGTGTGCAATTTAACATCATAATTTCGTTGGTAACAGGAGCATCAGATTGAAATTTTAGTTTTTTCCACTTTTTTTTTTTTTCAATCTTTAAAAAAATATGTATTTTTAATTGGTGGTAGGGATTCTCTTATTAAATGTTGCAGTTCTTAAGTGACCTTCTGCACCACAAGTTCTTTCAGTGGGGATAAACCTGGTGTTACTGAGTGACATCTAAGAGCCTCTCTCTTGGTTGAGAACAAGCAGCGACGTCATGGGAAAGCAGCAGCATCAGGAGGATGGAAATTTTCCAGCTGTGTTAGACTTCCTTTCAGTAACTGGAGTCTGGCAAATTTAGCAGTCAAATCTGCAAGACTTCAAGCTGAAATCTGCATTGTCTCTGTACTGGGTATGAAATCATCTTCCCCCACCTCACACCACAGTGTGGGGCATGCATGCTAAGCTGCACATCTTGGAGCTCCCCCACAAGTTATGGGCTCGGTGCAGAAGTTACTGAATAAACATGGATGGTGTGTTGCTGTGAAGGCAGGACACTAAATTGCTGGGTGCTTGGTTTGTCCTAGTTTAGAGGTCACAGCAGGGAGATACAAGAACAGCCTTCCAAACTGCAGAAGGCTGCTGAAAAAGGAGGTGAATAAATAACAAGCAGAGCTGAGAGATGGTGAAATTGCAGCAGGTAGGTGGTGAGGTAGGTTTGACATTGGGAAACCTTTTGGGTGGCTGGGATAGCAAAGCACTGGATCCTCACTGCACCCTCTCCAAATCTGATCTTGTGCCATCTGTGACAAACAGGGCATTTGCAGCCCTCTGTTATATGGCCTCTAAAGGTTATTTCAGGCTCTATTTTGGATTATTCTAGTCTTGCAATCTGCATGTCTATAGATTGTCACCAGCTATTACTGTGTACATGAAAGCATTATGCTGTTCACTGCTCCAGAACAAGCCTGTGCTTTCTCTCTAAAGTTCATGAATTTAATTCTGTTCTTTCCTGTTGATATTGGCAAGTATCTATCAGAGAGAGCACCCTGTGTGTTTTCATTGTGGCCATCTGTCCTGGTATTAACAAAATGATTGCATAATCCAAACAACAGAATCCTTTGAGAGAGGAGGAAAAAGAAAGATACACACAAGTCATGTGGCTGACATGCACCACAGTGATCCAAATAACTGTGGAATCAGAAATAATAATAATGTATTAGATTTCTCAGTGGAAAAATGTTTGATCTTCTAAGGAACAATTAAAAATACAATATGCAATAAAAGCACCCAACTGTAACACAAATGTGTGCCTCGGGCTCCAGAGCACTTATAAGACAAAGTCATCTTGGTGCATTTTAAAACTGAGAAACATAATTAAAATGCTATTCTTAACAAGGAGAGAAGACATTCTTTTCTCATTTGGGTGACTTCCACATCTCCCCTCTCTCTGCTTAGCACACAGGGAGAGCAGAGGCTGCTCCTCTGCACCAAGGGGTCAGATGGCTTTGCAGCTCCTTATTCTTGCCATTTCTGTAGCATGTTTGAAACAGCATCTGTACGCGCTGATTGTAAGTGGTTTCTACTTACAGTGCCACAGACAGGGAAATTTGGTTTATTTGTTTTAATTACAGAGGTGATGAGTCATGTATGTTGATTGAAAGAAGGTTAAGTTTTAACATGATACAGAGTCTTAGCTAGCACTGAATCTAATTAATCTGTTGGGAAGAGATGAAGAAACCTGCAAGTAAAAATATTAGCTGCTCAAGAAAAACTGTTTGAAAGCAAAAATTGCAGCTATCCTCTGTCTTGTTATGATGGAAACAGTCCCTACAAGGTACTTAATGAAGTAACTTCAGGTTGCTTTACTTTCTTACCTGACCCTAAATTGTACAAGAAAGCAGCAAAAAGTTTCTGAGATAATCTGAGAACTAGAGGTGGGGTACAACTGCGATACTCCTGGAATTAAAATAGATTTGTGAGCTTTAATGAAACAAACACATGTGGTGGTGATGTTTGTGAGATGTTTTTCTTGGCAAGAAAGACACCTTCTCAAGGTGTTTGTGGCAAAGAAATCAAAAAGTGCAGTTTTGTTCTAGAAAAATCCCTTGATGACAAGGAGGGTGACTCGATGTCTGTTATCCCTTCTTTAAAGTAAGAGCCACGCTTGTTTTAACTCTGACAACAAACAGGCCAAAAAATTGGTCTTGAGGTAGGATGATTTCACACTGACTAATGTTTTCACATGCAAAATGATCATTTACTATTTAAAAATGGAATTTTGATGACAATTCTTTTGATCAACTGCAGAGCTGATAAAATTTTCAAAAACTGGAATATTTTTCAAAAAATATAAAAAATTTATAATTTCCTTCACCTCTTTTTTACTAATTCTATTTAAGCTTTTACCTTATAATTATTTAAATGCCTATCTATTTATTTACAGTGATATTATAACAAAGATAATTTATTATCTCTTGAAGAAAGTGTTGTTTGTTTTTTTTCAAATGGAGTAATTCTGGTCCGTTTAACTCTGTAATGTATGGGAGGAGATCAGCCTATTATGAAAGGCAGAGGCAGAGAAAGGGCAGTTTCTGATAAATGCATTCTTTGATGTTTATATTCCATGTCCGAAGAAGAACACACAAAGGCTATACCTTTGTGCTTCCAGTAATTTACAATAACCAACATAAAGTTCAGTATGCTGGCAAGAAAAATGTAATTTATTTTATTCTCTTAGAGAAAGACTTTCAATGCATGATATGTTATGGTTACTGGATAAGAGGATCAGTGGTTGGTGTGATTTATATATACTCTCACTAACGTTTTGCCGTTTTTTTCCCATATATGGGAACTGTGAGGATAAAGAGGGAAGATTTGAAAACTAAAGAGTACACTTTTGATCTCCAAGGCAACGTACTTTCAGATAAAAGACTATTTGCTGCCCATTTACCAACATAAGTAAGACTGGCAAAAAAGAAAAGTTTCCTTCCAGAGATGATGGATAGATCTGATGGTAGCAAATATTTTGTCTTGAGATGCTATGTTGTGCTAACTTTGGTTCCCTGTGAAATGGCAGGGCAACATGCTTTTTATTTTCCTTTTTAGCTAGAGCTGGTGAGGCAGAAGTCAGTTCTTGCTGTGAGCATGGCATTGGTGCGAGGTGCTTGACAAGAAGCCACCAGCCCCGTGTTGCTCCAGGATTGGTATGGGAGGTGGTGGGCAGGACAAGCTCTGTAGGACGGTCACTACTCTGGCCATTTGCTGTCTTCTCTTCCAGGTGTTCTGCAGGAGGAATGCACAATGCCAGGAAGGACAGGCTTCCTGCACCAGGCCTCTCCGCTCCGGCTCAAAAATGGTTAGTCCAAACCTATTTTTTGTAAGCTTTAAGATTCTTTATTATGCCACTGTTATTGTTGTAGTGATGAGAATAAGTCCAGTGGTAAAGAGCCGTTGTGGAAAACCAGAAAAGCTTGGTTCCTTTGTCTTTTTGGCCATAAAATCAAGGCAAAATGTCAACAGGCAGCTGGATTGCAGCTAACATTTTTGCACTGGGTGCTGTTCCAATGGAGCACATACAGTGGTCTGCAACCAGATGACCTCTCAAGTCTGTCCAGCTTGAACTTGCATAACTTAGAAGAACAAAAAGAGAACCACAACAAGCTGTTAATGCTACACTGGTTTTATTTTCCAAAATTTGTGGATGTCCATGTGCAAACAAAATGTAAGTGCAGTGGAACCAAATGCAATAAGAGCGAGCTTGTAGCCTGGAGCAGGACTCCGTAGCTCTACGCAGCATGATTTATTAACCACCTAGAGAGCACAGCCTTTGACTTAATGAATGGCTGATGCTACAGAAGGGCAGTGTAGAACTGCGCAGTGAGGAACATTGCCTGGAGCATCACTTGCATGAAGACTTGTTCTTCCTGCCTCTCCCTTCTCTGCACTTCATAGTAACTAGGGGCAGAAATATGTATTATGGTACTGTGAAGGAAATTAAACCAGGCTCTGACTTTGGGGAAATCTTGCAGAGGAGACAAAAGGACTGTCTTTGCTTATGTTTATGGATTCAAGAGTCTCCCTGAGGACAACAGCAGGTTGGGGGAGGATGGTGGGAAACTTGTATGATTCTGTTTCTTGTTCTAAGCATGGCAGTTTGTTGTGCTGAACACAAATCCAGAGTTTGCTCAGAGCAAAGGAAACTATCAGCAAGACATGTCCCAAAATGGCAAGGCCACCCTGCCCTCTCATCTCCTGCACTCGGCACTGGATCAAAGCTTGCCCTTAAAAGCAAGGCTGTAACACGGCTCTCATTGCTGACATTTTTGCTTTTGCTTTTTCATTCTGGCATTCACTTTCCTGAACTGAAGGGGCTGTGAGGTACAATCAGTATTTTAATAACCCTGATTTGTTTTTTTTACCTCTCATTGAAGTAAGCTTGGAAATGGGCTTCTTTTCTGCATCCTCTCGTGGGTGCGGACTTGTGGGGTGGTTCTCTTTCATGTTGTGTCAATTGTATTTCTTCCTGCATTGGTTATCAGGACTGCATTTTTGGCTTTATTCGCACAGCATGCATTTGTCATTGCTTTGCAGTAACCTAAATATACAGTAACAAGGATGAGATCTTTTGTTAAGAAGTAGGTGATGACTTACAGTAATGATTTGATCTCTAGCAGGGGTAAATCTTTACCAGAGTAGATGAACAAGTGTGATGAATAAATGGAGCACCTGTGCAATCAAAATTGCCTCCATTTTAATCTGTAGGATTTAACATTTTTGGCCCAGTTTAGCATCTGCTGAAGTGATGGTGATTGGTCAACTTGATTCACGACCCAAGAATCACCTGTCTTCAGCACGAGAACAGAGATGCTGGTCACATTCAGCTGCTGACCTTGTCAGCAATCTCCAAAGTTAACAGTGAGCTTGAGAGTGATGTATTTCTCCCTGCCCTTAAAAGCCAAGCGGCTACAAGACAACTTTGATATTTTTTCTTAGATTTCTGAATGTGAATAAAAGTCTAAAACTTTGACCTCAGTGCACATGAGAGAATTGAAATTATAAAGGCATAAAACAATACCCATAGCATTTAATTTCAGAATTTTAACCTGGTCCTTTGTCTTTTTGGGGAAGTGGAATTCATGTGGGACATTTTTCAATATTTGAGGTTGTCAACACTGTATTTTATAGATCTCTGGAGTCATAACCCTGTTCTCTTTACAGATCTTTGAGCACTGAAATAGTTGGGTGGATACTTATTACAGAAGCACAAGCAGGTAGTTGTTCATGTGTTAATGCTACAGGCTCTTTGGGAACCTGGGTAGACATTACTGCATAGGTTACATTTGACTCATATTTTGAAGGTTACCTTCACATCCTGTGAACACCAGAGACCTTTCCTCCCCTCCATTTGTTTAATGAAACGCTTCAAAAAAAGCACTTGGAACTTGAAAGTTGAAGTGAGTGGGTTTTTGCGTGTCCCCCCGCCCCCGCCTTTTTTGTTTTTGCTGCCCTGAAGGATTCTATGTCTTAAAAAGAAACTTATCCCAACATATAACAAATCTGGTATCCTACTGAACAAAACCAGGCAGCATACCAAAATAATCCTATGTGTTTCTGGTCAGAGACCTGTCAATACCTAAAAGATTATGGATTTATGACCTCACATTCCCTCCTTGACGTGCCATGGAATAACAGAAACATTGAACTCCGTCTATAAACTTAGCAATAGCCTTTCCTGGAGGCTGGGCATTTCAGATCCAGCATGCTGGCTCTCTTTTCCCCAGCAAGAATATGCTGTTGCGTTGAGTTGCATGATCTTTGGGCTGTTTGCTCTTGTGAGTGAGTAGATCAGCTTTGCTGATGGATTGAGGATTACACAAATTGGTTACTGGCTGACATCTGTGAGGATCTTGGCCAAGTCACTTGAAAACAATTGCTCTGCAGAACATCCCGAAGTTGACTCTTTGTATGCAGATGACGGGTGGTAAAAGAGCTGTTTGGGTGTGCTGTTACAGTTGTACTTACATTCTCTGTTAGCTTAGGTAAAATCAGTCCCAAGGACTCGCTTGTTCTACTACTGGCTTGTTTGTTCTGAGGCAAAATGAGCGATCAGAAAAAATGTTTTGCCAGTATGCCTGAATCTGTAGTCTGTGTTTTTTTACTGACCTAACTCTGCATTAGGGCAAAAGAAAATATCTGTAAGGGATGTCAGTAGTCTAGGAAAAGTATGACAGCCTGTAGCAGCCAACTATATGAATTTATAACAGGGACAGAAGTATCTCCCACACATGGATGAGGCCCAGTCATGTACAGAGGTGCTGGTTATTGAGTACTTTAATTTGAAATCAGAAGTTGCCTATTCTGTATGTCAGTGCAAGAACTGGTCCCACAAATATGTTTCTGAGAGGAAATGACATAGGTGATGTGTATTGAAACCCAAAATCTGGAGCATCATTTGAAATGCTTGCAGGTTTATTTATCTAAAGTGAACCAAAATACATCAGAAAATATCTTGGGTCTTCTCTGTCCTTTTTCTATTTGTTAAAGGAGGGGAATAATAATAATAGTAATCATAGGAAAATCTGATATGAAGATATTAAAAATAATAAGTACTGTTTAAAATGTCTGGAGGAATTTTCAGTCAACTCTATTGAGTGTTTTCCTGGCTGAGCCTTTTCCAAGCTGATCAGAGCTGAGTCCCTGTTGTCCAGACTGTCCCTTCAAGGCAGATGTGCTGGGAACACTTTGAGTTTGTCACCCGAGTCCACAGCAGTGACACTTCAGTCCTATGTGCTGATGTGGGATGCTTATTTTCCCTGCAAATCAGCCACCTGTGGGTCTCCCAGGCAGATCCTTCTTCCTCAGCATCCCTACAACAGCAAGCAGCCTCAGGCTGCCAGGCAGTTTGGGCCTCATTTCAGACTGTGGATCCACATCCTATCAATTGCTCTCCACATCTGGACGCAGTCAGGGCTTGTAGACAGATGTGGTGTGGTACCTGCACCAAAAAGGGCAGAGGTGCTCATGCCGCAGATGCTCCACACAGTTGAAAAGAGCTGGGACAAGGGTTAAAGAGGTTTGTTTTCTTTTTTTCCCCCACTCAAGTGAAAGAGCTATGGTTACGAACTCTTGAAATAATTGGTGCTGTTGTATGAAAAGACCTTTTGCAGAGTAATGCTTGGAAATAGTAATTTGTTTCCAACATCACATATCAAACTGCAGGTTATATAAAGGTAGGATAGAAACCATTGCCCCTAGGTTCCTGCTGGTCTCTGTGAATTACTGTTAACTGATGACAGCAAATGGGATCAATGTTGGTTTTGCTGTGTTTTAAGAGGATTTGGAATAGGATCACAAGTGAAGTTTCACTTTACTACATGATGAGTTAGAGAGGTGTTGTTCAGGCTGCTCAGGCCCAGGAACAAGGCTGCACAGCCAACAGAAATGGGCTTTTGGTGGGGCAGCAAAGGAGCTATGGCCCTGCTGTCTGCCTTAATTATCCCAAATTACCTGGAATGCTCCGCTGGCTGCTGCCAGGGCAGGACAGGATGCATCGGTGGAATGGCAGCTGCTGCGAGGGCAAAGAGCATCCCCCCGGGAGCAGCGGCTGCAGCACCATGAGTAGCAAATCCAGTGCTTAGGTGTCTCCTCATGGGTTTCTGTCCTTCTTCATCCTCTTTCAGTGGTGGAAGCTATCCGAGCCCTTGGCAAAATCCAGCTTTGCATGTACAGCTAAGCAGCTTCAGCACTCTGCAGCACCACGCTTCTGTGCTTGTAACAGCTGGGACAGGTACTGACTGTCACTTGTGTCACCTCTTGGGGCACTGTTTTTTCTCTGACCATCATTACTGGCTGTCCTAATTGTTGTTTCTAACAGCAGCCAGCCAAGACCCTTTCCAGGATTTCTCCTTGAGTTACCACAGGTGAAGAACCCAGTGGGAAGCAAATGTATGTTTCAAAATGGCATAAATGGGGAGGAGAGCATCACCCTCCATTTAAATTGTCTGCTGTCTATTCAGGCCTTCACCAGTTGGGGGAAAGAGCAGCATATTTTATGCTCAGTGCCAAGGGACTGAGTGTGGCTGAAAGCCATGACCTCTGCCGTTACCCATTTTTCAAAGGCTGCCTTTCCTTTCCCTGGTGTCATCACTGTTGCTATGGAGTTTTGCAATGCTCCATTTGGAGGCTGTTCATACAGTTACTTATATATGTGCTTAAATGATTTAATGAAATGTATACAAACTTTTAGTGTGATGATCTCTGATTTATTGATTGTCCACAGTATCCTTGCTTAGATATAAACATTGGGGAAGACTTGGTCTCTGTCCCTGGAGAGTTATAATCCACTTTAGCAGAACAAATCAGATGAAAATGTAACTTGAAAGAGCTTTAGCTTAAAAAACTCAACAAAATGAAAGATTAAGCCCCTCTTGGTCTGAAGATTCAATAGATCTTGAGTGATGGAGGACTGAACGTGTACTTCAGCCAGTGTTAGTGCATGTCAGGGGTTTTTTCATTTCTGTGGCAGGTGTGAGAACAGGAAAGCTCAGTATTCCCTTCCTCTGACTGCTCTGCAGGTGCTTGGGTCACTTTATTTTAGTTTAACAAGTTACCATGCATAAAAAAAAAAATGTAGTAAGTTGCCTGTGATCATCTTCTTAGTTCACAGCAAATATGAGCTACTTCAAACTGCAGTAAAAGACATTAAAGCTATTCTATTATCTCAAGTTGCTTTTACTGCAAGTAAAAAGCATGCTCACAGGCAGCTACCAGGGTTCAGCTGGCACCCAGTGGTTTCTGATTTATGAATCTGAACTTTGGCCTCCGTCTGCAGTTCTGTTGGGATCAGTCTCTGCTTAAGAGATTTGCCAGCATAGCTATGCTAACAAAACAGTCCTTGTGTAGGCTCATCTTTTACTGAAAGAAAAGTGCATTTGCTAATAAAGTTTACCAGATCTGTTGAGTGAAATAAGGCAGACCAGTAAAAGAACTTTGAAATTCTGTACTTCTTGTGCTTTGGCAGCCAAAGAAATGTCAGTTATATCTAATTAGTTTACCCCTATACCAGCAATGGTTCATACTGGAGAGTTGGCCTTGTTTTCCTTTAGGTTCTTGTAATTGTTCTACTTGGCATTGAACCTGTGAATGGAAAACGGTGAATATGGGGACATTCAGACTGTGCACCACAGTCCTGCCATCCATTGCATTTCAGCAAATTAAGCAAATTATGTAAATATGTGAGCTTATAGATCTTTAGGCCATCAAATATTAAAATTTACTGGGAAGATCAGCGCTGTGCTCTGTGATCTCTAACTTCACTGCTTTCTGTAGTGCCTATTGTAGCTCATTAAGCCTCCCACAAACACTAACTGGAGATCTCTTTCTCAGATTTATTATTGTTCTGATCCTGATTCCCTCGCCTTTGTTACTAGTCTGAATGCTGCAGAATCCTTCAAAGATGTTGCAAAAGCAAGGAAGCTCTGAGAGACAGCCTGCCTGGAGCACATAATGGATTATAAGGCAGACTGCCTGGATACAGCTCCGGTCAGGTTGCCATGAAGATGGAGCAGCATATTAAACCCTTTTCAGAAATCTTTGTCATATTCTTGTGCTACAGAGGTCATACATCTTATGCAGTGAGGTGCAGCCTGCTCTTGCCTGTGCCCACCTTCACAAGAAGCTGGATAGTAAAGTCTACATGAGTCTAGAGAAGCAAGAGCTGTACATGCCTAAGGAAGCACCAGCTTTGCAGCCTGGGCTGCACCAAACCTTTTAAAAGCATCCCTGAAGTTTTCTAGCGTTGCTAGTAAGCGCAGGTAAGGCTATGGATACTCTATGTTGCCTGCCGTGGTGTGCCGTATTTACTCTGGCCTCATGTTTTTTCTGTGTCCTCAGATCTCTCTGAGATGCTGACAAAATATTCACTGCTCAGTGGAAGTTCAGAAAAGCTTGTCACAGATTCTGGCTCTAAATGCTGTGGTGCAGGTTCAGATGGAAGCGGTGGCTGAAGCCTGGTATCATACCCTGCTCTGCCTTTAGCTCTGCTGATGCTGAACTTTAAGTCATTCCTGTTACAGTGAATTATGCTCTATTTGTTTAAAATATAAATATAGAGAGGTATTTATGACTGAGCTATAGATGTTAAGTATAATTTTACTAATTTAATAGACTAAAATGGTACACTTGTAATAAGGCTGGCTTAGTTAATTGCCGTCATGAACCTGGAGTTTAAAGCTAGCTCAGAAGTTGTAGCAACAGGAGTTTGAAATGCAAAGAATGCATTTCCATGCACTCTGCTTTTCCCTGCATTAACAAATGTGCTTGTGCTTCAATATTGGTTTCAGACCAGGGAAAACAGACCAGGAAAGGGAAAGTAATTCTCTAGCGTGGATGCCCCATGGTACCGTGGGACAGGGAGATGCCTGCCTGGTGAAGGTCCAGGGAGGAATTTGTACCACCTCTGTTCATTAATGTTATCTCGTATTCCATGCTGTCTGTCTGAAACACAACTGAGCAACATAAACTTGTGCGACTGCTGAGATCTCCTGCGAACAGATTTTTCGTGACATTTTCAACACATCCCCCTTCTAGTTGGTCTGGGAGATGTGTAAGTACAGTCTTTTCCTCTGTGGTGGATTCAAAGTCTGCCTGAACTGCATTGTGAGGAAGAAGACCCTGTGAAGTTGAGTGAGTGTGCGAAGTGCAGAGAAAACATGAGCTGCTCATGTGGATTTCTGGTGTCTGAGAAATATCCTTTCAGAATAACTAAAGATGATCCCAGTTGCTTAAATTCAATACCCACCCTGGCCTTCATATCATCTGCCATTGGTTTGGGCTCCTGCATATCTCAGATAAATGTGATGGTAGCACAATCCTTCTGGCTGCTTCAGCCAAGTAAATCTATCAGAAATACAAACCCTAGTGTTTAGCAAGAGCTCCACATAGTATTCCTGCTTCACTAGCCAGATAGCTCATAAAAAGAGAGGGAATAGTAACACTTATTTTGCAAAAAAAGTGAAGTCTTCCTGCCATGCCTTAAGTTTATTTCCTACATATCTCTATATAGGCATAAGAATCAGGAGTAATTCCATAAAAGAGAGTATTTAACTCACCTTTTTTCATGTTCTTTTGTGGGCTGAATTCCCATGAATGTTGGTGGGAAGCTGGTACAAGTTGTGTGGATGCTGGACTGTGATGCAGATGGAAGAGGGACCGTTTTGCCCATGATGATATGAGATAATGTCAGACCTCATTTCTAAAGAGGTGACTTGTGATTATGGCAGGGCTGGTCAGTCTTGAGCTGTGGCTTAGGGTTCAGTTCTCTACTAATCAAACAATTGTCTGGGTAAATAAGTAGAGGAAGATTTTCTCCATGGGGAAAATGGGACTGCAGAATTCACTAAAATTCCAATTATTTTCCTTGATTTTCTGTTTTTTTTTCCTAATGGTGTCCAAAATAAGGAGGCTGGGAAAGCTCCATCTACTGAGGTAGAGCCTCAAACAATCTTTGTGACATCAAAGTGATGCCAAATAAAATCAGAATAATTCTGCCACTCTCTTAGTTGAAATGGGCTGCTCACTTGATTTGTGCCTGCTCATTCAAGACAGAGCTGTGCAATATGAAAGTGAAGGCTAAAACCACTGTCTAGGTGAAAGGATGGGGATTTGTGCTGGGCTTAAACAAGTATCATTTCCCCATCAAAAATATTTCCTTTTAGCTAAATGATGCTGATTTGATGCTATGTGCAAGTAAGGTTGTTTGGGGTTTTGTTTGTTTGTATTTTGATTGTGTGTGTTTATTTTTTTTCCTCTCTGATCTGAAGTGCTGTGAGGCCATTGCCAAAGTGAAGTCTTTGATATCCAACTAATGAAATGAACAATAAAAGATTGAATGACTCTGGCAAGGGAGCAATAAACCATAGATTTTTGTTGTTGTTGTTAGTATGCTGAAAGTTGCCTCTCACCACCTGCTGTCTTGGTCCGCAGAGGCAATGGAGGCTGTGTGCCTCTCATTAACTCTCACTCTTTTCTTTCCATTTATGCTTTAAATTAGGTAGTGGTCTGGCTTTCAGGCAGCTGAAATGGAGGATTCCCCATGCTGGCTAAATAAAAAATCCTTTCATAGTCATAGGATAAAAGGGAAGGGCTGAGAAGAAGCGGGTTCCAACCAAGGATGCACAACCCCTGGAACTCCCACCCTCAAAGAGACTCACACTGAGCTTCCCAGCTGAGCAATGTAGTGTGTGGAGCTCTGTTTGTTGTTTTGTTTGATGTCCTCTTTATTTCCTGTTTGTTAAGTGATCTGAAAGTAAAACAACCAGCCAACCAAGGGGAAAAAAAAAAAGAAAGATCTGTTCAGAATTATAAGCGGGGCCCAGCTGTGTAAGCTGGACTGCACAGACGCTGACCCAAAAGGACCCAAGTGTTTCATGTCCTTTACTCTGTGGGTGCTCAGCCCTTGCAGAGCGATTGCTCTTTTCTTCCTCTGAATTTCTGCCCCCTTCTGAAAGCATGCATTAACTCCTCAGCATAGGCCCTTTTCCTGTCAGTGTCTGTCAGAACTAATGCTACCTGAGGGTAAGCGAGGGTAGTGGAAGCACAGATGAGATGTCACATCAGTCATCCATACAAGTGTAATGTCAGTGGTGAAATAAAATGTACTTGCAGCAAAGATTTCCCAAAGCACCTTTTGATGTCATTTATTCCCTGCAAGGACATGACCTGGCTGCAGTCACAGTATGACTTGCAACAGGTATGTTATAGCCATAATAAATTGCACAGAGTGTGTCAGTAGTGACCTGTGAATGACACTACAAAAAGAAAAATCATTCTTCACCTTGCATGCTGCTACAGGAATACAGGTCGTGCAAGGTGTTGGCTTGAAAGTGTTGTCTTTGCTTGAGGATAGAAAAAAGTAGGAAGATAAACTCAAATAAGAGGAATCTATGTGCACTGCTGCAACTAATATATAAGTTAAACTACATAAAACTAGGTCTCTGCAGACAATAGGTAGGTGGCCATGGCCATCCAGCACCTGCAGGACTAGAAAAGTCGTATAGTAATATCTCCACTTTCGTTCTCCCAGGCTCCCACCACTTGTGACTCAGGACCTTCCTGGCATTTCTACTGTCCCCTGTGTGTGCAGTGACCTCAGGCTTGGACTGAGCATCCATCAATTGCTGACCCTGCTGAACACGGTAACTGGTTAAGATACAGAGACTTTATTGTGGAACTCAGCCCCCTGGATTGCACGTTCTCTTTCCTTAATTTCCGTAGGAAACTTGCGTAATGGCAGTGGAAGGCTGCTCATATTTCATTTCTCTGGAAGTTTTCTTTCTGTTTAAAAATGTGCAATTAGCTCTTTAATTTTGTTTGTGCATTCTCACTCTTGAGAGGGTCCATGAGTTTGGGTAAGGTATTTTTTTAGCTGACACTGTATCTGTATGCATTCTCAAATTCCACACATCTTTCTCAGAATCCTTTAAAATAGTACAGCTCCAGCACTGGATGTTTAGGACCCTCCTCCCCCACCTCATATTTTATTTAAAATTCGTAAACTTATTTCAGGAAATCCAGACGAGATGAAAGCTTCCAGCTCTAATATTCTAGATGCAAGTCTCATTAAATTCCAAACCCCAAACCAAGCAACACTGAACACTGGGAATAAAACTGAAATGAAGATGATCAATCACTCTCAAGTCAGTTTAGTAGCTCATATAGACACATTCTCTGTGGTCTCATCACATCCATATTAATGGGCAAATTTGGCTCTTGTATTATATTCCATACATTACACTGTAATTAGAAGCTAATTGGAAGCAGCAGGTAGCATTCCAATATTTGTTGTGTTCAGAAATCATTCAGAGTTCTAGTATTTGAGGAAAAAAACCAGTTTATTTCACAGAGATACTTCCAACTGCATCCGAGTACAAAACGTGCTTCTGAATCCTCCTTCCCCCAGACTTCCAGGTTCTGTGAGGTTGAACTACTTGCAGGTGTGAACTACAAGCAGTGTGTGCCCAGTTCTTGGGTTGCATTAAAGTCTTAGAATGTGGCAGCTGGAAAAAGTCACAAGTTCATTCCTTCAGAGGAGTGAGCATTCACAAGAGCAGCTGGTGGAGACTGTCCCACATTTAAACTCAGAAAACCATTCCCAGCTAACCCTTGCTTGTGTTCATTACTTAGTGGGCTTTTGAGTAGCAAGGATTCCCCATGTAAAGGAAAACCTCATCCTAATGTAGAAATACGTTCTCTCCAGATACGGTCTGGTTTATGTTCTTGACTCTGATTGTTAGACAGAGACACTGTCTACAGAATAGAGCCTGCAGCCCTTTTGTGGGGTTTTGTAAGGTAGAGTACTTAGAGACTGTCTGCAAACATCTGTCTGTGAGGTGACACTCAGTCCAGGAGCAGGAGAAGCTTGTTCAGACACCATTTATCCAGTTATGAACTCTGTGTATTTTTAGCTTCTTTTCAATTTAGCGTAATTTTCATGATCTCATCCCCTGGTTTTCTGAGAGTATCTATACATATTGCTGCCAAAGACTTTATGGCTGTGTTGTCCATGTTTTCATAGAATCATTTTGGTTGGAAGAGACTCTCAAAATTATCAAGTCCAACCATCAATGTAACACTGTCACTATACCATGTCCCTAAGAACCTCATCTACATGTCTTTTAAACTCCTCCAGGAATGGCGACTCTACCACTTTCCTGGGCAGCCTGTTCCAATGCCTGACAACCCTTTCTGTGAATAAATTTTTCTTAATATCCAATCTAAACCTCCCCTGGTACTACTTGAAGCCATTGCCTCTAGTCCTATTCATTGTTACTTGGCAAAAGAGTCTGACACTGTCCATGCTACGACCTCCTTTCAGGCAGTTGTAGAGATCAACAGGGTTTCCCCTGAGCCCCTGAAACATTTGTTGTTGCTGAGATGTGGCAGTCAGAACCGCTCGGCGGGTTCTGAACTCAAGGCTGCGCAGAGCAACGCTGCCCATGGGCACCTCCGACCTGTGGGGAAACCGACAGGGAGGGGACAAGGAAGGAGAAGCCACCAGCCCAAAAAAACATCTAACCCACCCCCCTGCCCCGAGACAGCGACCAGGGGGAGCCTGCTGCTGCAATACCAGGGCCTGGGATCACTGAGGCTTGCACCTTGATTGATAAGTAACTGTTAATGACCTGTAGTGGTCTCTCATTTCTTGTTCCCTATGGTATTATTTTCATTTCTCATGGGAGTCATTGAAGCACTGTGTAGAGGAGAATAAATCCTGGTGTTTTCTAGCTGCAGATTTTCTCCTGAATAGTTTCTCAAGTTAAAACACGTGACATGTTTTTTTTAATCTGTAGAGATTTTTTTTAAAGTGAGAAGTCTGAGTATTTTTGACTGGCAATTGTTACCATACTAGAAATCAGTCTACCCAATTCAACCTTCTTGTTTGGAAATAAGAGATTCTTATCTTCAGCCAGGTTCCAAATAGGTTCATGGCAATAGAAGAAAAGCTAGAGAAAAGTACATATTCTAGCATGTAAGCCAATCTCCCTCTTTCAAGATCTGCAAAACAGGAGAAAAAAAGGAAAATGAGATACTAACTTAGAAGTCTTCTAGACATAGTCAAAGACTTTCTTTTTAGCCATTGGATTACATTTATTGGCTTAATAAACTTTAAACATTGGAGACAATGAAAGTCTAGACTTTTTGTCATGGGGTCAGTAGTTCAAATAGATTGATTTCTCTCCTGACGTCTGACTTTTAATTTTCTCCCTGCTTCTGGCCAACTAAGAAAAACTGCCGAAGTTTATTGGCCAGATCAGCTCATTTAACCAGAAGTTAATATCTCACCCACACAACAAAGCACTAGGGATTTCCTCTAATACAGTAGATGTCAGCTTTAACAATCCATATTAATAATTAACTGAGTTCCTGTTGGGACTGCCTAAATTTCCTTTGCTTCTTGTCAAGCACCATCGCTGTGCAGTAGCCTTATTTAGCCTAATTGTGTCACAGGCATGTGCATCCATCCTGTGTGACGTGACCACCCTTTCACCATTTTCTCTATGGCAGGATTTGAAGCCTTTGAAGAAATGCCCGTAAGTGCAGATTTCTCACATTGACATAGAGAAGGCTCAACAATTGGGGTGGCATTGCAAACATACTCTTTTGTGTGTTCTGGCTAATGCAGAGTGTTCCAGTATCTCTGATCCCTTGCTCTGGTAGCACACCTGATTTTGGTCAAGAGTGCCACAGCTCTTGTATTTGCTGTAGGGCTGAGGACTTAATGTGAAGGATTTTACTAGGGAGTAAATCACAGAGCTCAGGCTGCCTGTTGCCTCTTCTATAGTTGCTCCTTGAATGGTCAGGTGGGATAAGTGGCATTTCAATGCTCTGTCATATACCCAGGGCATTGTGCTCATCTCTCAGCACTGCTTGGTGGCTAACGCTGTGGGCAATTCTGCAAGTGTCATTGTCACCAACCCCAGCTGGCAGAGATGCTCTTTCTGGGGATGGAAAGGCAGCAAGAGCCTGTTTACAGCCTGGAGTCTGGAAGCAGAAGCCCTTTGTGGCTTCCCACATAGATTGAGATGAACTTGACACAGCATGTTTAAACCGAATAGACCCCTGCTCCTTGGCTGACTTCTGGCTCTCCAGGCTGCTCCAGGATACTGTGTGTGGCTGTTGTGTAAGCTGGTGGCCAGGCATGCTTGGACTGATCACACTACTGGCAAGAACCAAGAAATTCCAAGTCTTAGACTTAGCTGGAGGGGTTTTATCAGCATAAACATGGCAAATCCTAACAAACTCCAGCGCTTGTCCCTGTTGGCCCTTTTAAAAATGATAATGTATTAGGCTGGTCAAGTGGGTTACTCACAGTTAATCAGAAAGGAAATTTTGATGTGACTCATTTCTTACTCTTGCGCTTAGTCACAACTGTATTGAGTCTCAGAGCTCTTCAAAAAAAGACCTAAATAATTTTAAAAGGAGCAGAGGAGGGAAGTGTTTCATTCTCGGATCAGCCCTCTGCCAATCGCTATTTTCTTTTCTATATAGATATGCTAGAAATAATACTCTGTGTAAAAAAAAAAATTAAAAATACAGAGGGTCATTATTATTATTTAGTTTATTTGTTATATGTCGGTAATGTGAAGCAAGATTTATTTTCTCGCTTGAGTTCCAAAAGACAAAGGTCATTTGTTTTGCCTGAAGGCTCAAGCTTTAGCCATCAGTGAAGTTATTTTCCTGGTTCCAGCACTGTCCTTTCCAGGATGTATGTTCTGCTATTTGAAATATCCTTTGAGTTGAATAGACTTAGCTAAGCTGGAGTTCATGTCCTGACCTGCACCCAAAGTCGCATGAGATTGTGTTTTCAAAAACAAAGCCTCGAGTCAACTCTTGCTTCTCGAGGGAAGGAGTACTGGAGGAGCATACGCTGCTTCCTTTTCCTGAGTGAGAATCATCCACTTCAGGCATTCATTATTCGAAGCTGATATTTCTGCACCATTTAGGAAGAATCTGGTGGCCAAATGGCTCCAAGAATAGCTCTCCTTTGTTATTTTTTTAAAGTGAATATTTTAGTTTGCTTCATCATCCAGGGATGGTCTTGCTAAAACTATATACAATCACCCTGCTAAAAGCAGATAGAGCATTAAGCATCTTAGCCCACTGTTCTTACCTGGATGTCCAGGGTTTGGCAGAGAGCAAACTGTTCTGTCTTTCAAGGTCATATTATCTTTATCTATGTGAATCTGCAGAGATACAGGTGCATGATTGTGAGATTTTGATAACTGCTGTTGTAAGCACATGACCTACAAGCTGCTAACGTTCTGCGTGGGTTGCATGCTTGCTGGCTGTGAGCCTTGCTGCCAGCATCAGAGAGGCTGCAACTGCTGCAGACTCCCACCGTGCTACAGAGCTACCAACAGCAGCCTGATTTGTTTCTGTGAATGTATCCTGGAGGTCATTGCAACGATACTTCTATCAATCAAATAAGGAAACCTCTGCAGTGGCATGGATTGTCTGTCTTGTTTAATCTGAAACATGGCTGGGAGGAACATTGCCACTGTAAGAAGAATAATATCAAGCTGCTGGTTGTTATGTTCTCCCTATCCCAGAAAGACTGCATGTGCAAAGTAACCCTTTTTCAGGGTATGTAATAACAATGCATAAGTAGAACAACTATCCAGAGGATAGTTGTTCTACTTATGCATTGTTATTACATTTTTTTTTATCACGTTGATGGCCCAGCTGGAGTGCAGCCTGGGAGATACAACCAAATATACAGTAGAAGAGGACCTTTGCTCCATATGCAGTCTCAATACAATGTAGAAAACAGCAGGTGGCTATAATGAGCTGAGCACAAGGTAAGAGAGAGCTGTGATTAGTGTGAAAGTGTTAGTCATAGCAGAGCAGTTCCCAAACCATTCTGTGCCATTTGTAAGAGGAGAGGTTGTGAGAAGTTTTAATTCTACTTGAAGTGAAAGTCTGTTAGCCTTTCACACAACAGAATCAGCTGGTGGACCCACGGGCAGATATATATTGACTGAAATAACTTGGAGATATTTTCTGCTTTCATCCCACCCCTAAAAGCAAAAAAAAAATGGGCCTCAATGAATAGATTAAGTATTTGGGAATGTTATAATACATCCATAAGTTGCTTTCAGGTGCACCAGCTTCCAGTCCCTTGTCCTAGCTGGACCTCCCACCCCAGGGAAAAGTATTTCCTCTGTGGATGCTGGGGGGGGGGGGGATACTGGTACTGCCAGGTGGCTCAGCAGAACAGAGGACCATAGGAGACCATGGGAGATACAAGGTGTGGCTTCACAGGTCTTTGGTGATCCTATGGTGAGGGTATTTCTCCCTGTCTCCCATTTCCACCTGCCCCACTCCAGCTGTGTCCCCCACTGCTTTACCTCGCTGCATCTGTGTAGGAACTGATTTAACTAACTGAGCAAAAAGCCTCACCACTGCTTTAATGCTGAGATAAACTCAATCAACTGGTGCCTGGCAAATCTCAGGAAGAAACTGAACCGTGTAGTCGAGACCAGGAATAGGAGGAAGGAGAAATGTGGGGAAGAGGAAGGGTCTCCTGTCTCAGCTGTGACCAAACGCTCTGCTGCCAGTGAAGCCACAGACACAGACTGAGCAGGAAGGGTGATCCAGGACAGAGCCTCGGATCCTGGAGGATTAGGTGATGATGGAATGCTATACATCCCAGTCCTATGCTTCACAAAGATAACAGATGCTACACACCATCACAAATCAACCTCAAATGGTTTGGATCACTTATTTCTCTACAGATAAATTAAAAGTTGGTCTCCTTGAGCTGTAATTAGGATTTGCTTATGAGCTGTCAGGTGTTACTTGGTTACAGTTCCACACATCTGTAGAACAGTAGTTGTATTTACATTTTAGGAGAGAATAAAACATTTCCCTGTGTAATATTTCATGCATTATAATGCACTCGATACTCATTTGTTTGGCTTTCCCATGCAAATATTTGGGCTGGCTGATTTTGTCTGCTCACAACTACAGGCCTGGATGAGTTGCATTTAGGTGATGCATATTGATTTATCTTTATGTTATATGAATACAGAAATATTGGAAAATGTGCATGGATTTAGGCAGGCATCCACTCTGCTCCCAGGTTACATACCTACCTGGAAAGTTCTGCATAAGATCTTGTCTCGTGTGAACTTTCCTAAAATTATAAGCAAACGGAAGTCACACATCTAATTAATATTCTTAAGTATTGTGACTGGGGTTGTATTTCTAATGTGACTTGCATGAACTGTCTCTGAAGGGATGAAATATACTCGCTTGTGTTCTTCCCTTCCAAAGATCTGAGACATCAGCCTTTATCTAAGCAGCAGTCCTGGTGGCATCAGTGGGAAATTTGCCTGTGTAGAGGATCTTTGTGGAAGGTCTTCAACCCATTTTCTTAATGTTATGTGCTTACCAGGACTGTGCTAGCTTTCTGATACACCTTCCAGTCCACACACTGACTGCTGTCTTTCAGAGCCATGACTTTCTGAAACGAGTTTCTCTAAGCCTTCAGTGTCTGTCTGTAGATAGAAATGAACAGACAGGAGGGGAAGAAAGAAAAATGAAAAGGAGAGAGAGAGAGGAATAAAAAACTTGACAATTATGGGTTGTGTTTGCTTGGGGTTTTTTGGTATGTGTTTTTGTATTTTGTATTGGGGTTTTTTTTGCTGATGTGCTATAACTGATGATTCTGGTTAATCTTGCCTGCAAGACTTAATGGCTGAAAACCTGGAACAGGGGGAGACCTGGAGAGGTTTGCAAGGGCACTGTTTTCTTTTTAAAAAGTACCAAAATCTTAAAGGTAAAAGAATGAATTTAACCTTACAGGAACTCAGCAATGCTTTGGCTTTGTCTTCCCTGAGGATTTTTGGTTACCAAATAAATCAGTGCACACAACAGCAACAGGGTGAAGTGAAACTTAATCTTTACAGGCTTGTTGCAGGAGCTGGAGGCACTACTGATGAGGTTCAGCTGTTCAGTCACGTCGCCAGGGCTAAGAGCAGATAAAGTGTGTTTATTTGATAGCTGAACTGCATTTCACTCTCATTAGTTGAGAATGATTCATGAGGTCTGAGAAGACCTTTCCATCTCTTTTTTTAAACTTAAGAGCAGCTAAAGCCGTGCCTGAAATACATGTGAACCCTGGATTCATCTGAAAAACAATTTTCCTCGTTGCACACCTTGTGCCTCTTCTTACTGCAGTTTCATTCATTGTTCTCACTGTCTTTCCCACCAGTGGAAATGGGCACTCTCTCAGCAGGGAGAAGCCATAGAGAGCATTCACGGGCTATGCATATCATAGTGCTTCACACTGGGAAGCGACTGGTGGGTGTACCAGCGAGGGGACAGCAGGAGGAGACTGGTGGACAGGAATATGCCACCATGGAATAGGCACCTCCAAGGGTTTGCAGCCCTGAATCCCTTTATTAGACCCTGCTTTCTAGAAAATGCCAGGGAAGGAAGGAGAGCAGCAGTGGACCAGGAAGCTCAAAACTCCTTGCCTCCTGCTGAATTGCCCACACAGCGCTGCCCCAGGAGCTTTGCCTTTATCTGTGAGCAGCAGGCAGGATGGGCCACAGCCTCTCCGCAAATGCATGTTGTGGGGGTGTCTGCTGGGTCAGCTCTTAGCACCCAGCAAGAGTCTGAATAAAAGGCTTTCTAAGATAATACAGCTGGAGGCACGCTGCAGAAATCAGTATGTTATTTTCTAGAAAAGTGTGCACTTCTGCTGTGGTCTCTTAAAATTCGTATTTCTTTTCTTTTTTCCTCCAACAAGCATAAACTGTAAAATAGCAAAAAAAAAACCAAAAAAAAAAGGCAAGGATATGTTTTACTGATTGATAAAATGATTTAAAATTTGCAATCTCTTTAAAATAGCTACAAAATATCGAGGCTGTTTATGAAATGTCTATTAATTAACTGTCCTACATTTTCAGGCTTGAAAATCAAACACGGATTCTGATTTGTAGATGTAGTGTGAGACTGCAAGTTGCTAAAGCTATAAAGCAGTTTGCAGTGTTTAAAAAATATATATGATCACGCCACGAAAATGGCATTACTGTTATACAAAGACCTTGAAAAGCTATTAATATCACCATAGGTCCCAATTTACATTCTACAATAAGTCACAATTCTGGTAGCAGTTCATCTGTAATGTTGGCATGTCAGTAAGGAGAAATACAATAAGGTTTATAATACTACTTTCCTTTAGTATAGAGGTTTTCAGAAGGCAGCAATAACTTGAACTTGCTGTTACCTGAACTTTAAATCCATGTTGATTGAGGAAAAATCCATTTTAAGAATTGCTGAATTCAACCTATTGAACACTTTTCTGGAGGTGGCGAGCATATAAAGGTGTAGGCAAACTTTGTGATGTTTGTATTTTGCTTTAACATATGAAATATTTGGTTCCCCCTGATACAGCAATGGACTGAGGTAATTCCTTTCATGAAGCTGGCAAATGGAAGAAGTATAAATGAGGATGAATATTGCCCAACACTGTGCAAGAAGGTGGCAAAATTAACTGGGGTGGGGGAAATCAGTGTTGACATACATGGCATAGGACAGAAAATTATGAAGATGCTAGCACGTGTTCCTGTGTTAAAAAAAGAGACTGGTGTAATCAGGAGTTTTATCAACATGCTATGGAAAGCAAACATTCAGTTATTGAAGAAATTATCAAGTTGCAGTAGTAAAATTGGGTAAAAATTTGAGTAAAAAGTAAAATTGTAAAAAAACCAAATAATTTTGTGACAATGTTCAGTTGTGTCAGGCTTTCCAGAAAATATCTCCTTCTTGGGGTTCACTGAATGGTTGGAGAGCTGTTTTCCACTGAAGTTATATGCCTTTTTTATCCACTGATTTCTCAGAATCCAAAATGCTGGATAGCTATGCAAGGTCCTAGAACAGGTAAAAGGATTACATGCCTGGACTGAAGTAAATACTGGTCGTTGCCTCTGGAAATTGTGGAGAATCGGAACAATGCAAAAGGCATATTTGCCACTGTTCTGTATGAAAAGATATCTTGGGTTCCCTGGCGCTGTATTTCAGCGTGCAAGCAGATCATCAGCCACAGCTCTGAAGATAATCGTTACCCCACACTTGCTAATGAGCACCATGTGCTGCTTTCCTCTTGCTTTCAATGTGACTGTGCATCCCCATTTACCAGAGGCTGATATGGGATGGTTCTGGTGCTGGTCCAGACTGGAGCTGCACAGTGACATAGTGGTGCCTACAGGTTTCCATGTGGAGCTTCACAGCTCCCACAGGTCAGCAGTGGCCCCACCTCAGAAACCCATAGCCACAGACACGGCTTTAAACTAAAAGAGGGGAGATTCAGGCTGGACATGAGGAAGACATTTTTTACTATGAGGGTGGTGAAACACTGGCACAGTTTGTCCAGGGAGGTGGTAGATGCCCCATCCCTGGAGACACTCAAGGCCAGGCTGGACGGGGCCCTGAGCAACCTGATCTGGGTGAAGATGTCCTTGCTCACTGCAAGGGGGAGTTGTCTCGGTGACCTTTGAAGGTCCCTTCCAACCCAAACTGATTCTGTGGTAAGGCATGCGACCTGCCCAACCCAGCTCCTGCAGATGGGAGCTGGGGCTGCTGGCAGCGTGTGCTGGTGTTGACCTCTAGTGGTTGGTGCGAAGAGAGACCAGGTCTTTAGGTGGGAGAGGGCCCGGGGCTCTGCTGCCGCTGGTGGAACTCACCCCATCACTGGGCACTGTGGAGCCAACTGTCTGATAGTCCAGCAGAGTGGCTTCCCCAGAGGATTACTTATTACTTTCTGTAGGATAATCCCTGGACATAAATGAACATTCTGCATTTAATCTATTTCTGTTTTATGGAGGCTTTCTCCCAGAAAATATTAGTTTTCCATAAGAAATGTTGCAGCTGTCTGCTCTAGGGCAGCATATTATAAAGCTAGTAATTCTTGTTTTCATATTCTCCTTGCCCTCCACAAGCTTGCTTTTGTGATCTCTCATGATAGGTTTTGGCCATTTTGCATCCATGAAAGGTCTTCTACCTTCAGGAGCATCTTGAGCAAGGCAGAGGGAAATGGGAACAGGATGTGCCTGAGCTAAGTTCTCATCACATGTGGCGTTAGAAATAGGAATTTGTCAATTTGGGAGTTGCATACTTTGGGCATGCACTTCTCTTCTGATCAAGGCATTGACATTTTTGTTGAGGTAGGAGAGATTTCTGGCCATTTCAAATGCTTTTGTGAAACAGCTCTTCGTAGAGCATTTTCTCTTTCCATAAGCAGCAGGTAGAAATTCCTGGTGATGCTGATAGTACAGGTGAACTGAAAGGACCATTTGTGGTCAGTGTGGAAGTGACAGCTCCAGGGCAGACCTGTCATAGTGTTGCTATGCTGGAGTTTAGGCCTGTCCGTATGCCACACAAGCAGAGATTCAGCCTCTGTGAAGACAGTTAGAGGGCAGCAACATTTATCTCAACTTTATCTCATAACTTAGCTGTAATTGAATCCAGTCCTGAAAGCCTCAGTTTAGAAACTGTGAAAAATGGGCTGTCTCTCTCACATCTCTAACTAAAAGTGGGCATAAATAATTTATAATAGTTCAAATTTGCTGAAATATATAAAGGATGTAATCTGTCTTCTTGCCAATTATTATGCTGAATAGCCAAAATGTTTTAGTGGAGACAGATGACAACATTTAACATCAGTTGCTTCATGCACATTGTTCTTATCATTGCCTGTAATTTGAAAATTGTGCTGGGGGCTAAAGGAGATTAGCAATAGGAAAATGAATACCAGGGAAAACAATACAGCTCTCTGAAATGGAAGAAAACTGCATAATGTGTCTAGCACATGTCACAGTAACCCTAAGGAAGCTTCGCCTCCAATGGGAGCCCACCAGTGCCCGTGCAGGTCCAGCAGGGAGCTCCAGGCTGCTGTGCCCTGGTACCTGCCCCTCCCACAGGGAAACTGCGGTGCCAGCATCATTGCTCTTTGAAGAAAAGGTAGCTCTTTGCTGACCTCCAGATGCTTAAGCCTACAAAATAGCTGAACTAGAGATCATATGCCTGGTAACTTTTATTTCTTCAGTCATATTACTTGACTTAGATAAAATATTACCTCTTCCCACACACCAGTCTTCTTAAAAAGAGTGAGGTGTGGAAGATGATGGCTGTATCTTAGGTAAGGGCATGAGTGTGGCCAGTTTATGTCAATGAAGCAATAAAGCAATTTCCTCTCTTCTTGTCAGGCTTTTCCTGTAATTACAAGCTATTTTGTAACTTGCTTCATATTTAGTTTAGGTGCTCATGATCTTTAAACGATAGGAATCAGACAAGCATTACCTGGTTATATTTGGTCTCATTTGCAAGTTAATAACACATATTTAGCTTTTCTGATCTTAATCTCAGCACATTTTTGAGTAAAGAGCTGCTAGTTTGGGGCTTTTGTTTATGGCGGTTAATGTCACAGCAGCATCTTCTGTTGTCACCTTATGATTTAGTACATCAGCTCAGTGGGTGAAATCTGGACTGTAAAAACAATGGTAAGACTCCCTTTCACATTAGCTGGTTGGATTTCAGCATTTGGCTTTAACAGCTGCTGTAACAGGTTTTATGATACATGTAACCTTCCCATTGGACCTCTGAATTGGAAGAGTTGAGTACATCTCGTAATTGATAAGCAGATTACTAAAAGTGCTTGAAAGCTTCTGAATTTAAAAGCGGATACAAGAGGGTGATTGCAAATTCACCCAGCCAAAAAGCACATCTTGGGGACAGGGCTAGTTTTGTTTAAGCGAGAGATCTGCAACTTGTGTGTTTCCATCACTAATGGTATGTTCTTGCTGTCTTCTGCTGTAAACAGTTTTACTCTCGTAAATGTCAGAGTTTGTGTTTACATTTAAGAAGAAAAAAAAAGTGTGATTTTTATTGCTAAACCTCTTCCTTATGTCTGACTTTGGCAAACTGCCTCCATAGTATGCAATTTGGGTTGAAATCAGAAAGCTTGAACAACAATGTAACACAGTTATTGACTTCTGCTTTCAGTGCTCTTGTTGCCTCTTTAAAAGCTGTGCAGTCAAATGAAAACAATCATGTTAATTCAAAGCCACAGCTGCTATTTTCCAGAGGAAGCTAAAAGATAGTTGTAGAGAAACCTGTATTTTCTGTTTCCTATTAACAAAGTCAGAGTTCTGGAAAGCTTTCTGAAACCTGCGCTGAATGTAATCTGGCTTCTGAAACTGTCTTCCTGGAATATGTAAATATGTAAATCCAAGAAACTGAAAAAGAGGAGGAGGGAATGGAGCAAGTCAGAGTAATTTGTGTTTATAGTTGGAGTTATATTGTTTGAGATGCTCTGACCTGAGTAACAGGGTACCGAAATGTCACATCATTTTTAAGGTGTACAAGTATTGCTACTGCCTCTTATCTCTCCACTGCTGTGTTTCATGACTAGCAAGGTGATTTAACTAGGAGGAAGCTAGATTCATCCCTTTATAAACAGTAATATGATTATCGACCCACTATGCAATATTATGTATTTGGAACTTTCTTTATTAATATGTTTTATGCTTAAAATAATTATTTCTAAATTGGATCCAAATGACATTTGGTTTTTCTAGCTGTGGGATGTTTCTCCTTACTTTTTATTTTGAAGTAACAATCTTAGCACCTCAATCAGTGGCTATCACTATGGTTTTTTTTCCCCATAACAGTCCTTTGTGCATTATTACTTTCAATAGAGCTGAACTTCCCTAGGCTGTAAAAATTGTTCATATTTATTCAGAGCAATGCAAACCATCTACTACTCTTGAACCTGACTGAACACATCTCTATTGGCTCCAACTGAACTTAGTTTTATTTCCCTTAAATGAAATTGATAGCCTTCTTTTATCCTGGGCTACTAAAGAACGGTCTAATAACGAAGAAGTTGTGCCAAATGATTACTTGATTCGTCCAAAAAAATATTTTCTGGTGATTCCTTGCCTGGCCTGTTATGTTACGTTAAAGTGTTCATTTCAGCTCTTCATTCTCATTTCTTAATTTTGTGGGCAAAGGCTGGCAGAAGCCATATCTCTGAGCATGGTGCAATACACATCCAAAGCAATATTCCCATCTTCTTCAGTGGAAACAGTCGGACGCTTAAATGTCTACTTGACTGAGGTGGGAACACTGAGGTTGATTTCTTTTCCTTGGAGGGCAAGTATCTGGGGAGGAATCCAAAACAAGATGAATTAAATAGCAAATCACCCATGGAGGGGCTGTTAGTGTTTGAAGATGGAATTCTGATGACAGTAACAACAGATCCTATTTTTTTTTGTTTAAGTTTTATTGAACAAAGAAGTTTCAAATGTAATTGGTTCTTTTGCCAGGTAAAGTTCAAATGCAGTGAGACATTTTGTTAATGCAGATGATGTTGTGTGTATTTTGGATATCCATGTCCTTGAAATGTGGTTGTTATAGCAACAGACTTAACTATTAAGCAGGTTTTAGTCTTATATCTGCTTCACAGCATATAATGTAATTAGGTTTTTGCAGTATCTTTAAATATCACACTAGCTAGTAAAGGATTTGAGTATCACTTACATCCTTCAGTAAATTAGCTATAGGGTATTATTGTTTCCCCAAAGGCATTATCTCTAAAATGTATGCATTATTAGTCTGCCTAATTTCTTTCTGCCTGAGAGAAAATGTAAAAAAACACATAATCTACATATGCAGTGTAGAAATGTGCAAAAGTGGTTAAATTTTAAAGGGCTTGCAACACTGATAATTCAAAAAATGAAATTCTAACAGTAGCCTTTTAACATTTGAAAGTCTTAGCCAAACTTTGCATCTGCTCTTCATAATTCAGTACTGAGTGCCCAGTTATCATTGTGACTGCATTGCTCCAAGCCTGTTCTGCAGACGGTGTTCCCAGCGCAGGACAGAATTAGACAAACAATCTGGTGAAATGAGTCTTTTTGAGATGTCTTTTTGGATCTGCTTTTCCCTTAGAATTCTTTTGAAATCAAACTCTTTCCTGCAATGTGAGTTTTCAGCTCAAAATTAACCCATTAACGTAATTACCTGTTCTAGGATCTGGGGTGAGAGTGGTGTCTGAAATCTGTTTTCCCTCTGTACTGCAGTTTGTACAACAACTTGGCACATTGTGGAGCCTTTTGAGGCAGCTTTACTGTTATTTTCCTTCCGAGTGAAGCATTCAGCTGCCATACCTGCGTGTTATTGCAGCATCTTGGCACCAAGTCTTGTCACTAAGGGTTTGTCTCTTGGCGCTTGCATTCAAAGCCTGACCAATACAATGAGAGAAGCCCTTACAGTCGTGAGGAGAGAAGGTGGGGCAGAGGTTTAAAATTAAGAAACTCGAGTTCTAATAATTACAATTGCTATTTGCATGATCAGATCAACAAGCTTAGAAAAGCAATTCAGCATTACAATCAGATAACTGCCAGTGCAAAAAGAGCAGCAAGAGTTTTAGCTATGTGTTCATTTTAGCATCTTATTTGCCTGTGGGTAATTGCACTGTGGTAATTGAGCATATACAAATTATCTGAAATTAAATTTGCAACTTTTTGCACAAACTTGTTTTTTTTTTTCCTGGAACATATATATGGTCCAGAACTTGACCAGGTATTGGTGTAGTCTTGTCATTGAGTAGCGTTGATCTGCAAGAAAAAGAAATGCTATTGATGAATTTTAATTAATTGTTTTTAATAAGTGAACTTTTCTTCAGTAAACTCCCTGTGTTAAAAGGTAGTAATAGGGGATCTATTAACAGAACACCTGCAGGACTGTATGTTTATTCCTGTGCGATGGTGCCTGCAGTACATTTTAGTAATAATGTTCCAAAATTAGCAATTTTGCAGGATTTGGGCCGCTATAACTCAATCATTGCCATGTCCATTACCCAAAACTGTCTAGGGTTAAGTTATTAAACCTGTAGTCCAGTTTTTAATGGTAAGAGGACAATCAGTCTTCTGAGACAATGTGTTTGGTTTGAGGGAAAAATTAATCTAGGATTAAAGCAGCTTTTTTTTTTTCTCTCTTTCCATTTTACTTGTGTTAAAAATAGATGGGAAATCTCAGTCATGCCTTTAATGACTGTCTGCAAATTATTACCATAAGTTTGTAAACAGCACTCTGTCAGTTTAAAAAGCAGCCATTGACAGAACTCATATGATACACTTGCACAATATGATCTTTTCTTTTTAAAAAAGTAGTTTTAAAGTCAGTCTCCAAACTTGGAAACTTCTGGTTTCAGAAATGTTTTAAAATTTGTTTTGCAAACCTCTCTACTGCTCTCTTGGCCCTTTACCTCCCTGAAGCCCACTGTCTAGAGGGTGTGGTGGCTGGCTATTTCTTTTTCTACCCATTAATTTGCCTGTATAAATCAGGCTGGTGCTCTCGGGGTCAGCAGCACAGTGGTTGTCCTGTGTCACCTCCACCCTTGGCTGGTGATGTACTGCACATCTTCACTGGAACAGCCCTGAAACCATGCGTTGCCAAGGCAGCTCACGTTTTTTTGGAAGGCATCCTGAGAAGCAGCATAGCTGGTTTACCCAAAGTTGCACTCGGCATGCCCATCTCCACCCATCAACTGGAGCATCTCCCTTGACCTGCATCCTCCAGGCACTGCCTGTGAATCCTGCCCATCTCCCGTGTGCCCTGAGGCAGCAAGGAACATCTACCATGGGTAGTGACAGGTGATTCAGCAGGAGCTCGGGTGACTCATTTAGCTACCGAGGAAACTAAAATCAATTCTTGCTTCAGATAAGGACAAACTGCGCTTTTGTGTCACCCATTAATCTACAGAACCTGCTGGGCTGGAAAAAACCCACCCATGATTGTGAACATGGCCACGAGAGGGAGCTCAGAAATCCCACGAATGCCACAAGGATGTACAGAAATGGACCAATATAGATATCTTAAATTCAATTATTAGAAAACAGCTGATTGCTTCTTATTGCAAAGCAACTTCATTCACATTTTCTGTTTTCCTCCTGAAGTTTTCTGAAGGTGTAAGTAAATTTAATGGTCAAATTGAGGCAACTATATTCAGGCTTCATTTGTGATTATTCTGTTTATTGTATTTTGTTTAAAATTTAACAAAATCCTGGTTTTTAAACAAAAAAAAATTATAAACTCCTGGAAAATAGTGAAACCTCAAACATGGCCAATAATTGAGCATTCACTCAGTCAGTACATACATGTAACCTTCTTTTCCCTGGAATTTGACTGTCTATATAGACGAGTGTTTGCAATGCTACTTCCATTCCTTTTAAACTCATGTGGAGCTCCAGAGGAAGGACAAAACTTGGAGTGGCCCCACTCTTATTTGTCTTCAGTAATGCATTGCAAAACCACTATCTGGAGAGCACATGAGAAGGCAGCTCTTGCTTACAAAACCAACCACCAATTGGTGGACAATATATATATATATATTTTTTTTTTTAAACTATTTATTTATTTTTCCCCAAGCTATTGGGTCTTTCAGAGCTGCTCACTGGGACATAATAGACTGTCCTCCAGTCTATGTGACATCAGAAGCAGGACACAGCAGCAGTGCAGCATGTACCTGAATTTTCATTGCTCAAAGGACCTCTAGGCTAGCATATACTCCATAAATTATAGCCAAAAATTTATTCACACCTTAAAAAATTGGAAAACAAACAAAAAGCAGTCACAAAACTTTCCAAATAGCAGAGACTGTGCAGCTGGTATACTGAAGGGAGTAATTTCTGGTAATTAATCAGTAGCTTAAAACTTGAAGGGGGGAGGTGGTGTTGGCTGGTTGCTTACTTTTAGTGCGGATTTTGTTCCTTCCTTTTTTTTTAATGTGCTGGTGGTGCAGGTTAGCCAAGTGTTTTTTCAACACCATCTATGTTTCTTGGAGGATCTTGGAAAGGAAAAATGTTCTTGAAGCGAAAAAGTGCAGTAGTCCTCAGCTTTTCACATATGAATGAAAGTCTGGAGCAATTTCAAAGGATTTCTTTTTTTCAGCTTAAGTCTCTAAAAGGACTAATAGGCTTCACCCTGAGATTATTCTCATCTACACATCTGATCTGTTTCCCTCGCTGGCATTCCCTGTTTGCAGAGCAGCTGAGAGCTGGCTGGCTTACATGTGATTCCCAGCATGATATGTTGCTTCAATGTCCTTCTGTAAAGAAGGAACCATCATGGTGTTAGATGTCTATTTACTGAACAATCAGGAAGATGCCTTAAAAGCCTTTATTTCCTCTGGCTGCAGGATTCACATGAGTCAGTAGCCTCATTAAATAACCATTTGGATCATACACACTTAAATGTGCATTTCTCCATCTCCTGCCAAGCTAAAAAGATTCTCAGTATGTTTTAGTTTGATGTGGCTGAAGGTTCCAAAATGGGGAAAAAGGGCAGGGTTCACACCTGCTGTCAGCAATGGCTGAGAGGGTGGATATTCTGAGAACTGAGCAAAGCTTGAAAAAGCTGCAGCAAAAGAACGTTGAGTTCAGCCAGTTCCTGCACAGAGCGAAGCTGAGACTTTGTGTGCCCTGTTCTGGCAACAGGCAGAACTCCGGGCTGGTCTTACTGCCCACAGCCTCTGACACGTGGTTATGCTCACTACAGACGTGTGGTGTCCCAGAATCCAGGGACCAGAATAATCCTTCCTCTTCCATATCTCAGTGAAAACATGGATACAGGTTGTTGCAACAGGTTGCCCTGGCCCCCAACCCATTAGCACCTTCTCCTATTCCTATGTGGTGGCTTCTAATGACTGGTCATTTAGCTGCATCCCTGCACTCATTCCCTCCATTAGGGGGATTCCCATACAGCTTCCACAGTCACATCTGAGGTCTGTAGAGGAGGACATGCTGGATTTGTCTTCTTCTGTATCATCTGTAACTCTCATTTGCATGAACACTCCACTGAGGTTGGATGACATGGCACAGAGGATCTGGGTTGTTGTAATTTCTTCGTCATTCAGGATTGACTTCTGCTGATTAATGCCTGAGAAATTACATGAACTTTTTACTAAGAAAAATGTGCTATATTGATGGAATTTTCAATCTTGTTCAAATGTCAAGCAATGTGTTTGTAGAAATTTGCGTTGTCATCTCTTGACTCCTCAACTTTAATAACCTACACAAATATCGAACCAACCTTTTAAAAATGAGATTACTCATTTAAATCCAATTGGAAAAGATGTTGATGGTAAGGAGACAAATGTCAAGGAATTTCTGGTCTGAGTTATATTTGTCAGACATGTGAGGCTTTTAAATGTGGTTATTTCCTGACAATTACAAGTTTGGAACTGTTTGTGGAGAACAGTTGCATTGGCCTGGATGTTATAGGTTGATGTAAGCTTTTGTATTTCCTTGCAAAATGTGCCATTAGGCTGGAACGTCTTGTGCTCCTGTTTCTGGTTGCTAAGTACCCATTCTTCACAGTTGTACCTTAGGTAGAAATTTAATAACCCTGTGATATTTACTCTCTTTCCTACCGAGCGACAAGATTTTTAGTAATAGGAAGAAATATATATTTTAATGTCAAACTGTGCTTTAATCAGTCAAAGTTGGATAGAGGCATATTATTGGACTGGTTTCCTGGCTGGTCAAGGGTGACATGAATGCATTTAAGTTAACTGATGCTGGCCAGTTAAGGTGTTGGCCTAGTATTAATTTGACCCTTTGGAAAATGTACTTTTGCAGACAAATACTGTATTGGAAGGAAAGGGAATGACAGAGAGAGAAAAAAATGTGATTTCAAATACTAAACCACCATCTTTCCTGGACTGATGGCTTGTATCTCTGAAGATAACTGGCCTTGAAGCTTAAGACCTGGGCAAATATTGATGCTGCTATCTAGTAACAGTCCGAAAAAAACCCCTTGTCTTTCTGAAAGACATGCCATATTTATTGTGATGAATGTAAGGGATCTGTGCTTTTGGACCTGTGGAAAGCCTAAATGCCAGCAATGATTTATTTTCTGTTTCCTCATATTAAAAGCTCTAACTCTGTTGACTCTGGCTGCGATGTTGTAGAACCTAGAGCTCTTACATTGATAGGGATTCTGCACATCAGATGGGAAGTTACCTTCTGGTTTGATTTCTCAGTTATTTAGGGAGATATGGAGAACACCTGTGTGGTAGAAAAAAAATGTGAGTGTGTCATGGAAAGGTGAAATCTTTGCCCTGCTTAGTAAATTAAGATGTTGACTTCAATACTGTTCCTGTCTAGAGGATTTTAAAAAGTTTGCCTCTCCCCTGGACCTTCATGCCTTGCCTTTCTGTTTCTGGTGAGCTCTAGCTAAGAATCCCACTTACAAAATGTTTGAAATCTGGACATAGTCACATCTGGAGCTGGCCAAGGATGTTTTAGTTTGAACCTGCCTTTCCTTATGTTCTCATGTATCAAAAAGTCATGGTCTATTTTTCCTCTACGTATTTGCAGGAATGGCTATAATTAGTTTTCCAAATTAAATCAGAGCGAGTGCACTTTTTGGCTTGCCTCAAAATCTGTCTGAAGCCATCAAAACAGCTTCCTAGAGGAAACAAGAGGAAGTTTTTTGGTTTGTTTCTCAAGATGAAACAAGGGAGCAAATGGCCATCTTGCAATGCGGGATTCTACAAGGGAGGAACCACACAATGCCAGAAGGAGGAAAACACAGTGCTCCAAACAGGATGAGACAATTGTGCTTGATGACCTGTGCATTTAAACATAAAAAAAAGGAAAGGAAACTTTGAGGCTTATGTACAGAGAGAGCAACACCAGGTATAGCAAAACAAGTGTTAGTCCTAGATTACTTATTGATTTATATTTTTTTTTTTAAATAGGCAAATAAAAAGTACAAATTAATGTTTTATAACCCCAGGGGAAATTAATTTCCAGCACAGTAAAAAAATTTAAAGCAGAGTCAAAAACCATGTGAGATATTTGTATTTCAGCAAAGTTTTCCTGTGCGTTTCGTTTTTCCCCTCATACTGTCTTTGTTTTCAGCTGAAGAGCTTGGGAATGTTTTTAGACAACCATCAATGAATCCCTGTTGCAGTTTGTTATTGAGCACCACAAAACTATGGGAAAATACCTGGGAATACTGTGCTCCTTCACTTTGTGTAGGTAAGTAACTGCCTCAACTATGTTTGGACTTCTTTCAAACTGCAGAATTGTTTAAGATGATGATAAATGATCAGGTATTTTCAGAGAAAGGTTAATAATTATGTACATCTACCGGTAGCAATGAAATTCTTAATTTCCTGGCTGGGTTTGTTCCAGCGTAGGAGTGTGATTTTGCTGTGTAAAGTTGGATATTGTGGTAAGCACGCAGTGTGTCATCAGCCCTTCACAAAGGGGATGTATTCAATACTCAATATAATTTCTAAGAACTCCATCCAAGGGAACGCAGTCAAAGACTTTTGTAGGGCTGTCCCATGATTCAGAGGAAGGGAAATTAATGGTGCTTTTCCTCTGGCTGAGCAAGTTCTTCATCTTGGGAAATCTTTGCAAGAATTTAGGACAGCTTGAAATGGTCCCACTTTGAGTGATTTTGTGAGATGTTTTATATCTCAGAATAGGTTGAGCATTTCCTTTCCTCTGAAACAGTGTCTAAGCTTTAGTTGCAGATGAGATAATAATTAAGCTGATCTTTTCCACTCCAGGAATCAAAGCAGCTTGCCAAGCCCTTTTATAAAGTAGTATCCATAAAGCACTTAAAAGCTCATAAACACATCAAAGAGTTAAAAATAACTACTGTTATTTCCTTCTTGTTTTTTTTCCCCATGCCTTGAATTGCATGTTCTGATCTTCTGAATCACTCCTCATAAGCCCTTCCCACAAATGTCCTTTGCACACTATTAAAAACTCAATCTACTGCTTCACCATCACATCCTCACACCTTGCTGTATATTAGCTCATTTTCATTACAACATCTTTAACTGTAATTTGCAGGCTTCCCAGTGAGATCAAAGACTATAAAAAAAATGGTTTGACAAAAGCTTCCTTCCCTTGCTATGAACTCAATGCCACCATAATGAAACTGATTTATGAATTCATTTTTTTTACTGCTGTGTTTGTTTTTTCAAGATGATCTATGTTGCTTAATTTACAGATGCAAATGGCAATCTGCGTGGACCTATGCTTTGCTTATTACATGGGTGTGTGCCTCTGCAGCTGGAAAAATAAGCAGACGTATGGGTCCCAAGAAGCCCATGTTCACTTATGCCATACCTTATTCTCAGCATAGACCTAGACCAAGAGTTGACCTGTAAGTTAGAAACATGGTATCCTGAGAAAAGCGCATGCTGTGGTGGGAAGAAGGGAGATGTAAACCATTTCAGCTGAATAGTTCTGTTATATTCTGTGTGTTTACCTAACTGTTGTGCAAAAGCCAGGCAAATCTACCATCTAATCCTCTCTTGAGAGAGATGCACAGAATAGAGATGGGTGTTAGGCTGTGTGAACAGTGACTTGGATCAATCCAAAAGCATTTACCTATTCCAAACAGCGGAGATAAGGACAAAAGTGATAAAGGAATGTAGATCTCCCATCAACAGCACAATATTAGAAGGGTGATTAAGTTTGTAGACCTAAGGGAATGTGTACGTTGCAATACCAAACATGGAGTTACCTAAGTTTTAGGCTACCTAGAAAAACTGTCAGGTTTGATTGACCTGTGCAGGTCTGTGTAACACATTGACGAAGCAAAGGACTACAGACTGAGAGCCATCAGCTGTCTCCAGAGCCTTGCCCTGTGCTGGGGCATGGGCTTCATGGTGGAGCGGTCTGGAAGCTGCTCCTCACTAACCTGGACTATGATCCATTTGCCCCATGGATAACAGGGCAGCCCTACAGCATGCAAACAAGTGGTGGCAGCCAAAGGGTGCTGCTTTGGAGTGAAGTAAGTTTGGATTTGAGTTTCAATTCTTGGTTGCAAAATGTGCTCTTTGTGGCTAACAGCCCTCAAATTAATACAAGTCCACACGGTTGTTTTTTTTCCCCAAGTTCTACCCCATATTTGCACAAAACTTTGATTTTAATGAACGTATGCAAATTCTAGTGCAATATAAAACTCATCAGCTTCCCAGGTCCTTTATGCAAATGTACATGTGCCATACCCTAGTTGGCTCTATTTATAACTGAATGCTGTTTCATTCTACTTAAATGCTCAGATATAGCAGCCATGTGCAATTATCTAATTTATTAATTAGCCAAAGAATTTTTACCTCTGGCATCTCACACTTCAGCTTTGCTGTTCAAAGAGAGATCAAGTGAAATTGTTTAGATGCCTGAGGAGGCTGGAGTACAACTGTTCTGAAAATCTAACTTCCAGCATTTACTATACCCTTGAATGACAAATTGAGGCCAGTTGGCAGGTTTTTCTCCGAAGAGATGGCAAAACTGACAAAATTTTCCCACTCCATATTTCTGTTTCTTGTGACTATTCTTAGAACGAAGGGTTTTTTATGGGTGCTAATTATACCAGTAAAATGTCAACCATTTGTGCCTTCTCTAAGAAAAATGCTTCAATCCACGCAGACACACTAACATCTCTTTGGATCCCAGTGATGTGTTGGTAAGCAGGTGTGACCCACAGTGAGTGTACACTTGCAAGTCTATCCAAATTAAGGAGAGCAGACTAAAGAAAAGAGGATGCAAGAAGCATGGTGTGCTCTTTCCTCCCTCCCTGCCTGACCAGGCTTGAGTGCTCTCTCAATGTCAGCATAGGAAATGGGAGGACATCTCCTGAGTGCTCAGTTGTGTGCTGTGATGGAAAGATAGAGGTCTCTTGTTGTGCTATAGAGCATGAGTACATGCTAGGGCCACAGCTTGAACAGAGAGACTGGCTTTGCTCTTTGTTCTAGGTGAAATTACTCAGACACATTTCTTGTTCCTTGTGCTGCCTCTAAAATCTGGTGCAAAATAACATCCCAGTATCATCAGAAAGGTAGGATGTGCTTCCAGTTCCAGGGATTGTCTCAAATAAACCACGTGGTGTGTCTGACCTAAATGTTGTTAGGTCCTGAATTAGAGTCAACTTTCTTGTAGTTAACTACTTTTCAGTCTCTGACCTAAGTTTGGATGTTGAGAACTAAAGATTTTTCTGCAGATCTATCAAGTAAAATGGGCCATGAAACAATGCCAGATACTTTAATGTGGGCCTATGAGGTGTTTCAGCTGTTTTGGTAGGCTCAGGACTGAAGCCATGTTTTACAGCCCTGTTAGTGACATAGATATCCACTTCAGTTCCTGTTTTTTCCATTTCTTATTGTCCTGGTTTTTGTTAAAAAACAAGCTTCTCTTTTAGTGAATTTTCCATGTCAGCTAAAGCCTTCTTACTAACTGCATTTTCCAGATATGTGTTTTGGTAGACATAGCAATGGTATGCAAAGTCATTGATAATGATGCATCCCGTGAGATGTGCAAGCAGGAGGTGAACTAAAACTGACGAACTAAGTATTCCATCCCATTCACATGATACTTCATATAAAAGTGAGAGACCACAAGGATCTCATCCCTTTTCCTTATGGCTGACATTAGGAGAGGACTTTGCGAGTCGTCCCTGTGAACTGAGGCCTTGTGACAGACTGAATCCAATTCCGGTTGGCTGTAGAGTCCAGTCCAGGACTTTGTGTGCTCGCCCTACATCTGCCATAGCAGTTGCCGGGACTTTCAAGAATGGTTTTGTATAGTTTGTATTATTTTCTCTATTTTTATTAGTAGCATTAGTAATTTTTTCCAACTCTCTTCTCTCTGTCCTCCTTTCCTTCCCAATTGACTGTCCTTAGTGGGAAGGGGGGAGAGGAAGGGGCTAATGGGGAAGAGGGGGAAGAGAGGGGGCTAACAATACATCTGCCAGGGTTTATTGTCACCCCACAATCAAACCTCGACTCTTATGTTGCTCTCCTGTTATTACTGTATTTGCTGATGGTATCCCTTTCTAGTGTAGATGGAAACACACGTTAACAAATGCTGCATATCAATGTAATGAGGCGATTCAAAAAGAAAGTATCACCTTCACAAGCCGGGAAGATTATTTGAATTGAGACGATGGACCCAGATGAACCATCTTTTAAAATACAGGGAAGTATGTGCAACATCTCAGGAGCAGAACCTGAAAGGTAAGCCCACCATTTAGTGACTACTGAGAGGCTATTAGACTCAGCCGAGGGGGCACGGATTGGCAACTTAATGACAGTATCTGTGTCTCTTGAGAGCGTTTGTGCTTTCTTCTGTTGCAATGATACATGACCTTGGTTTCTTGAAAGCGTGGAGCATGAAAAACAATGGCTTGTTCAGTTAGACATGTTCAGGTAATGGTTGTGTGTACTTGATGACTTGCCTGCTCTTCCCACTCCAGACCTAGAGCAAAGAGCAAGTCACTGAGTGGTTTGGAGGGGGACAAGTGTGAGGCCACTTGCTGTGCAGACACGGGAGTCAGGCTGTCCTGTTGGCTGTCTGCAATGCTGGCAGCCAGCCCACCCCCAAACCTGGTGTGGCTTTACATCCAGCCTCTTTGTGTTTCCTGCTGCACTTTCTGCCACTGCAGTGGCACATGGTGTCTTGTGTCACAGGTGCAGAACAAAACATTTGCTGTGAGAGAAACATCAAGAAAGGGCAGCATTTTGAAACTCAGTGCTGTTAAAACCTGTTTGGCTGCTATGTAGAGTGGTGCAAAGGGACCCTGCTCTTCAGGATGAAAAGCAGGCACAAGGGCAGCCTGGAGAGAAGAAATATGGTCTTTCACTGACGTTTTTGAGTGAGTCATTCCCCCTTGGTCTGACTCAGCTCTGAGCGCTGCTGCACTCCCAAAAACGTCTCCTAGCTGACAACAGTCACTGCCCAAATCAGCATGCACAGGGTCTGCAGGGCAGCCCAGTGGCTCAGCACAGTGCCTTCAGCTGAGCGGGGGGTGCAGGGGCTGCTGGGCCTAGGTCTGGCATCCTTCTGCACCCCAGCACCCAGCAAAGTCTCACCGACACCTGGCTGAAGCAAGTGCCTAAGAACCCTGGTGTATCGTGGCCAGCTTTTCTAAGAAACTGGAAACACATTCCTGAAACCTTCTAATACAAAATCAAAGCCTAAACCAAACCATTTTCCAGGTTTTCTAGAGTTGGCTTGAAAAGTTTAACAGCAAAATGCCTAAATGAGACAGGAAAATATTTTTTTTGGATGCATAAGCACATTGCTGCTGGCTCCAAGAGCAATGTAGACCTCTCCCATGTGCTGGGAGAGGCTGTCTGCATCCCGCCTGCATCCCACCTGCATCCCACTGCCCAGGGTGGCTGCACCGGCTGCCCAGTGCCGCATGGCAGGAGCTGCTCAGGTGCTTCAGCACTGCCTTTGCCATGGCTTTGCCATGTGTGAATGAGATCAGCAACTAGCTCCCTGCCACTCTGAATGTTGTTTTGGATTATTTTTTTTTGCAAGAAGCGAACTGAATTGTGCTTGTCATTGTTTGCTTGGGGTTTTTTCCCTAGCGTGAGTAGCAATAGTGCTGCACACAAAATCCTCACCTTGACAAAGATACAATGTTGATGTTTCCTGTAAAACGGAAAAGTAATGCAACTAAAACAAGTCAGAGAACAAACAGTCCCTAAATTTGGACACTGTGGCTCAGGGTGTGTTTTCAGTGCTTCCATCTTCAGTGGGAGGTTCAATAACTTCTGTTGTTACTTGTCTAAGCAGAACTGGGAGGCAGGAGGTCCAAGATTGACTTTCTAAATGTGCCACAGAGGTTCTGGATAGGTCGGGTTACATGGATGAATCTCTTGATGCTATTGCTCCACTTCCAAAAACCAGAAGTAACTGCATGTAACTTCTGTGTTTTGGCTCTTTAGGTGGCATTGAATGGGCCCTGGATTTGGCTCTGCAACAGCCCTTTGTCAGGAGTATGTGCAGCAAAAATCTGCCTGATTTCTAATTTGGCAAATGTATGAGTGGAGGTAGGTGATGTAGGTGTAGGTACAGTAGCAATGAGACAGACTTGATACATAAAGAAGTTTTTCATGTCCCAAATCACCTTTTCTGATGTGGCTGGGAATATTTTTTGGACCAGGAATTTTCCTTTCTATTATGTTATGTATAGCATGTGAATACTGAATATGCTACATATCATATGTACACAACATTCAGAACTGGTGTGCTATGATATAAATAATTGGGCTGTCTGAACAGAATCTACTCCTTTTGAAATGTTGCAGTGATGCATCATTATCAATGTTTTCTGAAAAAGTTAAAATTTAAATACATTCATAAATGTTGTGCCTCTGGCATTCTTTATGTGAGGAGGTGTCTTCCTGTAAGAGTTCTTTTTATTTTCGCTGTCCTTTTATGGAGGCTTAAATTATCTTGAGTTATTCAGTAAAAGCCACAAAATTGCTCTTTATGTAATTACTCAGAGAGAGTGTTCCATTATGTGACAGTCACACAACCGCATAATATCCCTTTCATCTGAAACTTTCGGTTACTTTTGCCCTCTAAGTGTCTGAGAAGGGAAGGCAAGATTGAAATATCCCAGTGGACTCAGGCTGGCCTGGGTGCTGCTGATGCCAAGAGAAGAAGCAGATTTCCATGTGGTCCGAAGAGGTCTATTTGGTAAGATAAATAATGCAGATGTGCCCTGTTGCCCCAAAGGAGATTCTCTAATTTGACTTCCTTTCATCATTTTAGAGCGTCTGATTCCTTTTCTGTCCTGAGCCACCACTTCCTTGGTGATTTCTCCAGCACTCTGGTACACAGAAGGTGTGACTGAGGTGCCCAGTTTCTGAGACAAGCTTTTGGCTAAGGACTTGGTGTGTTTTCAGGAACACTTAAAGGTGTGAAGTTTGAGGGTCTTGTTTTTGGAGCCTGGTGCTTTATACGTCCATATTTATATGTATTTATATATTAACAAATATTTATACATCCCATATTCAGTCCCTTTATTCTGTCTATGCCTCAGTTTCCAGTTTATAAAAGGAAGAAACCAGTATTTCTCCACCCCAGTGGGGTACTGTGAGCATATATATGTTAAAATCATGAAGCGCTCCAATACTATGGTAATGGAGGCTATATAACAAGGATGGGCAGATAGCCAAGAAACCTTTTTACATATTTCAATTTAGTTTTTGGAATCTAATGAGACTGACCTGTGCCCTTGGTGGTATAGCTCAGTAGTTTCACTGATCCTTTGAAAATCAGGCTAGCTGAAAATTTTGTAGACATTTCTATGATCAGAGTATCCTAGACTTACAGACACATGAGAAGAAGGCTTTCCTGTGTGACTGTGTACATGGTGCTCCAGCAGTAGATTTTCAGAGCTGTTTATTTCATCCTAGACTCCAGGGAGATGCTCCAATACATGCACTTCCTGTGCTTGGTCAATAGGACCTCATAGATTTATTGAGTCTTGAAAAGCCTACAGGAAGGAAAAAAGGTTGAATTTGTAACTACTTCTGAAAATATGGTGGGTGGTGGTTTTTTTTTTTTTAAGGTATATCAAAGCTTTCTTTAAGAGAGATTACGTTTTTACATTTTATGTCTGCAGGCTGAACTCTTTTCAGCCTAAGATCCATTAAAGGGCTTATTGTGCAGAGCTGGCTGAATGACTGGTTTAATGATAAACAGTCAAACACAGTACAAAACCACCAAAAGCTGCAGGTGCAGGTCCCCCAGCAGGGCTCTTTGAAGTCAGCCTCAACTTTGAAGTGCTCTTTAGGTTTTACTTTCACCCTGCAGCAAGCCTCCTGGCTAGCAAGGAAGATTTTGTGTTTCAGAGGTGTCTGTAGCCTGGTTCAGGGCTGGCAGGTGGGATCTGCTCTCCCTCAGTGCTCCCGGAAGGCTGCAGAGGAGCTGTGCTATCATGTCAGCTCTTTAGAGAACTGCAGAGAAGTTTGGAGTGACGTGGTTTTTGAAGTTTTACAAAGCTGTATTAAAGACAGGGGGAAAGAAAATTAAGAGATAAAAATAGGTTCTCCCCAATGCACTTAATAGATCAGTTTCATTTTGGGAGGAGGTTTTGGTTTTTGTTTGAGGTTTCCAAAGCAAACTGCTCAGTTTAACCACCTGATTAAGCACTGGTTAAAATACAGGCACTCATGGCTATCTACCACCCCTCTTCCTGCAAACCTGTGTCCTTTTAGCATGGCAAAAGCTGACGGAGTTTGCCAAACGCGTTGAACAGCAGCAGACTGATTTGAGCTGTTATCGAGTGAGTAATTCTAGCTGATAGGACAGACTTCTTTCTAGGCCCTTCCAGCAATGCCATCACCATGGCTCAGTGGCCCTGCCTGCTTTGCTGCTCTGCTTCGTGCAGGTGCAACAACAACTGTAGCTGCTTTAAATAAAATGGTACCTAAGAAAGTGAGCAATGGATGGGTATGCAGAGGGCAGCAAGAAGTCAGGCAGATATCGGTGTAAATATTTTGTTTAGTACATGCAAATATGTAGAATGATTGTCTAGTTATCAAAATCTCCAAGGAGTGAGATTTCCCATTCAGCGTGAGGTTTAATGCATACAAGGAACACTGCAAGCACCATCCAGCATAATACATGCTCCAGTTGTCACGGAGCCCCAACAGCCATGAATCGAGCTGTGTTGTCTATCGCTCCTTTCCAAAGGGTCAGAATTGAGAGATAGTTAAGGATAAACAGTGGCATCCGTGAATCCCATTTTCTTTCTACTTACTTTCTGCTAATTAGGTCTCCACTGGAATAGTATTTAAATTGTTTGGTACTCAGCCTGTAGAGAAAGTGTGAGCCACACACATAGAATCTGTAGGTTGCTGTGAATTTTCCTCGCCCGCCTATTGGAAATCAGTGCTTGAACTCAGTTATAAAAACTAATTTAGTGGCAGAAAATAATGGGTTAAGAGGGCCTAGGTCATCTTACTCTGTGATTAGGAAGAGTGTGAGATCTAAAGAGGCAGCGGGGGATCTCTCCTGTCTTGTGTGGGGACGTTCAGCCATCTGCTTGTGCGAGCTTGTCCTTTTCAGAGCTCTGAGAGGTACCTGAAGACAAATGGGAATGGGGGAAAACGCACCTTGGTCCCGTTCCCCATGAAGATACAGCTCTTTCCAGCTGGCATACCAAAGGAGAAAATACCATTGCTGATACCTCAGGTGCCTGTAAGCTGAAAACTCAGAGAAGTTGGTAGTGACAGAGACAGAAATACATAAGAAGTTAAACTGAAATGCTAGAACTCGTAGGGGGAAGATGATTTTGTCCTGCCAGTTACAAGCAAACCAGGAATTATTCCTTTCTTGAGCCAGAAAATGTAGGGAACAAAGTAGTAACGCATTTTTTGTTTATCAGCATTAAAACGGTAGAAATTATTTCCAAATACACTCATAGAGAGCAACATATTTTTTTACTGCTTCTTGGGGTGAGAGGGGAAAAAAAATAAAACATTTTCAGGAGGGTGTGATCAGAACAAAGCACTAAGAGTAGACATTATGTTGGATCACATTTCAGGGTGGGTTTTTTTTGTTGTTCCATATATAGAAGAGGTCTTTGGAGCTTCCCTGCCTGCAGAAAACAAAGCTCTCAGCTGTGTCTGCCTTGTGCCTTCTGTGCCGGGCGCCCCATGAGAGCGAGCGCAGTCTCTGACACATGGCCCTGCAGGAACAGGGGTCTGCCAGGGGGACCTGGTACCAGTGACCATTCTTGTGTCAAGAATATTCAGTCTTGAAACTTTCTCTCTTTGGTGGTGAAAAATACGTTACAGTTAACCTTTAGCATGTTTGATTTTTTTTTCCACAGAGTTTTTGTGTATAATTACTCATAGCTCCATGTGAGAATACTTGTATGTGTAATAAAAGCCATTAGATTCCTTTATGTAATTCAGTAAGCATTCATCTAAAAATTTAGATTCACCTTTTTACATTAGAAGCAAACAGACTTCATAAATTGCATCCTTTGATATAACCAAGTTTCCAAATGTCTTCGAGATCAAACATACCCAAAAAATCATTTAGTCAAGCCTGTGGTTCTTCAATAGGGTATTGAATGAATGTGCTTTAATCCAAACCCTCTCGGGGCCAGGGTTTTGGTCAGAGACATAAACAAAAGCCTTCTCATGTTAGAGCAGGAAAAAAAAAAATACATCAGAAAACAGTAAAATGTGAAACCAAACTAGCAAACAAAAAGAACAGAAAAGTGTTTTCCTGCCTAATTGTGATTTTATATGTAATAAAAATTTCTGCAGATTCTGCAACCCATAATGATAAAAGTATTTGCTCCCACTGAATAGGATAAGCTGGGTGAGTTGGTGGTTCCCTGTTCCCCACAAGCCCCAGGTTTGTGGCTTCAGGTCGGCTGGGGGCAGTTGGTGATGTCCGGGTGCTGACTGGTTGGCACAGGGGGGTGTTTGGAGCTGCGGGCCACCGGGGCTCTTCCTCAAAGTGATTATCCCACGGGCAGCAGAGCAGATAATGAAGAAGCTGGCAGGGAGGATTGGAAGTGAGAGCAGCACAGGTTTACCAGTGACTCACGGTGTAATGCTGCTATCAGCACGGTGCTGCGTGGTGTGTTTGTGCCAGGATGAGTCACAGGATGGGAAGATAAAGTTAGTTTCTCAAGCTAGCTGTGGTGGTTAGTGCCCGTCTTGATACTCATATGTACATGTCCTTGGGCTGGCTCTTCACAGAGGATGCAGCTGGGGAGGTTTTTTTGTCAGGACGCTTGGCCTCCAAGCTGGCTGGACACAGAGAAGCTCTGGCAAGGGAGTGGGGCAGGACTGGCTTTGGCTTTAGCTTGGCTCTGGACCTGGGCAGAGATGTTTCCACTTCAGACCTGGTTTGCAGCACAGACAGAGCCAACCTACCTCTGCAGAGCAGCAATTAGCTGTTTCCCTGAGAGAAGCACAAAATTCAGAGCAATGCGCATCCTGCTTTACCTGCGTGTCAAAATGTGGCTATTGGGAACAGATCCAGATCTGGGGGAGGATGATACAGAAGCAATACCAAGCTATCCCTGATCCTTCACTGCTTCTTTTACAACCTGGAGCCACTTGGTTAGGAATTTGAAGTGCCAGCTTTTCTTGCCTGCATTTCTGTGTACCATCTCCCAGTGGTGGTACAAGGATGAGGAATTACCCTTCACTCATGCAGCACATCACAAATGCTACAGATTTTCTCTTTACAGCCTCCCTCCTATCGGAGGATTTTATTTTAGAATTTATATTTATATTTTAGAATTTATCTATATATTTAGAATTTATATTTTAGAAAAATACTGATTTTTCTAAACAGTAAAAGTAATAGCAGTTAAGTGGAGATACAGCAGAGATCAGTGGTAGGAATAGAACTAAAGCATCTGAGCATCACTCTGACAGCAGCACTACCCTGAGACTTAAGATACATCAGAGATCACTGCCTACTGGCCAGTAAGCATCACGAATGATGGCACAGGATGGGGCTGTGGTCAGGACATTCTTTCCCCACGCAGCTCACAGAGCTGTTTTCAGCATCCTGAGCCATTCTGCTTGTTTCTCTCTCACTTAGGCAGAGTGGCTCCTGAGCCTGCATTGAGATGCTCCAGATCACGTCCCCTCCCCACTTTCCTCTTACCTCCTCTTGTCACCCCTTGTGCCTGTGGCCACAAACATCAGACATAACCCTCGGCAATCCTTGGTAGCCAGGGCTGTACAGCTGCAAGAAATTCCCCTTGGTGAGCTGTGTCATAAACTGCACCATATGCACTTAATTGAATGGTGATTTCAAAGTGGTCCCAAACAGTTTACCAGTGCAGCTGTTTTCCTCCTGCCCCGCACCCCAATTCTGCTGGAAATGCTCACCTATTAGCTACACCCTGCTGGAAAAGGTAAGGTGGGGAGGCAGGGCATGAAGTGACAAGCCACGGCAGAGGGGCTGGAGCTGCCTTCTTAATGCTTCTGGCTGGAGCCGCTGCAGCGCTGCCTCCCTGTTGCTAAGGAAGGTTTCTATGGCAAAGGCCCACCAAGAAAGTGAAAATTAGAGGGAGTTAATGTTCCAAACAGATGAGCTTGACGTTGTCAGCAGCTGGCATCTTTAAGGGGAAGTAAGCTGCTGGAGAGGAAAGCTGGCCACCTCGAATGCTGTGCAGAGTGAGAGGTGCAGCTGAAGTATTTGCCAGTTTGTCTCATTTTAATGTTGATAGTTTGTGGTAAATGCAACTTATTAAACTAGATGTTGATTGAGAGATATTCTCATTACAGGTTTGTTCTTGTAGGATGATGAGCTGCAAACTTCAATTTGAAGGTAGGAATTCAGCCCCTCCCCAGAAACTCTCATCCTGTAGTCATATCCCTATCAACTAGAGTAGACATTGACTGGGCAAACTGAATGCCCTGGGCAAAAATACACTGCTCAAACTGGGATCCTGACTACATGTGAGAGATATCCTTGCATTCCTGAGGCCTCACAATACCCGAGACTTGTGAAGCACATCCCTTGGCAGCTTGCAGTGGTCCTGAGCTGTTGCTGGTCTGTTTTCTGTGTAAGGTGCAGAAACCCAGAGGTACTTATGTCTCATTCCCAGTGCTCTGAGGTACTGGTGGTACCATCAGTGATGCCTTTGCGCATGCCAGTCTCATGCACTCTCCAGGAGGTGGCTAACCAGATCTTGGCTCTCCCACACCTTCCCAGGGTTGAACACCCAGTACCTCTTCTCAGGAAAGCATTTAACCTTGTTCCAGATTGAGGTAATCTGGAGTGATACAGGGAATTAACTAATTAACACTTAAAGAACGAAAGAGCTAACAGAGAGCTAACCCTTAACCCACATCACAATTGCCTAGCCTTGCTTAGCTTTGTGTAGTTTTTTGTATGAGAAACAGGAGCTCGCTGATGACTTCACAGGCCTTGCAAAGATAAAAAACCTTGGGTGCATCTTTGGATGAACTAGGTAACAGAAACTTGGGCACACAGGACAGGAGATACACCAGTTCTAACCAGCTCAGCAGTCTGAGTCCCAACCAACTCATCACACCAGGCCAAAGGTGACCATGTACAGAGAAGGAGACCCAGGTTCACGATAATTGTGCAGGCGCAACCAGGAGGAGCCAGAGGTGTAGACTATGGAAACGATCTCCTGGAACTAATTGTAATAAGAACCACCTTCTTGGGGACAGGTTATGAATATGTATAGACATTCCCAAAACTTTCATATATATGTAACACTTTACTGCATTTAACCAAGCTCACAGCTACTGGAAATTCGCAAATGTCTTGGGTGAAAGTATTTCCCTGTGTGTCCAGCACTGTAAATACATACCTTCTTTACAATCTCAAGGGTTGTAAGGTCATTTCCACTCCTCAAGAGCTCCTGTGTGGGGGACCATGTGCTGTTGCTAGGTCTCTGGGAACAGCGAATGAAAGGACATTTGGGCTTCTAGATGTCGGGGAAGATGTTCATCTGGGGTTGAGTCCTGCTCTAGAGGAGTGGTGCTGTTCATCTGAAGATGGACCTGTCTATTCACTGCAAGGACCTGGAGGTTGGTTGGCTGATGAATGGGGTTATACAAAGCAGCTGCCTGGCCCAGCATGTGACCAGGCTCAGTGCATGAGGGATCCCCCAGTGGGACAGCCGGCATTGTGTAGGACCTTGAGCCCCAATGAGCTTGTGTGCCTGACCAGCATCAGTGCTCAGCATCAACCTCTCTTAGTCCTTTCATGATTTTATGGAATGTTCTGTTGTATATGACAAACGGGCAGACCTGGGCGCAGCTTTAGAGACAGGGTATCAGGCAGCCCTTGCAGGCAGGGGCTAAGCCCCTGTAGATGGGACTGTCACCTATAGCTCGTTCACTGGAGTGGGGCTTCCGAGATCGAGGAAGGCTTCTCGACAGAGTGTATGTGAAATCTTGTACTACTGCTACTGGTTTTGCTTCTTCCTTTATTTCTCAGCACTGTCAGTCTCCCACCTTTAACAATATTTACATTTCCCAGGAAAAAAAAAATGCATTAGAAAATGGTATCAGCCACTTTCTGTGACTGCTCTGCTTGTCTGCAGCCTGCCTGCTCTTCCAGAAAGCTCGAGCTAAGCTCCTAGAAGTTCTCCTCCCTATGTGGTGCTGTGCTGGTTATTTTATTTCCTTCTGCAAGCCTATGGATGGTGCTGCTAATTCACTTACAGCATTAAGATAGCTGGAGGCTGTTCCTCTTCTCCCTTATGGAGGCGAAGTCAAGAGATGAAACTCTTGAGGGTAAGTAAGTGACCTGGCAGTTCTGTTCGGTGTTTCTATCTTGCTCTGTGGTGCACAAATGATGGTTGGCTTTTATGCAGCTGTTTAGAAGACAAGTGGTTAGAGAAATAGCTTGCATTAAGGCCAGGTGCTATTTTTGGTCTGTGTGATGAGAGAAATACAGACATTGCCGCTGTGCCTGCGCTCCAGCTCTCCTGGCCAGAGGGTGGAGGGAGGCAGGGGCAAGCAGAACCTTGTTTTTTCCCACCAACCACCGGTGCCTGCAAGTCCCACTTATGCTCTGTGAGAAGAAATACCCCTGCAGCCAAGCCCTTGGTCCTGCCCTACAATGCCAGTGTCCATGCCCCATGGTGCCAGATTGCATGTTTGGGTTTAGAGGCCTGAATCCCTCTGGTATCCCACCAGCAGTCCCACCACCAGCCTGTGGACCCTGCTCAGCCCCCGCACACTCTGCAGTAACGCTGCTTTGCTGGAGAAGCCTCTCCATCTGACCAGCCCACGGCTCGCTCGCTTCTGCACTGTTTGCACTGACTCTGAGTGAGTGGCTGGAAGGAACCAGGGTCTGCCTGGCACTGGGGCCCCTTCCATGGGGTGGGAGAGGTGCTCGACCAGCATCAGCTTGTACAAAAGCATGAACCGTGTTCCTGCTCTGGCTAAAATTTAGAGATATGTGTGCCACGATGGACTTCAGCAATGTGAAAGTTGTTTGCACTTTAATGTAAAAGCTGAACTAACTGGCTTTGGGTAAATTTTTGCATAACCTGGGACTGCTTGGGGACTTTCTTTCACACACCTCTTGCACTGCTGTAAAAATAAGTCCACAGATGTGAGCAGGATTTCAGCGACACAAACCAAGGCAATGGGGACAGAAAGGAGATGTCATGCTGATCTCACATTATCTGAAAGTAAGTTACTTTGCTACAAGATAAGCAAATCTTTGCCTAGAGGAAACAATTTTTTCAAAGTTACAAAGGACTTCCTTAAAATGCGCGTCCTACTGTTTCTCATGCTCTCAGATGCTCAGCTATAGACTTGGGAGGGGCTTAACTCACCTCAGAAGTGGAAAGATCGTTGATGGGAAGCACTTTGCAGCGTGTTGGTTTTAAGAGGTGCAATAAACTATTATAATGGGTGCACTGATCCTACAAACTGTTCATGGGATGAGGACAGACACTGCATTCAGGATCTGGGGTTTCATTGTTCTGACAGTATCTTTGCTCAGGTATGCTTACCACAGCTAACAGTTATGATTTTTTAATAGGAATTATTCATAATTTAAAGTTGTAGCTTAAAGACAATGTAGACTGCTGCCCGAGTTGTGATATACGATCTGCAGAGGTTTACTCTGTGTTAGGTAATACTGTGGAAGTGACTTAAATCTCCTCCCTCAGTTAAACAATACTCTAAATGTCATCACTGTGTACACTATTAGCAGAGCACTCAGTAGCAATGATCGGTGCTCTGACAATCCACCAGCCTCTACAAGCAGCCGGCAGATTTACACTTTGGTGAAAACTGGCTCATTACCTCCAGCAGCAAATTACTCTCATAAATAGCCTTGTGTGCTCAAGCTGCAAATGGAGATTGCATATACTATAATGAAATCTATATCCTAAGTACTCTTGAGTATTTTAACACCCCTGGTTTGTTCTCCTTCCCACAGACAGGCACTGGTGGCACTGCTGAGTGGCACAGGCGGGCGAGCTGCAGAGCGGGATGAGATCGTGGCTGCTGTCATTCTCGTCTCAATGCACTGTAGGTATAACAGGAACATAATGGGAAAGGGGCAGTGTGGTGCTATGGCAAAGCAGGGCTGTGGTCTGTCTGGTCAAACGGGGATCTCCAAACACCTCACAGCCAGGCGTGGGGAGACTTGCAGTCAACTTTTATAGCTAGTCTGCATTTCCAAGAGGGTTTCTCCTAATCCTGACAATGAGGAGACTGGCTTAAACTAGGGAACATGATGTTACATCATTCCCACAGAAACAAAATCATTAGCTATTAAAACTCTGCTATTCTTGTTATGCAGATAATTGTTCAAATTTCCTTCTGTCCTTGCTGTGGATGTCTGTCTGCAGCACTGTGTTCCTTGGTCTAATTACTTGTTCCTTGAAACAATGCTTCTTTACGTCAACTCCATGTTTGCTGCTCTTAATGCCATTGATTGCTTATGTGCTGTGAGACAGGAAGGACAGAAGCTCCTAATCTGCTTCTGTGCTCTTCCTAACCTGCTGTGATACGGGTTTGTTCTTTCTTTGCTGTTTTTTTGTTTGTCGTTTTTTTTTTTGTTTTCATTTTGAACTGGAGAGAAAAGCACACAGCTGAAAATTCAAGGTGGGAAGATTGCAGTTGTTTCTAGAAAGAGCTAAAACCTGTCTGGCATCAACCACATGGTGGTGGTTTCCAGTGCAGCCGAGGTAAACACAATTCAATTGGGAGGACTTTTTCCTGTGAGATCCATAGATCCTGGTTAGGACTCTTATGGTCCCCAAGCACTGAAACACCCTCTGTTCCCTTCTCCTGTTGCTGAGCTTGGTGACTGGCTGCTGTTCATCCTCCCTGGGGACAAGAAGGCGGCAGAAAGTGCTGTGGCAGTGAGACTGATGGGACACACAGCAGGAGCAACCTGTGAGAGAGGCTGAAGAGGCAGCGACGTGCAGGGCAGTTCAGGTGTGATAAGCTCTTTTTCCTGCCCTTTTTGCCCTTGTTTCAAAGCACTGCTTGCCCTCCCTCCACCCAGTCCTCAGCCATACTGGTGTCAGGGAAAACGCTGGGTTCCTGTCAGGGAACTCAGTGCTCCTGCTGATGGGCTTGTGTGTGGAAGAGAAGACACAGGTCACAACAGTCATGCATGGCTGAGTGCCACAGGCAGTCCCAAAAGCTCTCAGGGAGCCCTGGGGTGGGAAACCCATCACCTGAGCAATTTGGAGAAGAGCTGTGAGCAGCTAAGGCACTCCTGGAAACCGGCTTTGAAAGTCTTAGAGGAGGGAAGCTAGAAATACCTCTTTTATGAATGCCATGGAATGAACACAGTCAATTGCACAGCTTTGGTGCATTTAAAAATGCACTTTGCTCTTCTGAAGAGAGCATCACCCCGAGCCCACCTGCCTGAAACAGAGCAGCACCCTGGGCATCTGTGCAACTCAGCGCGCTGTCGTGCATGTTTAAGATTTCTTGCTTGCCACAGAAGTCCTTTTTTCCTGTGTGTGGATGTATAGCACCAGAAATTTGCAGAAGCTATCATCCACGGATAGCTGCTGATAGTGTCAGAATAGATGGAGCAACATCATACATTTCTAGAGAAGGGCTGGTCCTTGGCTCTGTTGTCTGTAACACAGTTCTTTGCATTTAACAAGGAAGGCACAAACCAGTTCTAGTTTGATTAATCTTACTAATCTTTTAATGAATCCATTTCAATAGAATTTCATTTCCACTTGCACAATCAGCCTGAGAAAGACAGATAGTCCTGCAGAAAGAGATCAACCCAGCAGAAAAATCGCTCTGAAAATCAAGCCTGAAAGACATGAGACAAGCAAGCAAACCAGATGAATGATGATAACAAAATTAGAAATTGAAGAGCATTTTACACTGCCAGCTCTTCTGAGTTCCTCTGGTCATTCTGTGTGTGCCTGTGTGAATGACAAATGGCGCAGAGGCAGCTGCTGCTGCTAACAGGAGCCAGTATCTCATCAGGACTGGTACGGCACCAGCCTGCCCCTTGGCACACTCTGGAAACATCATGAGATGGAAATGACTGCCTGGAGTCTCTGGAAGTGACCACATGTGCTGGCAGATATTGATGGTGGTGGTAGACTCCCGCTGAGGTCAGTGCAATCAGATTTTCACCATAAATTCTCTGTAGGTATTTATTAGTAGAGCACAGTTGGCAAGTGATAATGAACTCTACTACAGCTCTGCAAAGGATGAAACTAGAATGTAATAAAATAAAAATACGTTCCAAATAACAGCAAATATGCTGAACACCATGCAGAAAAGGACTTGTGAGTTGTTTAATGGACTTATGAAGCTGCCTGAGATATCGCAGAAACATTTGGTAACTAATTGGCCAGAGTATTTGCGAGCACTTCCAATATTTCCACTCCTATAAACTGAACTGAAAAAGCCAAACCTGATGCAACTACAATTCCATTTTTGTATTTATTATGTTACGTGACTTCAACCAAGAGCTTATCAGCCTGCTTCTGCCTGTGTGTATGTCCTATGGCATCATTTCTTGCTCGGTCTGTTGTCTCAGCCATTTCCTGAGGTCAGTGCGGACTGCAGCACTGTCTGTTCAAACTGACCAGCAATGGACCTGTTTCTCTCCTGGACTGCTGTGGCAGTAGCAGATAGACTCTCAGGTTCCATTTTCTAATTGCCAGCAGGGGTGGGGTGGCTGGTGAGGGTGGGATGTACCGGAAGCCTGTGCAGAAAGGGACGAGCAGCACTTGGGGGTGCTGTGTCATGGGCAAGAGGAGCTTGTGTTCCCGGGAGCACGGCGGAGCATGGCTGGGAAATCTCACATGGTGGTGCAGGAGCTGAGCCTGTGGGTTTGGTTTCGGTTCAGGTGTTGCAAAGAAAGCAGCAGAGAAAAAAACCTTCAGATTTTTTCTGGAAAACCTCTGTCTGTATCTCTTCAGAGACAATACAGCCTGTTTCCTCTTCATTGGCTCATGTTTGCTAAATTACAGTCTTGGCTTTCTAAAGGCAGGCAAGAAACATAGGGCCAGCAACTGGACCAGTCTGATAGAGCAGGAACAGAGAGATGAGCTTCCCAGATTAGGGTCCCTCTGATAATGTTGATACATTTGGCATTTGCCCCACCAAACTGCTGTGTTGTGGGGGGGGATGCATACCCCTTTGGTGGAGGCAAAGCTGTAGCCGCTGGCGTAAGCAAGGACTGTGCATCCTGCCCTCTGGCCCTGGCAGTGCGTGGGAGAGGCTGCATCAGAATATCCCTTGGGAATTGCTTCATCTGCCAGACACGTGTGCGCACACACAGATCTCCTGCAAGTGCAGCAGCATCAGGTTAGACTCAAGAATGTATCATTCTTTGTGGATGCAGTAATCTGGCTCTGTGATTCATTTATCTCATGACTCTGTGCTAGCATCAGAGCTACAGCGGTTTCGGGTCTAAGGAACAACCACCCTATACATAAAAGAATAATTTGCATTAAAGTAGCTAATTGGTATCTCAGCACTTTAATATGTCCACTTACAATTGCATTTGGTGTTAGAGGAGCTTATGTGGGGTCACTAATGCTACTGTCTGCCTTCCTTTTCTCTTTGTGCTTTCTGCAATGGGCAGAAAAACATCCTGCAACCAGAGGGATGGTCTCTGCAAATTACTGGCTAAATTTAACCATATTCTTTAAAAGTTGGGTGAACTGCCCTCCCAGAATTACAAAATTGAAAATTATATGAAATGTCAAATCACAGGTGGAAGAAACAAACTGAGGAACAGAACTATGGCTCCTACACACTGTAACACATTGATGATCCCCTTCAGAATTTTCTGGAATCACAGTAGTTTCCTGGAGGTGAGTATACTTTACTTTTGATATAGAATATTTTGCACTGGGCTGTAGTGCTGTACCAACATGTTTGTATGACATTTAATTATTCAATAATTCTTTTGTGAGAAGGAACACAGAATTCTGTTATAGATGCTGCTGGCCTTAGAAAGACCTGGAAAGAAGGTCCTGTTTTCTGCTTCCTAGATTGAAAGAGGTAGATTATATATACTTTTTTTTTGAAACAAGAAATTATTTTTCCTGAAAAATCTAAGTCTCCTTTCAGTAAAACAGTCTGCAGATTCCTGAAAAGGAAAAAAACCTCAGAGCCTAAACAGAAAGGGAGTTTTCAAAGGAGAAGATAGTTCATCTGATCTTGAGATGATTCTTATCTTCAGCTTGTACTTCATTTTTATAGAAGAGCTTTAAAAACAACTTCTAAATATGTATAAAAATTTGTGTTGCGTGAAATAAAGGGTTTGAGGTTTTTTTCAACTGGAGAGACTTTAATGTTTTGATTCATATAAGCATTGGGGCAAATGTAACTTGGGTCAGCTATAAGTAAATCTGTCCTTACGTTTCCGCAGCCACTACCTACTGTTTTCTCCAGACTTGGATAATGACAAAGCTCATCAGGCTGGGGAAGAAAGAACATTTTCAGAGCCAGCCTGAAGGCGATGACCCAGGGCAGGGCAGAGTTGGGGGAGCTTTGCCCCATGGCTGAGACAGACTCTTGTCCCCGGGAACACTCCCACCTGCCCTGCACCCAGGGGTGAGGTTCCTGAACCTTGTCCCAAGGTAGCACAGCTCCCAGGGGCTCAGTGGGAACAGCACAGGGCCCCGAGGAGATGGGAAGGTGTGGCCTGCCTGTTTGCACAAGGTGCATGAACAGCTAAAGAAGTGCAGTAATGGGGTTCAAGGAGGCAGATGAGCATGTTCTTGGTGTGAAACAGGGTTGAGTCTGATCTTTTCACAGACATTTCAGACATTTTTGCCTTTGGTTTTGTTGCTTGGGTCAGGCAAAGTGGTTCTGTCACAGCCATGTCCCCAGGCCATGCCTTGGACATAGGGGGATGCGAGCTGTCCTGGGCAGGGATGATGCTCACCAGGGATGCTGGTGCACAGGTGTTTGTCACATGTTGAAACATTAATAGACCTGGGGGATAATGTGGTTCTATGTAAATATTTGCCAGGATGGCTCAATGTACTCTGTGCTTAATGAAGTCAGCAGAGCTGCGTTCGATTACGTCGGTAGATAATGTGCCTATTTGTAAGGAAAAGACAGTGCAGAGCCCAATGGTTTCAACATATGCGTAGATTTGCCAAGGCATAGCAGCTTTGAAAGATAAGCTGTTTTAATGTAGGTGCGCAGTTTTAGGCAGATAAATTATTTTGCGTTTCCTAAGGTCATCATATTTTTAGGAGAATAACATCCCTGGCTGTAGTTTCTTTTACCAGAAACCTGCGTAAGTAGTGGAAGCACTGATTAGCCAGGGATGGTGCCTTCCTGGTGAGAAAGCCAAACTGAAGACCCATCTCCTGCTGCCCAAGTCAGATCTGGTGGCAGAACAGGTCCCCCAATGCCTCATTCCTCTATCCCATTTTAGAAGGTGTGTATATAAATATATATATACACACACACTATGATTCCTGTGCTCACCTAGCAAGAATTGATAAAGCAATGCATTCCCTATTCCTTGGCTTTTGAAAGATGTAAAATAAAAGAGCAAGCTATAAATTGAACTTTGTACTCATAGGGTATATAGGAGGACAAATAATCACATTTTGTCAGGCAAATAGTAGTTTAAATTATTTTTTGCCTCTCAACATATAGGAAGCCGCAGCTGCTGAAATGTATGACTCAATAGGTAAAATATGCAACTAGCCTAGAAATACAGTACATCTATTTTCAGGTGCCACAAAATACATGTTCATCAGGAAGATTATTAAAAAATTCATTTCCTAAGAACATCAGCATTAGACTATTGAGGAGATTGACTACTGGATAATGAATTACACAGGTAGAAAAGTGTGCAGCATAAAAGGTGAGATACAAGGCAAAGTCATTTCCTTAGGAAAAAGGCAAATGTCCCAATGGTCTTAGTGTAAGATAACTAAATTCTGCTCCCTCTTTGCAGTGCAGTATGTATTTTTTAAAAGGTCACATCCTTTACATATTTATAAAGGAGGCTGCTGCTTCTTTTGGCTGCTTCTTTGGCAAGGTGTTGTATTGTAGCACGGAAGTTAATTTTAAAAAAAATTCCACAATTCAAAGGTGAAGTCCCACTTTTTTTTTTTTTTTCCATTCCAGATATTTTAGCTGTAGGAGCTGGTCAGCAAGAACTTTATCAGCAATTTAATAGACTCAGAATTTAGGATGAAGATGATTAAGCTAGGCTTACTGAGTCATGCACTGAGCTGAGCCAGAAGGACAGTAAATTGAAGAAAAGGAAATTACACAATCTGACTAACAAATGAGTTAGTTAATAAGGTAACCACTGAGGTGTTTGCTCAGAGATAGAAGGCTCCCCAGCACCCAAGGCTGCCTGGGAGACCTGGGCTCCTTGGCACTGCTGCTGCAGTCACCAGCCCAGTGTCCCCCAGACAACTGCACCAGTCTGTGGCATGGCCAGGCTGCAATTACCCCTTATCTGGTCTGCGACAGGACGTGGTAGCCAAGTGATAGGGGTTGGTCCTACTCAGCCTCATCCATCACCTGGCTTTGGAGAGCACTTTGGTGAGCATCCAGTATTAAATTGAAAATTTAAATCTTACCTTTAGCGGGGTTAATGAAATAAAGCTAATCTGATTTTCTGGCAGTCTACTTTTGATCAGATGGATGGAAAAAAGTGTTTGAGCATAGCAATGATTGTATTGATTGCAATAATGAATTTTCTTGGAAGGTTGTTGTCAAAATGTTGTTCCTCAGGGGCTTGATGTGTCTGACACAATATATCTTAGCATATTTTTAAGGTCCAGACTGCTCAACCTCTCTTCTATTCTCATCTCTATACTTGAACAGAGGTTTGTATTTTCGGAGTTGATATTTCAGTCTGTTTGGAAGGCAGGTAGGGAAGGCTAAGAGGGATCTATAAATAGCATCTTAGTTTGGAGCCAAGAGATTTGGAGCCTGATGTAGCCATCTACACGTGAAGCAGCCTTCAGCTCCACAGAGGGCATATTATGTTAGCCTTAAAGGAACTTCATGGCCAAAACAGAGTTGAAGGAAATCAGACTTGCTTTGTGACTCCCCATGCAAAGTATTTTTTAAACTACATATTAAACTATATGTTTTAGCTATACATTTGTCGATGTGTCTCAAAGTATTTACATTTGTATCCCTGATTTTCCCCACGCTAGGGAAGGGGCAGTTAATTTACTGGCATGGAAACAAATAGCACTGCACAGTATAGAATTATGTGAAGTTGTTAGATTTACCTGCATTGTGTCAGATATCAATAAGACTGATGTAAAAGGCGTTGCCAAATCGGGAAGCAGCCAATAGCTTCGGACTCTTTTGTAGGATCAGCAAAGTGCAATGTGCTGACTCTAAAAGGAGTAGCGGAGAAACAGTATAAAACTAAACCAAAACTAGTATTTTTGTGACAAGTAAGAAAGACATTATAAAGTTTGAGGTTTTGAGACATTTACTTTCTTTTCTTTTCCTTCTTATTGCTCATAGTTGCAGTATTTTCAACAGTGAACTCTTCCCAGCAGTTAAAAATCCTATGGATGAAGTAACTCCATCATTGCCAAGGGGAGGCTCAGGAGTGCAGGGGACGGAATCTTGTGGCATTGAAGTGTCTGCTATGTTCCAGCCATCCCAAAAGGTTTGTGTGACTCTGGTGGCACCAGTTTCAGACAGCTTGCACTCTAGCAAGGAGAGGGCTGGGGGTCTGGCAGTTTTTAAATAGAAACTAGAAAGCCAAATACATGTAAACAAAGGTTAACCTGACTATTGGTTTTAGGAAAGCAAAGTTCTGGGTGAGATTAAAGGGCTTGTGAGTATGTACAGCAACAACATTTCTGTTGTCTAAACTAACTGGTGGAATATGATGGTAATTGCAAACTTCCTTACGTACAGAAAAAAATTATCAGATTTTTTTTTCATAGTCTCCTTCAATGTGCTAGTCCCTAGTGCAAAGTTTCTAGCTTTTTGCACTTGTGTTTGTAAGAAGAAAATCGATTGTATATTGGGTCTGAGTAAATTTAACCTCGCAGAAAACATTTTTCCTGTGAGATTACTTTTGCATCCCAAAACTTACTTGCAGGGATTTAACACATCTGCCCTTGTTATGCCACATGAATGACAAGTAATGAATGTGTTGGATTTATCCCCTTTAATGATTTGTCTTTATTTTTATCTTTTCTGTGTCTGTACATAGTGTTCCTGGCCTGGCTCTTACATACTTAATATGGGAGTACAAGTACCCTGGTAGTGTCTAAGTGGTTTGTTGCTCTGCAATGACGTTTATTAGCAGATAGCAAAACACATAGCCATGGTAGAAAATGTGTTCCTTGCAGAAATTATATGCTGCACTTCATCCAGACAGTCTATTAGGTCAAAGAGGAAAGAGAAAAGTGGGGATCGGAAGTTTTCTTTTTGCATTTAAGGACAATAGATTTACAATGTGAATCTAAGATTTGAGCTGGAAAAAAAGATCCACTTAGATCTTCCCAAAACTATGGTTTTGGGAAGAGTTTTAATAGACAATAAAGAATGACCATGTGTTTCACCTGGAGATCTCGATGGATGTGGTGTGCCTCCTCTTCTGGGTGGACTCAGATTTGGTGGCATAATCAGGGAGCCACAAAGGTGCTATAAAGCTCATTATTTCTTTTAAAGGCTGTCCTGGACCCTGCTCATCCAGTCCAGAGGACATGGCTGCTCTGTGGCCCTCCCAGTGAGCCATCCCATCAGATGCTGGATTTTCTGCCAGGATATAGCCAGGGACTCTATTTTTAGGTGGATGCAGGAAGGTTTTGGGGAAGCATATGATGGAGCAGCAATTGTAAGAGATGGGGAGCTGCCAAACAAGCATTTTCTCTCTCTCTTCTCCCAGGTGTGTAGGACGTGCAGGGCTCATTGTCTGCAGGTTTTTGCCTTAGCAGAGGAAGGCAGATCTCTCTGCATTGGACTGCCGGTCATTACACAGCAGATCTGCTGAAAGGCTGCAGTGAATTCAGAATAATTGTACTATAGTTATTCGCCAGCGTACGTTACATTTGGAATCAGAGGTTGCTTTTCTTTCTTTGCAAGGGGAAAATATTGTAAGTGAACTCGTAATTTTGAGTAAGCTAATTCCAAGACATTTGCAGATACTGAGTGGTTTCCTGGAATAACAGCCTCTCTCAAGAGAAATGTCAAATGCATTTAATCAGCCACATTTAGAGCTCTGCAACATCTGCAAATGAATTATTAACAATCTCAAATGTTTTTGAATGATCTAAAAGTCAGGAATAACATGGCTCTTCAGATAATCAGCTCTGATTCAGGGCTTCTCCTTTCCACTTTATGCACCAGAGGCTCCACACCTGCCTGCTGCTGCTGCTCACTGGAGTTCCTTGCAGCTCAGAGAAACCTCTCCCGGGGTGCTTGGGTAGCTGAACAAATGCAAAGAAGTACAGCTGGTGTCCAGCTGTGTCTGTAGAGATTTGTGCATCATGCAGTAAATAAGCCCTGCTGGGTGTTGTGCACCCAGTGGGAGGTAAGGGCTGCTCGAGGGGGTGCAGATCCTGCAGGACTCTCATCCCTGCACTTGACTGCTGTCTGCACAAATCCTCTGCTCCCACGATGCAACGTTTGGACTGAAGGAGTGAGATAATGGTTTGGGTAAGGTTTGCCTGGAGAAGCGGCATTGAGTATAATTAGTCATCTTGTTAGCTAGCAACAGCAAAAATGGCAGAATAAAGCTGTGAAGCAAAGCGCAGCTCACAGTTCCAGCCTTGGCTCACCTGTTGCCACATCAAGAAATTCATAGATGGCTCATGTGGCCTTGCCTGCAAAGCAAGGTATCTTGTAAAGTGCTTTGAGAAATACTGATGACTGTCATATTATATGTGAGTCAAATCCCTTCCACTGCAATGTGGAAATACCCCTTTAGAAAAAAAAAATAATTGCAACAGTCTAATTTCTTCAGATGAGGTAAAGTGGATACATTAATTTTTGAATCAACAAATGTTCTGTTTTAAAAACCCCAGCTGACAAAATAATGGGAGCCATCAAGATGCAGATGTAAAAAAAACCAAAACACTTGCAGTAGCATGTGAATTAGTGAAAAACAGAAAAGGTATTAACTCTTATGGACACTAATAGAATGAATTCTGGTATATGTACAAAGAAAAACTCCCTCAGGTCTCAAGGAAGTTGTTTAGCAGCTAGTTATATTCAGACCAAATTTGAAATTTCTTTTCAATCTGCTGTTGGGGAAGACTTTATATATGAGGGCATGATGAAGTTTACTGCAGCCTTTAAGAGAGCAGAAACATTTTTCTTTGATGGACAAAAGCCACTGATAAACAGAATACAAACCAGCTGCATCTGAGATGCTGTCAAATTGTAGCACAAAAGAGGGATTAAAAAAAAAACCTCCTCCTTAATTTGTCTGACTAAAAATTGCAGGGTGGTCACTTTATTTTGTATATAATTATAATAATAAGCTTGATAGTGTATCTGTTATGAATTATGTATTCTGTGTGCATTAACAACATGACTGTTTGTTCCACTACACTCATAAGGAAAACATGAAACAGAGACAAACGAAAGCAGAAGCGGCTGTGGCTATTAAGAACAATTAAGCATTACACAGCCTCTCAGCAGGGGGCTGCTCTGGGGTGGTTTAATGGAGCAGATCTCATGTTCTGATGCACATTTTGAGAATGCTGTCTCGCATATTCAGGTATAACTATCTGCTCTTCTGCAGGGCTTTGCTTTCATAGTAGAAGGCAGTGATAGCTACCAAGAGGGTGCTGCCTATGTAATATTTGCTCGTTTCATTTCAAAATGGAGTTGGAGATCCATTTCTTAGAAATAAAATGCTTCACAGGGAGACGGGCTGTCCACCTTCTGTGGCGAGAAGGGGAAAGGGTGTTGGTGGCACTTTTTATCTTGAAATCAGATTCTGTTATACAATGTGCAATTCTGTCATTTCAAGTTCAACATCCCTTTTCTTGTTTATGAAGATGAACCACACACACAAAAGTCCCTTCTGGCTACCCCTTATCTCTTTTTATGAAAATATTTATGTGAACTAATTATTTTTCTCACATAAGAAAATTTTTAAAAAGGCGTTTAAGTACAGCAAGTTGGCTATGAAGTTAGGCTTTGATACTCTTGTCTGAGTGGGTGTGAACAAGGGCAGTAAATAAAGCTTCCTGTTAAAATATGACCTTGGAAAGAAAATACAGAATTCTGAAACTTGCTCACCGAAAACACCAAACATTCATTTAGTTCTCAGTACTCTTGTTTTTATTACTCTTCCCCAGTTTTATTTATTATTTATTTGAGTGTTAAATGTTACTAATTTAACTGAAAGGAGATTTTTCTGGACTATGAGGATTGCAGGAGCAGTACTCGGATCAAGGTGATAAAAATTGTTATTTTTTTTTTAAAAGTACAATTTTCTTTTGAATAAAATACAGTGATTCCAAGCTACCAATGTGCAAGTGCTTTGCAAATGGCAAGAGGTTTGTCCTGTTTTAGAGAAGGGAATTTAACACTGGTATTTTTTTTTTCAGTTCCATGTTTAATGTTTTTGGTGACACTGAAGATGAAGTCTTATTTCTGCAGCCTTTAGACTTGTCGTCAGTAGACATCACCTCACCAAAAATCATCCCACCCCACTTAGCCGAGATGAGCTGCTGAAGCATTCCACAGGGAAAAACCACTTTTAAACTATAATACTGGAAACACTTATGCCTGAGCTGGCCCAGCACAAACCATGTCTGACTCACAGGTCTATACAAGAACATTTTGTTCAGGAAAAGAGCCGGAGCTTTTCCAGAATATACTCAGCAGGTCTTAACAGGAGCTCAGGAGAATGTTACAAGAGTCCTGGTGTAGAGAATAATAAAGGTTCTCTGTATACTTACTTGCACATGTAACAGTCATGTAATAATATTTTTATTAGAGGAAAAAAGTGATGTTACACAGAGGATGAATTCTCTGCTTGCCCTGGAGCCCGTCTCTTTCTTTGTGGCAGCTGTCGGGAGAGACAGCGAGGAACCCATCTGCAGAGCTTCCCATCCCCTTCAGCAGGGCAGCCCAGAGCTCCTGATACTCACACATGAATGTCCAATTTTGTATGTTTTTCTTAGCTTCCTTACAGAGTCTGTTTTAGCTGGACAGATCATTTATCATAGAATCTTAACCCTTTCAGTGAATAATATTTTCATAATATCCAAGCTTATATCTTCCTCCTGCTGCCAAGAGATACATAATCATTAATTACGTAGAGCCCAATTTTCAGAAAAGGTAAAGCAGTTACTACCCTGGGTCTGTCTTACCAACTTATTCTACAATAAAATAATAGCCTCTAGAAGACTTCTCTGTAGAAGAAAAAATGTTTCCATTTCAAATTAGTATGATTTTATCAGCTGCCACAGAGAAACACAGTGTATTGTCCAGAAATAATTTATTCATCAACAATAAAACATTTAATAGAAAAAGCCTTGTAAATAAAACTATATAATGCTTTATTTTTTTTTATTTGATACTCCACAAAAACCACTACAGACAGTAACAAAATAATCCAATTAATCTTAAAAATTTCAAATTATAATTATCACTCTTCATTTATCATGTTTTATTAACAATGCAAAGGTTGTTTGTTTACATATTATAATTTTACTTGATTTCATTAAATTGTTTCTTAAAACACTTGAAGCAATTTGTTTTTTGCCTCATAATTTATAACATATATAAGTATATCAATAAACAATATAACAGCTCTGAGAAAGATATGCAGACTGTTCAATGGTCAG